>NC_046673.1:25001805-25342487 GCF_003369915.1 Drosophila miranda
ATCTCAGATTGGGGAAGGGAAGGACAGGTCAGGGGACTGCAGATTAGAGACAGGAGATCCAAAAAGCAATTAATGCACGACGGCCACTGGCAATTTTGACCAAATTTGCCGGGGCCAGTTTAGGCCACAATAACAGCGACAAAAGCGACAAGAGTGCCGACGGCACTTGCAACGTGCAGCGTGCAGTTGCACATGGGCATGGGCATGGCTAACTGGTTTGCTTGCGAGTCATGTTATAGGCAATTAAGCTCACAATTCTGCAAGCCATTCTGAAAGAGAAATGATTAATCAGAAGGGTATAGAGGTCGACCGGCTGTGGTCGTATGGCATAAGAACCCGTACGTTATGGCGGCTGCGGCTAGTAGTTGCTGATCAACCCATTAATGATCAAGTGGAAATTTGAGTTGAAACCACACGAGTATATCTTGAATTTTTAAGTCTTAAAGTATCTCTTCTTCAACATTCTTCCAGCGTTAAAGGGTATTCATCCTCCGACCCACTACGACATCCACACACACACACACACACCCCCCCCCACACACACACACACACACAGACATACCCACAGAGACCGGACGAGGGGGGCTAAAACAAACTATTGCCGGGTGAATGCGGAGGTGGTCTGGCAACAAACTTGGCAACTCGGACTTGGCAGAAGGAAGAGTCCTGGCTCCCCTCTCTGCTCTCTGTCTGCTGCTGCAGGCCGCTAGAAGAGTCGCTTCCAGGCCACTTCACTTTATTTACCGTTCCGCTTAGCGCCTTAACAGCATTAAGTGCGACAAACAAGCCCTGTGCCCAAGCCCCAAGTTCCGAGATCCGAGCAGAGGCAACGAACTCCCTCCCTCTATGTGGTGCGTTCGGATTTGTCGGATGTGGCCCCTTTTTTTTATGGCCAGTTTATTGAAAAGCCACTAGCCCACAGAGTCAGAGGCAGCCACCTGCAATGTGCAGCGTGCACCATTCACCTTGCCACAAGCTGATAGAGAGCGTTGCGTAAGATGATGATGATGATGAAGATGATGACGATGATGATGACGATAGCGATGGTCAGTGGTCATTGGCCAAGTAAGGCTCTGGCTTAGGAGGGGACTGCTCTAGTCAGGAGCGCCACCCAGCTTCCCACTTGGCCTTCCCGGGAGAGGAAGTGCACGAGCCAAAAGACGCGGAAGCTGTAACCGTTAAAAGCTGAAGCTAAAAGCATTGAAAGCGCTTAAATTTACTGCCGCACCTTTGCTGTAACTTAAGATGATCGGCGAGAAGTACATACATACATACATATGTATGTACATACATATGTACATATTGTATGAGAGTGAAAAGATGCGAGGCGAGTTTCAGCGCGGAGGAATGTTTTACGGTAAATGTATTGCTTATTTAAATTTCTTTTAAGCTATACAAAAGCTTACATCTCAAGATCAAGGTATTCTTAAGTAAATTTTAGATGGTTTTGTAAATATTACGATATCGTGCAATATCGTGCAAACCATAGAAATCGATCAGATTTTATAACATTGGCTATATAGCATAGCTCCCATGATACCGACTGGTGGATAAGTGGTTAGAACCAATAACTGTATCGTGAAGTAACAATCTTACGGTAACATTTTGTGTAGAATGGGTTATTTAGTAAATTTTGAATTCCTCCTACATATTTTGAATTCCAGCGATAGCGCCAAAGGGCATAGGGACAGCACTGCCAGCTGCGAATCAGACACGTCATTGTTTACAAACAACAGAGAGCTTTTTTGCCGGCGATTTCGCTACTTCTCTGTCTCTACCATTCCGTTATCTCGTGTGCTTTAGTGTGCAAGCATAGGAAAGAGAGCAGCAAAGAGAGGGCGAGAGAACGAGCCTCGTTCTGGCGCCTGCGCCGCAAATGTCAGAATTGCAATCCAAAATGTAAACGAAATTCAAGTGAAAGCAAAATTAAGGAAAAAATGCTCTGTCAAAAGGCAGGCGGCAAAGCAGAAAAACGACGTCCGACGTCGACCAGCAAAAGCGGCACCAAAGTAGATAAAACAAAGCACCGAAGGTCTGCCGATCAATCCCCGCCCGCACTCTAAAAGCAGACAAACAAGCAGAGCAAATAAGACGCGGAAAAAGTGGACCAACACACGCATCTTTTCCCGGCCGTTGGCAATTTTGGAAAAGTTGTAGAACACGCTCGGTCCGTGGCATTCCTTTAGTTTACTCAGTGTGTGTTATGAAACGCGTCGCGCCGCTACGTGCGTGAGTGATTGCAGGTGCAACTGCGAAAGTGCTGGAACCATCAAACTATAATAGCATCATCAAACATTAACCAAAAAAATAACTCGAACAGACTTGTTCTGCAGCAGCCTCCGGAGTGTGCTCTTCCCCCAGGTACGGTTTGAGACTCCTCTAGCACCCCCGCCTGCCCTTCGCTACCAGAGGTATGAAGGAGATGACTCATGCCGTCTCTATTGCTGTTGTTGCTGTTGCTGTTGCTATTCCATGGACACGGGCATATTTTTAGAGCTCTGCCGCCGCGCGTTCCATTACTTCTTCCCATCGCCCCTGTCGCTGCGGCAGATCGATACACACGCCTAAGAGTGGAAGGTGGGAGACGGATGGCGGCGTCATGTGATTTGTTTGCCGACCTCTCCTTTACCACACCCCACCCCCATCCCCTTCATAAATTCAATGGTATGGTGAACCTGTTTCTCTTCAATTACGCAGCAAAATGACAGCGACAGCAACAGCAACAACGACACCATGAGCAGAGGCGGCAGAAACAGCAGCAGCAGCAACGACGGCGACAAAAAAACGATAAATGAACGTATTACCCGCTGTCGCAGCCGCTGCCTCTGATGCTGCTGCGGCGGGTGCACGCCATCCAGAAAGCCTTGCCGACTTTCAGGCTGTCAATGTAAATCATTCATCTTGCTCTCACGCTTTTCGCCTTTCGTTTTTCCGCCTGCTCTGTCCATGTAGGAGAGAGATGCATAGATTGATCTCGAAAATACACACACACATCATCTGCCTGCAGTTGTTTTAGTTTGCCTCTCACACACACACGCACGCAATCTACAAACAAAAACCACATTATATCCCCCCGATCCACTCTACCCACTCATGCTTACGCCGGAAAATGGGAAACTTACGCCGTATAACTAACACTTTGCAGTTCCGTCAACTAACAAGAAGCCGAAAAACTAAAGGCACAGCTCCTTCAGTCGAAATTTCTCATTACGGCGACCTGCTGCTGCGACACATAATCAGTGATAGAAGCATACCGAATTGCAACCGGAGGAGTGCCTATGCCGGCTTAGGCAGGATGCAGGGCACGTCACCCGAAGATGCTGGCCCGGCGGCCCCCTTCAAGGCGTTCGCCCGGGAGTATTGCGACCTGCCCTACCAAGTAAGTACACAACAGACAGAGACAAAGCGACGCGAAACACACATCTGCAATGAGGAATACAGAGAACGAATATATCAATCACCTACAGCAAAAACTCATTAAACTTTTGCCAATTATGTTAGGCAGGTCTGTCTGTCTGTATGTCTGTCAGTCAGGTCCGTCTGTCCGTCCGTCCGTCTGTCCGCTGCCTGTTGTTCTTTGCTCTCCTTTCGTTCTGTTATGGATTTCCTTTGCTGCATTGCCACCCAGCCATCTCCCTTTTCCCCAAAATCCATGTGTGTGTGTGTGTGTTCGTGTGTGTGTGTGTACACGAGCGTGGAGATTTGAAAGGAATTGATTACTATTTCCCCCAACTTTAATTTCAGTGCGACATGAGCGACTCGGCTCCGAACACGCCCGGCCCCAGCTCGGCCCTGCCGAAGAAGTATTACCGCCATGCGGCCCATAGGTAAGTCCACCCACTTGGGAACTGTTTTGGGGCACCATCCACTCAACTATTGACGGGTTGCTGCAGGTCAGGAATAGGACTTCTGTGAAAATAAAAGCTCCAGCAATGAAATTTTAAACGTACGAGTGCCTGAAGATTACTAGTGTCAATTGCCTACATACATGTACATACATACATACATATATGTATAGTATGTATTTGATCGGTTTTTTTTTCTCGAAGTATTTTACAACATATATGTACATCATATCCCTATCTAACGCTTTTTTTGAAACAGGGAGCTATATTTAAAATATCCCACAATAAAAATCAATTCTAGGGTTTACTTTACGGATATTCCTAAGGAAAAAAATTATTTTTTAGCACAAACAAAAAATTAAGCTCTAAAATAATGAGCGGTCCCAATCATTTCTCTCGGTGTATTTAAGATTTCTGCAAAGATATGGAGAGAGTACAACAAAAATAAAGACAGAAAGAGAGGGAGAGAGATCGGACCTATCTTCCATGGTCAATGCCGACGCGAGCGGTTTTCCATAGCTTATCAGCTTATCTCAAATCACCAACAACAAAAACAGCAGCAACAGTGCGCTGCTAGACAACGACAGCGAACGGGGCGCAAGTTAATCCATACAGAACATAGCAGAAGGCCGGGAACGTACGAGTACGAATACTCGTAGTACGTTCACTTGGCAACCTGCTGTTGATAGAGATGCCCACTACTGTGGGCTCAGACTACGGAGTAGCCAGAGGGTATATCAGACAGGCCATTTTGTTTTGTTACAGCTTTGATTTGGCAATCACAATTTAATTCATAGTGGGGTTTACTCGCAATGGGATGGTCCGTGTGTTGCCAGAGAGTGTTTTTTGTGGGTTTTTGTGGTTTTGTGGCTTATCACGAAAATATCTTTGACTGGAACGCACTCGTATATACTCAGTACAAAATCTTAATTGCTGTGTACTCAAGTGGGGTATTCACTGCTTCCAAATCATTGGTGACCTTTCTTTGGCATTTTTTTTGTTTTTCCTGATTACAATGTTTTGTGACGCTGTGTCCATTATCACCCGGTTTTCCAAGAGGGACCGACCAGAGCAGAGTGGGGAAGAGAGCTGTGTGGTAGGGTGGTGCGGAATGGAGGGGCCGTTTGAATGGGGCTTGTTATGGGGCGTCGATGCAGCTTTAAGTGGGGCGCACTTGAGGCGGTCGAGAGCTAACTGCAGACAGGTACATTTCTGTGTATCTGTATTTCTTTCTTTGTGTGTTCATCTGACATTGACACACGGCAAAGCAAAGCGTGAGAAAGAGAGAGAGAGAGGTTTTCTGCAACTGAGAAATACATGCATATAACTGAGATGTACATATGCATATATGTACATATGTACATATATGTATATGTACACGTAATTGAGTTCTATTTGTAATTTGGAAGATCGCCTTAACGCTTTGAAGTCTGTCCCGATTGAAGGTGTTAAATGAGTGAGTGAGAAGAGCAGGAGAGAGATAGATGGAGAGAATGAACGACAGTGAAGGTAAATATGCAAATTCCCGATGAAATATTTATGAACGGACTCGGACACGCCTCGAACATCAATATTATAATTGGGCGCATAATTAATTTCCATAAATCTATGCGAGTATCTCTCTGTAGAGTGTGTACAGTGAGTGTTGCCATGAAGGACAGGCATGCCTTAGTATAGGATGGGTTGTCTGCCACAATGAGCTTCTACTGTCTTGACTGAGTGCCTGTGTGGCTGCCCGTCAAAAGGTGTCAACCCGATTTGCATATCAAAAACACACAAAAACACAGTGAGCGTGCGTGGATCTATGATCCCTCCCCCCCCTCCCCCGCCCCATTAAAGAGCACTGTAACTGGGGGATATCTGTGCAACCGAATCTCGTTTCACTCCAAAAATTCCACTTAGCCAAGTCGCGAACCATCCCACGCATCTATGAAACTTGTTGTATTTCATGATTTGTTGAGGAAGGGAGTCGTGTGGGCAGCATTACCGTATGCAAACACAAATACGCTTATGTATGTATGTGTGAGCACACATTACCATTCCATTTCTTAGTCACTTTCTGCTCTCGCCAAGCATTTTCTGCCTGACACACTAAAATTTCCATGGTTAGTACCTCGTATGCGTATGCCAGTCGCCACAAGTGAGTGTTCGAGTGCAAGCGTGGCGGCAAGATAGATACCCTTGCAAAACGATGTACAATAAAATACTATACACAGGGGGTACAGTGAGTGCAGTAAAATGTAAGGTCTGAGTCTCACCAAATAAATACCCTCTGCAAGAGTATGCGTTTATAATGACATCTATACCGTGTGACCGTGACTATCCACAATCTTAGGCCCCGTAGAGCATGCCCGTTCCAAAGTGCGCCTTAAATAGGTAGCAAAATGCTTATTTTTTGTTTATTGCATAAAAGGCATCAAAACAACGGGACAGCAACAACAAAGACAACAACAACGAGACGACAAGACAGTCGTCGACGTTGACATCGTCAGCAAGAGCGGGGCGCATACAATACAATAGACATGTGGCTAGAGCGGGAGAGCGGACGAGAGAGCGCGCAAAGCTTTCGGCGCTGCTTCTGCTGTTGCTAAAAGGGAGAGTTAGGTAGTCGGACGGAGAGCGTTTGCGCCAGTTGCTTTGCCAGAGCAAAGGTGTATATTGTATAGGGTGAGGCATTCTCGAAGAGAGCACTCTCGAATTGGATCTTTTAGTCTTGCCATCTTGCTACAGCTATATTTGAATGTGACACAGAGAGTGAGAGAGTGGGTATGCCATACCTTAAATGACACACACCTTTTGTATGTGGTGCTCTCTCGCACTCGCTCTGCTGGTACTGGTGCTGTTGGCGGTGCTTGGGTCTGGTGGGGCCTCTTCCACCGCTTCCTTCCTCCATTTCTATATTGCACTTTCAGTTGAAATTCGAACGTTGACTGAAATTGTTCGCTTTGCCGAAACGCCCCATAACGAGTCCGAGATATTGTTTTTCCTTTTTGTTTCTGTTATTACTGGAATTGTTCCGATCGTGGTTCGGCCCGTGATAAGCCGACCTCCGACGCCGGACAGTGGGGAAAACTCTGCCACGCACGAGATCATTCCAAGCCTCTCTTCTCCTCACTCTCTTCCGTTTGTGCCGTCGTGACGTCCGCCACCTGATAAGATCTTTATCGCTCTTTATCAGGTCTGCCGTCTGCTGCCGCGCACTCTCCTCCCGCACACTCTCTTGCTATCGTATCAGAAGCAGCAGCGACGCCGCGCCGAATTTTTGGTATTCTTCTTGAGCACTTCCTGCTCCTCCGTCGGAAAATGCCGCAGCCGAAGCAGCAGAATCATTCCAGTTCCACAATTTCCACACGGGAGCGGACACAAACTATTGGGGAGACGGACATGGATCAGTCGGTCTTGAATGGACTGGCGGCGATGGGCCTCGACGGGGTCGCCAGTTTCCATGGCCACAAGCGGGAGCTGGGTCACAGGTGAGTACTCACTGTCCCTCTCTCTCTCTCTCTCCCTCTCTCTCTCTCCCCCCTCGAATTGAATCATCCAAGTGCTCTTATCTCTCCCTGAGTCACTTTTGGGTAACAGTTGTAGAATCTACTATAATGATACCCTGTACAATATTTCTGTTATCAGCCTATCAGCCTTATTCTTCAGTGGATTCATCATCATTTGGATTTAGTTGGTGATTCTTAGCGGTGATAGGAAGCTGATTCCCATCAGGCACAGAGAATATTTCGTGTCGAAGGCGGAAGGAAAACTCTCCTCCTGTCGATTGGGCATTTCTTGTTGCATACTTTTGAGCGTGCAGGAAGTGCCACAAGGGTGGCAAGGTGGCCTAGGGAATATTCAGGGGGCGTCTGTTAACAGGCCCATCGGCTGTTTACACAGTTATGAACATGTCCTTGGCTACAGATAGTACAGATGCCGATGCAGAGATAGAGATATGTATGTACTCGCCCCAAAAGCTGTCTGGCATTCTGCCTAATTGCAGTCGCTATTTACACCTTTCCCCTCCGAACCCTCAACCTCTTGCACACCTCTTGGGAGGGTTTTCCTCTGTTTTGTTTTTTTTTGTATTTTGCTCAATTAATGCAAATTTGTGGGGCTTTCAACGTGACATTTGCATTAATGAGTCGCTGCCCCCTAATCTGTGCCTCCAATCAGAACTGATTGGCTGCCTTGCCGACGCCTCTTCAACCTCTCAATAATTTCAATCATTGACAGATTGAATTGACATATTTATGCCACAACCACAAACCTCCAACCCCCAACCCCTCTTACATAACGGTTTAACTCAGGCGCAAGACGTGACCTGCAGCATGAAGTCTCAATTTTCTCCTCCCTCTGGCACTTTTGAATGCAAACAATGTCCTCCCTCCTTCCGTTCCGTGGGAACCTGTCTGTGGCAACTTCACCTTTGGGTTGTCTCTCAGAATCAGGATTGTCTTATATCAGAAATATCCTTCCTCTTCCTCCCTGTTGCAGCACTCTGGGATTGGTGGGTGGGGTCACGTAGTTGGCAACTTTTATTGCGTAGCCGGAAACGGAAACACCGCGAACGTCGACAGGAGCTCGACATGGAGCGTCGTAGCAGGAGCAGGAGCAGGACCTGGGGCCAGGTTCAACTGCAGCGTCAGCAGCAGCAGAAAAACATAAATGCAATTTGCATTCCATTGAAATTCACATGAGAAAAATATATTTTAATATTTTTTGTCTGCCTCGGGTCCAACGTCCCCCCATGGACCCTCCTCCAGTGCCACACTGGTATATATATTTATTTATGTTTTATGCAGTTTCCTCTTTAATTGCGGCAACTTTTTCATTTATAATATATTTCGCTGCATGGAAGACCCTTCCTCCTACTTGTGGCCACCGCCCACAATGGATGGAAGAGAATTACAAACAAGTATCGTGAATAAATTGGCAATTGGAAAATATTCTGCACAAAACTGCTCTAGGACTCACGTGAAGAATAGCCCTGAAGCCCTTTTTCAGATGATACCTTAGAAAATCGATTTTGGAAACAAACAAACATTTTCCAATTAATGGAACATATGAAAACAACAAAGAAAAAGAAGAACCGAAACCGAAGTTGAAGTTGAAACTGAAAACACAGAGATCTGAATGGAATACTCGTATCCCTCGATGAAGATTGTAGATGAGATTCCTTTCTAAAGCTTGCAATTAAATTCTGATTCGCATCTAAATTAATAGGTGATATATAAACATATGTATTTCTCTGACGTTTCCATTCTGGCTGTGTCGTTGTGTGTGGGCGGGCTGAGCCGCGCCTACTTTTCACCGCCCAAAGCCTGAGGATTATGTTTTGATTAGGAAGAAAAATTATTTGATTAATGAAGAAATAAACAAATTTGTTGTCGCAATTGGAAATTGGAAATTGGAAAAACATTGTCACTTGTCACATGAAATCTGCATAAGTACTTGTATATAAACTTGTTTCAGAATATATTCACCTGATTTATCATCGTATAGACACAGATGTGTGATGCAGATGTAGAGGATGGTAAGGGAGGGAGCAGGCGATTTCATGGTCAATGTAATATTTAATTCGGCATTTCGCTCTTGAATATGTTGCCCGTTGCTGTTGCTGTTGCCGTTGCCGTCGTGGTCGCCTCTTTTGTTTATGACATTTATGCAAATTGACAGGTCCATGATTGGAGGGCGTGGCATACGGCGTGTGGCTATGGCTATGGCTATGGCTATGGCTTTGGCTTTGTCTTTGGCCTTGACACTATGAATGCGAGTCTCTCCTTGGCATTGCATCATTAAAATGCAAATCACATATCCTCTGCTCTACTAAGCGGTGCTAACGCGTGCTCAAAAGAATAGCACCAGACGATCAAGAAGAGCATTGAGCATTGTTTGAGTGGAAACTTTATTCCTTTAAAGGAAAAAGGATCACTTTTACTCTGAATGAATCCATGAGTCGTTGACCGCAACAACACGAGTTCCTCGATGCACGGTCCACATCCTAGTGGCACTGATTCTGTTTGAGCGTCCACTGGAGGACTGTGCCATTCGAAGGGATCTAATGGACATTCTGGGGGCCATGCCGATGTGAACTTTAAACTGTGATCCGAAGGTTGCGTCTATATTAAATCTGCTAGGGGATATGGAATCCCCCCATGGAAGTGCACTTCTAAAACCGGATTAATCGCATTAGAATTGAATGTAGGAATGGGGGACACACACTTGAAAAACAGTGTGTATGGTTTATGCACTCTGGCTGCCTGCGCTGCCCAATTGAGCCAGCGATTCACATGCCTTAGTGCCTTTAATAAATTGAGACCCCCATTCCGCATTCCGGATCCCTTCCGTCAAGGCCGCACGCGATGTCTGGCCCTCGGGCTAAAAATTGAAAGTGTTTACTATTAATATTTATTCCCTCGAAAAACTAGGGAAAGCGAAAGCCGAAGAATTGTCACACGCATGACAGAGGGCGGCGGGAGGGGCGCTTAAGCCCCATTTTGGGGACGAATATTAGCGATGGAACGGTATATGAAACGACGGAGAACAGAACGGAGAGGATGATGGGTCGTTAGTGGCGGTTCCGTTTTGAGGTTCGTTTTGGGGTTTTGATGGTGAATGCCGCAAATGGTGGCTGCCCCTCAGTTTGTGTTCGCTTCGAGTGCGGTTCGGGCTGGTGTTTCCCCGTGTGCTCTCATTGTACTGTGCCCCAAAAGAATCCTCTTCGGTATCCCCAATCTCCGTGTATACTCTCACTCTACCCTATCCTGCACCTTCCATCTTCTTAGGTCTGTTGCTGCTGTTGTGCCGCTGTTGCAAGTGTGTGTGTGCCAATTAGGGCTTTAATTAGGCGTAAACCCGTGTCGGAAGTGAACTGGGAATTGCTCCTCAACTGCTCTTCTGCTTACACTCGACATCACGGAACTGGAAATATAACTTTAAGGGGCCTTGAATCTGAATACAATCTCAATCCATCGCCGATCTGGCAAGGAAAGGACCTACGAGGGGAAATCCCTTCACACCGAAGGGATTCTGAAAACAGAGTCCAGTCCCTGGGTTTCCTGTTGTCTAGTGTAAGCATCTGCTGCTCTTGTTACGCTCTGCCCGCATCTGCTGTGTGCCACGTTCTCTCATGTGTGTGTGTGTGTGTGTGCGAAAGGGTCACCCTCTCTCTCTGCCCATCCACATGTGCGTGGGCTCCTCGACGACTATTTGGTTTTGTGGTTATGCTTATTAACTCAATTATCGCCACAATTGTGACCGCTGGAGATTGTCGGAGGCTTTGATGATTGGATGCTGGGGGGCCCTCGCAGCAATGTTTCGATTTTAATTGGCGTCCAAGCTACAGAGAGTGCTCTAAGCACAGATCCTGGCCATCCACGACCTTGTTATTGAATTGAGGTTTGTGGCGTGGAGGGGGGATGAGGGGATGGGGCAGGGATTACCTATGGCCAAGGCCATTCAATTAGCAATGGACTGGAGCATCGTTGGAGCTCTAAGGGATGGCTGCGCCTGAACAAGAGGCACTGATGGACAGCTTCAACGCTCTCTTCTCTCTTGTTCTCTGATAAAAGCTGAATGGAGTATTAAGCGGCGGATGCTCGACATTTCCATGAATTTAGTTGAGGGACCAATTCAATTGTTAACTGGGAAACAATTTCCTTTCTTCCGCTCGAGGTAAAATTCGTCCGTGATGAGTGCTTTTTGCTGCGGATCTGTCCTTCTTTCTTTTCAAATCGAATGTTCTGCCATAGATACCTTCTGGTGCACTTGAGACTCATACAAAAGGGCGCTTTAACTCTCTGACCAGCTGCTGCAATCTCATCACTCCCTCTGAGGTAGGAGCATGTGGGGCACGTAGCAGCGCCAACGTCAGCAGTGAATTTGATGCTGAAAATCTCAATCGGGGCATAACTACTGTTGCACTCATTACGAGACGTTGGGCGTTGAGAGAACGATGACAATGATGCGCGGACTGGGTTGCAAATAGAAGCGACAGCAATGAAATACAATGGGGCAAGCGTGGACGTGGGGCGTGGGCCGTGGGCCGTGGGACGGGGGCGCCGTTGCGTACGTTGGACGTGTCTGAGAAGGGAGTGGGGGAAAATGAGTGAGGAAATCGGGAATCGCGGGAAGCGGGAAATGGCAACAGAAATTGATAAACTTGCATTCGGCCATTGGCATGATATGAATTTTGATTTTACAAGCGAGGAAATCGGCCCTGAGAAATTCCCTTAGGGATTCGAGGAGGGGGGATGATTGGGATGACAGCGAGCTATGACCATTATGTGATGCTGCCACTGCTGCTGTTGCTGCTGCTGCTCCTCCAGCCAATGCTCGTCCTGCTACTGCTCCTTCTGGAGGGGGGTTCTGGTGGTGCCACATACTACTGGTGGCAAGCAATTGCGTAAATCTAATCAAAACTAATGCTTTTGCTTTTGCTATTTTTGTTGTTGTCGCTGTTGCTGTTGCAGTTGCAGTTTCAGCAGCAGTTTCACAGCAGACCCTCTTTGTGGCAAATAAAGCAACTAGCAGCAGCACTTGACAGCCTTGATGGCGGGGCAAGACCTCTCCTCGTTCCTTTCGGGCCACAGGAAAGGGTCGAATACGATAAGCTTTCAGCCATAAATTCCCATTTTCGGCAGCAGCAACAGCAGCACAACAAATGAAATGAAATGAAGATGAAAGCTGTGCAGAAAAGAGAGAAATGCGCAAACACTTTTCATAGAAAACATCAACCCAGTCCAAACCCAGTCCAAACCCAGTCCAAACCCAGTCCAAACCCAGTCCCCACCCAGTCCCCCTCCCCTCATCCACTATTCATTGCGATTGTCGTTTAGCCAGGATCCTCCGCAATGAACAACAGGAACAGCAACAGCAACAGCAACAGCCACAGCCACAGCTACAGCCGTCATCTGGAGTACAGTTTCTGCAGCCTCAGTGGATGCTGCTGCTGTTGCTGCGAAAGAAGTTGGCATGCAGCAAAAACAGTGGGAGACAGCGGCTTAAGGCAGCAGGATGACCAGCAGAAGCAGCAGCATGCCACAGATGTCACTGGCAGTGGCACGGCCAAGACAGCTGACACCGACACTGACACGGAAACGGCCTTGTTAGCAGCAACAAAAGCAACAAAAGCAGCAGCAGCAGCAGTAAGTGGCATGCAACAGCAGCCACTGAATGCGTAAGTGAGGGGCAGAGCTTTCAGATTGTTCCTCCGATCTTCCACTGTACAGTGCAGTGCATATCAGCCTTCAAAATACAATCAATGCACCGATCCACGAGTCCGATAGACACGAATGATGACTGACCTCTGGGCGAATCAAATCACAAATATTGATCGTCGATCGTTGATCACCGATCGCTGAGTGAACAAAACAATCTGCAATCAGCAGCAGAAACCGAAGCAGAAACAGAAAAGAAAACAGCAGCAGTTCTTTTGACGCACTCGATTTGCCCTCTTATCAATGCAAATGATTCGGAAAAACAAACTCAATCGAAATGAATGTTGCACATATTGTATAGTACGCAGTGTGAGAGTGCCATTCCATTGAGGATTTACTTTCCCCATCATTTATCGCTGTGGGGCGGGCACACAGCTGTAGAGTACTTATTTCTAGGGTTTTTTGCATTTCTCCCAGGTAAAGGGGGCGCGAATGCGAATTAACGAGAGATGACATTGACATTGCGGCATAGTCTATTTTTGGGAACGCCTTAATTGAGACTGCGATGCGATTCGGGGCGACAATTGGCCAAAAGAATCGGAGCATCCGATTTGGATCTGCTTTTGCTGTATTCATTTTATGCATTTCGTTTATTAATGACGCTCTATTTATAGTCTCATAGCCATCCGCAATCTCTTACTAATAATCTTATTCTTATTCATCGTAGATTTTCATTCGTACGAGTACGATTACGAGTCTGTTAGGTGTAAAGCGTTTCTATAAACTCTGTCACTCTGCCTGTCCATGGTCTTCGCTTTTTGGGTGTATCTGTATCTCCAAGACACCTACTGAAGTATCTCTTAAGCGTTTATCTATGTATCTCGTAAAAGTTATGGCACTCAAAATGGTTTTTAAATGACGTTTCGGAGAACCTCAACGAACTCTTTTTCTCTCGATGCTGATTCAGCTTTGCCTGTCGCCAACACGTGGGCCATTTCAAATAACTTTCAAGGAGTACTCTCCTGACCTGGTCCGCGCTTCTGGCGTCTGGCGTGTGTGAAAATTGGCAGCGCTGATGCTTCTGCTGTTGGAAAAAATTAATTATGCGATGACCCTGGCCACCCATGACCTTTCCCCCCCTCTTTACTTTTGGTGTGCTGAGTTTGTTGTTATCCTCGAGATTTATGCATTCTGTTCGAATTTGGGTTAAAAAAGAGACAAAGCGTAAAAACTCGTAAGATCAGACTCCGAATATGGGTAGAGGTCTTTCCATCGCAGCGGAGGGGAACCCCAACACAAAGGATGCAACTTTTTCGCTTATTTGGCAAATTTTCAAGTGAACTGCAGAACAGAACTGCCAAAAGGGACAGCAGCAGAATAAATAACGCACCATACGGCATAGAGCAGAGGAGAAGAGGAAGAGAACCCCAGATATGGGGGCCATAAAAAGTGCCCCCAATATCAAAGGGAAGAATTTCGCGAAAAGGAGGAAAGACCCAAAAAGAACGATATTTGAATGCCCTTTCAGCGAGAGACATGTAAAAAAAGGTTTGCATGCTGTATCTTCATTCTTTACATCGATCAATCCCTGCCCGAGTGAATCCTCGATAGTAATTCGATTAGTTGAATTCTCGATTGCCACCATCCACACGATGACGCGCGTGAGAGAGAGAGAGAGTATCAGAAAACATCTTCCCATATCTAAGCTCGCGCGCTCTGCTAATGAGTTTTTCCGCAAAAACGCGGTTGCGTTCGGCCCGTCGGGCGATGGGCGATGGGCGTAGCAGTGGCAAAGCCTGGCCCGGAGGCCAGTCTGTCAGCAGCCATAGTCGAAACGGGCGTAACGCTGGGGCCGCCCACAACAAGTTTTTTTACATTAATTGCTAACCGCAGTCGCTGAAGCCACAGCCGCCGCAGCGAATTTTGCTTGTGAGTGCCTTAAGCGGTGGAGCCAGGAGGTCAAAGGAGAACCATCAAAGAGGAACGACAAAGTTAAAAATTGAATGTCGCATGCTTTTCACGCCACTTTCCATCGTCCGTTTCCTGTTGCCACAGTTGGCGTTCGTTTTTACACGCCATTTGCCAAGAGATTGGTCCAGTCATCGAGCAGCGGCGAGGGCTGATAAACCTCTGACCCTCAGATCTAAACATAGATCGATGATCGGTTGATAGATCGTGTGGGCCTGATTGCATTGATAAGCCTTTGTTATCAGACTAATCAGTTATCTATGGAAATATGTACATATAAACGGATCAATCTTTGTGGAAATAGTGGGGAAAAGTGTGATTTTGGGCAGTGTATGTTCTATTCTAAAAATCACGCAATAAAAACTTTAAGTTTCAAGGAGCTGTTTCTTCGGTGATAATAATTATTTGTATTAATTTTTATTAACTATTAATCCATAAATAATTATATTATAATAATTATTTCGGAACAAAAATATTAAACTCAAAAATAATGATTATTTGATGATTTTTATTTTGTTGCTCAAAAACAAAAACTTTGCCACGAAAGGTAGCAGTAAACTTGTTTACAATAAAATACAAATTTTCCACATGAAAAAAAAAAAAAACAAAAACTAAAAAACTCAACAAATCGGTGAACCTGTAGATGGCACTTTATCGTCCTTTCTTTCAGTGGTCTATTGCAATGCAATTGAATTGCAAAAACAGCTCAAATTCCCAGGCACACGCCCGGATTATACATATGAAAAAGAATTCTTGGTATTATTTCTTACCCAGCGCCTGAGAGTATGCAACAAATTGTGCTGAATTTCTCGGTTGCTGAATGGGGGCAGGAAAATGCATCTACAATATTCTCAAATTCTGAATATGTTTTCCCTTTTTGTTTGGCTCTCTTTTTCTCTCCGCAGAGTATTCGTGAACAGATCCCTTCATCTGGAGAACATCAAGTACTATGGCTTTGACATGGACTACACACTGGCAGGTAAGGTTATACTTATACCCCTCTCATATCACTGGCAAATGAACGAATGGATGCATCTTCCCCTTTTTGGTTTCCATTTCCCTTTCTCTTTGAAGAGTACAAGTCTCCGCAGTACGAGCAGCTGGGCTTTAATCTGGTCAAAGAGCGCCTCGTGTCGATGGGGTATCCCAAGGAGATCCTGCAATTTGAGTACGATCCCACGTTCCCTGTGCGCGGTCTCTGGTTTGACACGCTCTATGGCAATCTGCTGAAGGTTGATGCCTACGGCAATATCTTGGTCTGTGTGCATGGCTTTGAATTCATAAAGCAGTAAGTGGAACCATAGAAAAAGGCAGTTCGGATTACCTAACGGACAATATATCTTCCCGAACAGCCACCAGGTATACGAGCTGTATCCCAATAAGTTTCTCAAACTGGACGAGTCGCGTGTCTATGTCCTGAACACACTCTTCAATCTGCCGGAGACCTATCTGCTCGCCTGTCTCACGGACTTTTTTAACAACAGCAACGAATTTGTGCGGTAAGCTTCATGCCCTCCATCCTTATCCTCCTTATTCCATATTCCCTTCTATCTTCTATGCTCTGCTCGCTCTATTCTCTCTTTCGTCTCCGTTTCTCCGTTCTCTTTTCTCAGCGTGGAACGCGGCATCAAAGCTGGCGATTTCCTTTTCACGTACAAGTCCATTTTCCAGGACGTGCGTCGTGCCGTCGACTGGGTGCATTCCGATGGTGACCTCAAGCGTCGAACCACTCAGGTAAGTACCCCCCAGGACCTCATGACCATTTCTGACCCATCTGGCCTCCATCTTCCAGAACATGGCTCACTATGTGAAGAAAGACGAAAGGTTGCCAACGGTTCTCTCACGCATTCGGGAGTCCGGAGCAAAGCTCTTTATGCTCACGAACAGCGATTACACTTACACCAACGAGATCATGTCGTACCTGTTCGACTTCCCCCACGGGGCCACTCCGGAGGAACCGCACAGGGACTGGAAGAGCTACTTCGATGTGATCGTGGTAGATGCACGGAAGCCGCTCTTCTTCGACGAGGGCACCGTGCTGCGTCAGGTGGACACGAAGACGGGCGGACTAAAGATCGGCACACACATTGGGCCTCTACAACCAGGGCAGGTGTACTCAGGCGGATCATGCGAGCTGTTTACCAAGTTCATTAACGCCAAGGGCAAGGATGTGCTCTACGTAGGCGACCACATCTTCGGGGACATCCTCAAGTCGAAGAAGATCCGGGGCTGGCGCACCTTCCTCATCGTGCCGGAGCTAGTGCGGGAGCTTCACGTGTGGACGGACGAGTGCCAGCTGTTCGCGGAACTACAGAACCTCGACATCAAGCTTGGCGACCTCTACCGCGACCTCGACTCGAGTGCCAAGGAAAAGCCGGACATCTCTCAGCTGCGGACGTGCATACGGGACGTGACCCATAAGATGGACATGTCTTACGGAATGATGGGTTCGCTCTTCCGCTCCGGCTCCCGCCAGACCTTCTTTTCCAGTCAGGTGGTGCGGTACGCCGACGTATACGCCGCCACCCTGCTCAACCTCATCTATTACCCGTTCTCGTACATGTTCCGCGCTCCCGCCATGCTGCTGCCGCACGAGTCGACGGTGGCCCACGACCAGGCCCACCAGCCGCCGCCCTCGGCTCCATCCATCGAGGAGGCACCGCGCTGCACCTCCGGCAATGACATGAAGGACGCCATCAAGGATCAAGTCGCCAAGGATGCCAAGGATCTGCATCGTGCTGTAAGTGTCTAGAATATTCCTTTTCCACATGGAATCTCTCCTATTGAATCTATCCCATAGAGCTCCATTGTCCACACACGCCCCTCGACGCCCACTGTGGTGACCCACACCCACGACGAGGACTACTCCGAAGAAGAGGAGATCCCCAGCGGCGGCGAATCATCGTCCACGGACCAGCAGCAGCAGCTACGCGCCGTCTCCGATGAATAGGATGAGGTCTTTTCTTCTTCTAAACTCAACTGCAATTTGTAGATCAACGAATTTTCTTCTCAAAAGTTCTCCATAAAACACATAATATCCCCAAACCCATCCCCTAATCCAAAACTTAGGCAGAAGCAATTTTTGAAAAACGTACGATTTTCCCCGGCGATTTTAACGCGAGCACAGATATGTGAAACTATATACCATATAGATATGATATATATATTATATACATTATAAAGTAGCTGGTTCCATTAATACATAAAATGTGTCTTTTTTTAATTAATTAAAAACCGAAATTGCTGTATTGGAAAATCACTCCTTGTCGTTTTTTGCAATTACACTTCAGTGTTTAAATGTAAACGGAAGAGGATCAGAGATCAGGAATCAATTGACACCAAGACCGTTACATGCAGATAACCAACTGAGCGACGCTGCCGCATGACGCGTATATGCAGGAAAGGATAGAGATTCGACTGATTAACGGGGAACAAGAAAAATTAGAACATAAGCTAAAAAATAACAAATAATATCAATGGTATTAGTGTTTTTAAAGAAGAGGGAGGGAGGAAGTGTTTTTACATAAGTTATGTGGTATCAAGTGATCAAACAGTACGGCGCTGAAACCTGAAAGTATGCTTCGGTTCCCCTTGAAATGATCATCCATGAATCTCTTCGACAATCGAAACATTTTTGAATGCACTTTGCAGGAGGCGAAAATTTGCTTGTAACGCTCGATGAGTACATCACATCCTCATATTTTAAATTTGCAATATACAGTCCTACATATTGCAATGCATTGTACGTAGGCTGCCTTTTAAGTCATGCACGGTTAAATGTATCTTGGCCCCTTTAATGCCTAAAGATGCATCTATCTCATGGTATGTCATATGACAATATTGCAATAGCCAATCCCGCACAGCATCCATTTTTTCAAGTACAACAACCGTTTTTGGACGACCCTCACGATATTTTTGTGATGTGATTTTGACGAGTGAAAATGTTTGTCTCGTGTAAAGTCAAAGTCATTGTCTCATCGACCAAAGGGAAAGATGTGTGGTATACATTGAGCACACTTCGGAATCACTTTCCCTTAGCTCTTGAAGTAAGCCCTGGAAGGATGGGAAGTCTTTGATTAACAGGAACACTCTATTGAAATAAATCTCCAAGGCAAACCAAAGGTTCAACCCTTGAAAAACCTTGAACAATTTAAAACCCATGGAATGTGTTGCAAAATATTCAAGAAAAAAAGATTTTTATTTATGCAAAGGGTAGATTGGAGAGGAAGTTCACTCCTGGAGAATGGATATCAGTGCTTGATAAGGATATCACTGCTTGATAATCTTGTTCCCATCGCACTGGAGGTCACTGTAAATCTGCTCATCCTGGACGTCGTTCTTCAGCTGCGTAGCTAGCTCGACGGCATTTTCCTGCAAGGACCCAAAAAGATTACAGATAAGAGAGGGCTAAAATTTAATCGAGGATTCACTCACATCGAAGAGAACGTTCTTGTGGCCCTCCTGGAACTCCCCGAACAAGGAGAATACATCCACCAGCTTACCCCTGGCCCCGAACTTGTCCGAGATGGTTGCGAAAAGATGCTTGACCGTCTCCTGCTCCACGGAGGAGCTGTCGGAGCGCACGAAGATGGCGCGTGGCAGCTGCACCTCCACGTTGCATGCGCGGTAATCGGTGACGGGGCTGCGCGTCAGTCCGGGGCAGACCAATTGCCAATCCTTGTGCTCCTCCAGCTTCGAGGCGGGGACGATCAGCAGATCCTGCGCGGAGCTTGGGGAGATACGGCATCCGTCCTGGCCGCGTCGCTTGTTAAGGAAGGCGGCTGAGAGTCGAGCCCGCTCGTTCTCTGCGTCGTAGTTTCTGTAGCAAGAGAAAGTTAGTCGAGGACTTCGGACAGGTAAAGGATAATCTTACATAGCTGTCTTCTGGAGTGCTTCTCGGCTAAGGGTAGGTGGGGCCACGGCCACCAGGATATCTTCGTCGGAGAGCTGCTCGTAGACGATGGGCTGCAGCTTGTGCTGGCGGGCATCGGCATAACTGGCAGCGGGAAGGATCACCAGATCAGCCTTGTCCTTGCCCAGCGCCTCGACGCAGTCCGCTGCCTGGACACACTCCAGCTCTGGGCGGGCATCGCGGGCATAGGCTGCCCTATGGAGGGCCTCGCATTTGGAGAACTCGGCATCCTGCTGGACGCACAGCCGGATCTTGCGGATGGCACTGCCGTCGCGTTCGATTACATCCTTATAGCCGGCCCGCTCTAGGTAGACCTTGGGATCGATGGCCGCCGGCTTGCTGTGGTACACGCCATTCGGCTGGATGAGCAGGTGGGCGGCGGCCTCCTTGTTCTGCGCCCGTAACCCGTTGGCGAAGAAGCGCTCCAGACGGGTCTGCAGCTGGTGCAGTTGGTCTGTGCTCTGGACAGCGTGCTCGTTGGAGATGTAGCCGCTCCAGGGGCGCTGGGCCCAGGAGCAGGCGGGTCCCGTGATAGACCGGCGGGTGCCGTCCTCGCAAAGATACTCGAACTCCGCGGCATTGCCCTCAGCGGGCGCTGCGCCGGGCGCTGCGCCGGGCAGGCCGAAGTACTTCTTGATGTACTGGACCTTGGTGAAGGCCACCTCGCCCTGGCCTTTGTCCAAGCACCGGATGGCACCGTCGTATCCGCTGAACTTGTCCGGATAGTTGCACTGGGCGGGGTTCTCGCAGAGGGCACACAGATTCGAGTACTTTTTCTTGAGGAGGCGGTCCGTCTCCGGGTGTGCGGAGTAGTTGCCTACGAGACAGGACTGCGAGAAGAACTCGGAGAGGGACTTGAGCTCCCGTTCGGTGGCGGAGATCTGCGGATCGGCGGAGACCTTCAGCACATGGGTGTTCTTTAACTTCGTAATGGGGATCTTGTAGCCGACGTTGCGTCCGAAGCCCGTGTGGCAGGACTTGGCGCCACGCAGCTGCTGAAGGGTCTTAATAGGCGATGTCTTCTTCACCAGGATGACGCCCTCGTAGCGGAAGTCAGCTATGGACAAATATAAAATAGATCAGATCAGGGATGTCGTGTTGTCCCCTGAGACATCCCTGAGACATTCCTGAGACATAGACATACCGTCCTTGTCCTGCTGCGTGCGGATTTCGGAGACGACGCGATAGTCTTCGTTTTTGCGGTGGTAGGCTATATACATGTCCTCCGGCTCCGTGGCCAGCACATCAGCTTTACGCTGCTCGATCAGCTCGAGGCAGTCCACCCGATCTCGCCCGGCCACGCACTCCATGCGGATACCCGCCTCGGAGGGATCGGCCAGCAGCTGCTGGCATTCTTTCAGGTATATCTTCGGCACGCACAGGCGATCTGCAGAACAGAGAACTTAGCTTTTGGGACTGGGATTCCCCAGGGATTGGCTCACATATGGGCTCCTCTGCCCGGCTTCCATTGGTGCTAAGCACCAACAGAAGCGTGGCTACCAGGAGCAGCATCCAAGTCTCACTCGTCGTCGCAGTCATCGTCAAAACTTGACTGTGGCAAAACTCTGGCCGGCCTGCACTTTTATACCCCAGACGATCAGCCATATCGCACTCTCGCTTTTTGTCCGGCTTTTGCTCTTTTTTTCGCCTTCACCTAATTGTTTATTCTGATCTGTTTGCTCTCCTCTGGGGAGCGAAGCGACAGCCGAGGAAGCAAATAAAGACACCCACTCAGACCGGCTCTCTCCAGTCCAAGGGGAGGTTGGTACGTTGTGTGGGTTAAAATGGCTCTTGACGGGGTCTAGAAACCATCAGAGGCCTATCCTCTGGATAGGGGCAACAAACCAAACGGGTTTGAGCCAATATTATTAATATCATTATTCATCTAAACATACTCGTAAGATATACATACTGGTAGATATATATATATATAGCATATATACCAGATATATCTTGAGATAATCGATGGCTCAATATATTCTCTATAGTTCTTTGGCGAGTATATAAGTATTTACATACTTCTGGATCTTTCTTAGTGCTAAAAATCATGACAAACTTTTTAGCGAAAGGCACGATGGCGAGGGGTGCACTATATACATAATTATATAACTGAACACTGAGATTTTTTGCTGCATGCATTGTGTGTGCGGTCTTAAAATTTCCAAGAATTCATTTAAAATTTCCTGATTGAATCGTAGAGCCGTTCAGCCTTTTATCTTCACAGCAACAATCCATTTAGTCGTAAATCTTTCGCCCAGCAGTTTAAGTCATCTCCGTTTACTGTCAGGGGGTTCCTCTAGCTGTGTAGGTTTTGACACTGATGGCTGCACATTGTCCGACTCCTTCCCTCCACCTCACAATCATTGCACGCTTTAAAACCCCCTTAAAATCCCCTTCTCCCTTCCCTTCTCAAGCTATAAATCAAGCGCAACTTTCCTCATCTGGGGGTATGTTTATTTCCTAAAGACACCTGCGGAGCATTACAATAAATATCTAAAATACACTCCAATCCACCAATCGCCCTACGGCTTCTTCCGTACTGAAATGGCATCTATGCACATATAAAATTTTTATTCCCTGTTCCAATATCCAAGAAAGAGCATTCCCAAACTCGCCAAAGTCCAAAGCTTGGCTTCATTTTCTTTTGTAGTTTCGTTTCGCTATCAAACAATTTGTTTCCACAGGCACAAAACCTGTTCCATGGGATGTGTCGGGATAGGATCACCACCCGTCCCCGGCACACCGGCAGAGTGCAATCAAGGGGAGACAGAGACATCCCCTCAACTCATGTGAAAAGCAACTTAAATTTGCGGTCTGCTTAAAATGCAGGCCGTGCCTCAATTAAAGGGGGAATCGGCGGGAGGTAGTAGCGTGGTTGGTTGGTTGGATAATAAATAAACCTTAATAGAATTGACTGCTCAACGAGATCACAAAAGCCACACTGTAGGGGCGTGTGAGTGTGTGTTGGGCTGTGTTTGAGAGGAGAAGTCTTGGTCGGGGATCTTTTCAGATACGCCAATATGAGTAAGTGTATGTGTATATGTATAGAAGTAGATCGAAGTCAATTAGATTGTTTATTATTCCTGATACGTGCACCATAGCTTATATTATTTGCTTGCCTTCAACAGTTGTCCCAGCAACCGGGTGTCGCCGGCAAGGTCGAAAGGCCTCGAAGTCCGCCGGGAATCTCCCTAATGGGTTTTTCTACCAGAAAAAAATATTCTGTTATCAGAATCATGCCCTCAGAGGCTATCTGCAGCCAGGTGGGAGGGCACTACTCGCCAGCCTCCTTCTATACACATCTTTGGAAAACTTGCAGGAATTCAAATTTGAATTCAACCCGCCATTCAGTGCACCTATCAGCACAGTTCTGGAAAATCACTGTAATCGACTTTCACATTTTCTACAGAATAACAGAAAGGTGGAGTTCAAACATGAATTAGGCCCGACAATTAATGCACCACAATCTAATGCTATTGCTCAGTGGAGACGTTGCTGTGCCTCCGTATCTTGCAGTCGGAACATACATATGTTCAAACCCATCCCCTCGATTCAGTACAGCGGTGTTTTAAAACACTGACAGGGGTACATTTGTCCCCTATATATAATTAATGCGAGAACTGAATCATGCTTCAAGCTAATTTGAGTCACTTCAGGTTTATTGGAACCTTTAATTCGGTTCACTGTAACCGATAGACGAAATCACCTATTTCACGTTCCGCCTATCGCACAAATATACTGATAACTTTACTCGATGAAAAGTCCATAAATAATCGATGTCTTGATATGTTTATTAGGATTTAATTTTTCAAGGTTTATTTAATGACAAGGGGTATAGAAACTTCGAAACGCATGTTTTTTTCATTTTCGTTCTCTTAAATCGTACTTCCGTGCGTCACTAATTCCAATGGATTGCATTTACAATCCTTTTTGCACACTCACTTTCAAGCTCCAATTTATGCAGAAACTAGTCAGTCTCTGTTCTAAAGCTATTTCAACGATATTTTGCAGCTTATTCTCTTCTTACAGAGACCAAGAATAGGTATCGGGAACGAGATATATGTATATACAAGACAGTATTCATTTGCATGATATGTCTAGAACATATAAATTTGAGAAAGTCTTTATTAATTATGTTTTAAAACAGCTGGTTTTTTTGTTGACCTTTTTTGTTTTAACCTTGTCTTAGACACAATACAATAAAACTGAGTAAGTACTAAAGTAGCTAATCTTGTAGAACATTTATTCGTCAATGGCCTAAAATTATGTGGGCAGACTTAAGGGCTTTAATTAGTCAGCATTATTCAACGGAATATCTAAATTGAGCAATAGGAACGACTTTTCTATTACGTTTCCTTTGTTTGACATTTTCCGCTCAAATCTGTTTTTAGACTAAATCCAACAAAAGCAAGTATTTAAAATAAATCAGTCAAATAGGAAATTGACTTATTAAGCGGATAAAATTATGTGGTCAGGCCTCAGAGATCTATCTAGCAAGTAACATTTGGCGGAATATCCAAAACGAGGAGTATGTATATTATAACGTTAATTCGTCAGTATACTTTCGACATATTTTTAAATAGAGACGGTATATTTTGTTATATTTCTGAGGGTCAGACGGCATATTTGATCGATAAGTCTGATTTTCTTACCACCATGTCTAGCTCACACACCTTGCAAACTTTATATTTATCATATTTTGAAAGTATTTTCCAGAATTTTTTAAAACGCGTTATGAACTCACCCTCTTGTCCAATTCACTAATGTAGAAATCGTGTGGAAGAGCCAAGTCCCAGGCCTTTCCGAACACTAATTCGTGATCAGCATCGAATGCCTGATCGTTTGCCATCCAATCTATATTTTTTCAAAAATATAGGAAAAAAGGCATGTCAAAAAGTGGATAGCGGAGGTTTTTCCCCTTCAGGTATTTACATGAAATGGTAATGGTAATTACATGAAAATATAGTTACTATGTAGCAAATGTGTAATTATGGTGTAGTTACCATGTATTGAAATTAATTTAATGGAAATTGTTGTTGACCGGTTTTGCTTAAACCTTATTTTAAAAGCAATGCAATAAAGATGAGAACTTAAATTTAACTAGTCTTGCAGGAGACCGATTTAATAATCGGATAAAAATATGAGTCGAGAGCTGAGGGTCCTTGCTAGCTAGTAATATTAAACCGAATATCAAAAACGAGGAATATGGTGGAACTTGAATACTAATAATTCATCAGTATTTGTACGGTATATTTTAAAAATTTGTGACGTCAGGTCGTATATTCTCTGAATTGACACGTCAAGCCGGACGAAGAACACATAAAACGAAATCAAAACTAGGAAAAATACGTAACGTCTCCTGAAACTACAAAACGTCCCCCTTGACACTTGACAAGTAGTCGGGAAACGCTAGCCAGGATGAGCCAAGTGCCGTGCTACACGATAATCAACTCGCCGGACCTGGAGGTCCCGAACGAGATGCAGCTGAAGCAAGATTTGGAGAAGGGCGACACGAACCACAAGATCGAGACGCTGAAGAAGGTGATTAAGCTGCTGCTCAACGGCGAACGCTACCCGGGTCTGATCATGACCATCATCCGATTCGTGCTGCCCGTGCAGGACCATACAATCAAGAAGCTGCTGCTCATCTTCTGGGAGATTGTACCAAAGACATCGGGCGACGGCAAGCTGCTGCAGGAGATGATTCTCGTGTGCGATGCCTACCGAAAGGTGAGTTAAACGTGCAACATGCAACGTGGCCCCGCGCATGCCATCTGTGTGACTGTGCTGATCTTCTGTTGTTTTTTCGCTTTACTGTAGGACCTACAACACCCGAACGAGTTCCTGCGTGGTTCCACGCTGCGTTTCCTCTGCAAGCTGAAGGAGCCCGAGCTGCTAGAGCCCCTGATGCCCGCTATCCGAGCTTGCCTGGACCACCGTCACTCGTACGTGCGCCGCAACGCAGTCCTGGCCATCTTCACAATTTACAAGAACTTCGACTGGCTGGTGCCGGATGGGCCGGAGCTGATCGCCAACTTTCTGGACACCCAGCAGGACATGTCGTGCAAAAGGAACGCCTTCCTTATGCTGCTCCACGCCGATCAAGAGCGCGCCCTCAACTACCTGGCCTCGTGCATCGACCAGGTGCACAGCTTTGGTGACATTCTGCAGCTGGTTATTGTTGAGCTCATCTACAAGGTGTGCCATGCCAATCCCGCAGAGCGATCGCGCTTTATTCGGTGCATCTACAACCTACTTAACTCATCCTCCAACGCGGTCCGCTACGAGTCCGCCGGCACGCTCATCACCCTTTCTCTGGCCCCCACCGCCATCAAAGCCGCCGCCAGCTGTTACATCGAGCTGATCGTCAAGGAAAGCGACAACAACGTTAAGCTTATTGTCCTAGACCGGCTGATTGCCATGAAAGAAAACGAGAACATGGAGAAGGTCATGCAGGACCTGGTCATGGACGTGCTGCGTGTCCTGGCCGCCCCCGATATCGAGGTGCGACGCAAGGCCCTCGCCCTGGCTATGGACCTGGTCTATTCGCGCAACATCGGCGAGATGGTGCTGGTGCTCAAGAAGGAAGTGGCCAAAACGCACAACGTTGAGCACGAGGATACGGGCAAGTACCGGCAGCTGCTCGTCCGCACCTTGCACACGTGCTCCATCAAGTTCCCCGACGTGGCCGCGACCGTGATTCCCGTCCTGGTGGAGTTCCTTTCGGACACCAACGAGCTGGCCGCCGCCGACGTGCTCATCTTCATACGCGAGGCCATCCAAAAGTTCCCGGCCCTCAGCGGTCTCATCATCGAGCACCTCATCGAGGCCTTCCCCCAGATCAAGTCATCGAAGATTCACCGTGCCGCCGTGTGGATCCTGGGCGAGTATGTGGAGGGTCCGCAGATTATCGAAGTGATTGACGCTATCCAACAGACGCTGGGCGACGTACCCATGGTGGAAGCGGAGCAGCGTCGCCTATCCGGAGACCCAACCGAGGAGCAAAGCCAGCAGCAGGGATATCCAGCAGGCGTATCCGGTAATGGCAGCAGCAGCACCACCACCAGCACAACCAATGCCATCAACAAGGTCACCTCCGACGGCACCTATGCCACCCAAAGTGCCTATAGCCTAGCCCCGTAAGTAGTCTTCAAACCGAAATGAAGTCCCTTCGTCACGGTTGAATTCACAGATTCCCTCGCTTTTCCGTTTTTCCATCGCTCTAACAGGGTGGCCAAGGTGGAGAAGCGTCCACCGCTGCGACAGTACTTGATGGACGGCGATTTCTTCATTGGCGCCGCCCTTTCAGCCACTCTGACCAAGCTGGCCTTGCGCTACGTGGAGCTGCAGCCAGACTCCAGTGCTCAGAACCGCCTGACTACGCGGGTGATGCTAATCATGAGCTCTATCCTGCACCTAGGCAAGTCCGGGTTCCCCAGCAAGCCTATCACCAACGACGACACCGATCGCATCTTCATCTGCCTGCGCACGCTGAGCGAACGCACCCCGGAGGCGGTCTCCGTGTTCATGCACTACTGCCGAGAGGCCCTGGGCAAGATGCTCGATGCCCAGCACGACGAGGACCAGCGCGTTCTAAAGGAGAAGCAGCGCGCCACCGCCAAGGTCCAGCCAGACGATCCGGTCCTCTTCGCCCAGCTCTCCAATGGGCGCGATAATCAGCTGGGCGAGAACGTGTTCGAATCCAGTCTGAACCAGGCTCTGGCCGGCACCAAAACGGCCCAGCTTAGCGACATCTCATCGCCCAACAATAAACTCAACAAGGTCACCCAGCTGACGGGCTTCTCGGATCCGGTCTACGCCGAGGCCTACGTCAATGTTAACCAGTACGACATTGTCCTAGACGTCCTCATCGTCAACCAGACAAGTGAGTCTTCGTCATGGCAGTTTCTATGCCTTGCGTTGTGAGGATGGGTATTATTAATCTCTCTTTACCTCTGTGTAGATGACACCCTGCAGAACTGCACATTAGAGCTGGCCACGCTGGGCGATCTGAAGCTGGTGGAGCGTCCACATCCGGTTGTGCTGGCTCCCCACGACTTCTGCAACATCAAGGCCAACGTGAAGGTCTCCTCCACAGAGAACGGCATTATCTTTGGCAACATCGGTGAGTGTCAGTAGTAGTGGGAGTGACTCCCATAATGAATGTTTTTCTCCTGCTCCTTCCAGTGTACGACACTGCTCTTAACACGAACGTGGTCGTGCTGAACACCATACACATCGACATTATGGACTACATCATTCCGGCCAGCTGCACAGACACCGAGTTCCGCCAAATGTGGCAGGACTTCGAGTGGGAGAACAAGGTCACCGTCAACACGAGCTTCACCGACCTGCACGAATATCTGAGGCACCTGCTCAAGAGCACGAACATGAAGTGCCTTACACCGGAGAAGGCCCTTTCCGGCCAGTGTGGCTTCATGGCTGCCAACATGTATGCCAAGTGAGTGTGGCAGCAGTCCGTGAAGTCTCCTGATATCCGAAACATTCATAACCTTCTCCCCTACATAGATCCATCTTCGGTGAGAATGCCTTGGCCAATTTGAGCATTGAGAAGCCCGTGGATGACCCCGATTCCAAGGTGACGGGCCACATACGCATACGCGCCAAGAGTCAGGTAAGAATGGGAGAAGCCTGCCCGAATCCAAAATGTCTTTTTCATGCTCGCTCTTTTTCTCTCTCTCTCTCTCTCCGCAGGGCATGGCCTTGAGTCTCGGCGACAAGATTAGCTCCTCGCAGAAGCAGTCTGTTCAGGCGGCTTAGTGGACAAACGGCCACCCCCAAGAGCGGCTTTATAATGCAACTTCAAATTTTAAGCTTTAAAGCTTCTTCAAATTGCATTATATATATTACATACAATATACATTTATTATATACCTTAACCAAAAAAAAAAAAGAAGAGTTTATCGTGAATTCGGGGGCTGGGTGCGATTCCCAATGGGTGGCGGCGCAAAAATAGGAATAATTGTTTTTTATCTGAATTTTAAGATGTGGTCCATCAGCAGCAGCAACAGATCCTCAGCTAAATGAGAAAAAAGATAAAAGAGGTATTTCAAAGCTAACTTAACTTACTTAAGCTCAGGTGGTGGCAGCAGCCGACATTTTAGAGATTGAATCTGGTTAAGTGACCAGTGACGTAGTCAGAAGACTAGAGGAGCAGACAAAATAAAATTTTATCCGAATTATAGAGGATATTGAGAATAGGTACGGAAATTCGAAGCCAGTGGTTATTGGAACTTTGAGAAAGACAATATAAAAGCAAAAATATACATATTCAACTTCAAGACGGTTCACGATATATAACTAAAATTTGTCAATTACCTGGAATCGAGACTTAACGAAGGGGAACGTTGTGTTTACATTTATACCCGATACTTAGTCAGTATGGCTCTCCGCCGGGAGACGGCGTGTAACATTGAGCGACAACAAATGTGTGCGAAAGAGACAGAAAATCAGCCTGAACGTGTCGTCGAATATATATACTTTATGGAGTCGGAAACGCTTCCTTCTGGACGTTACACACATCCATTTTCAACAAAAATATAATATACCCCTATACTCATTTCGAGTATGGGGTATAAAAATTCCTCTAAAAGAGACCAGAAGTACTTGCAGTACCACGAGGAAATGTCCGATTTAGAATTCGATAAAAACATGCTAAACATGCTTTTAATATTCCTAGTGGCACAAGGTTTTACCTTATAATTAATTCACTAGTCGCTAAAAGATTTAAATACGCTTGATTAATAAATTTAATATTTTTTACACCTTTTTGTATGCTTAATTCTATACATTATTATCTAAACTTAAGTTTAAACTTACAATTTTAAAAGAGAGGATGTAAAATATCAAAATAATGGCAAGCACCAATGGCAAAACCGCCGAGTTGCCGAAATAGGGAGCCCCAGTCGGAGATAGATAGATCAACCCACGATCGCCGAATCGGCGAAATGCGAGCCCTACACGGAAGCACGCTCAATCCCGCCAGCGCAAGGCAGACGTATAAGTAGTCGACGGCCAAAGACAAAAGGAACTACGTAGAAACACGTTACCCCGCGCAGTAAATCAGACTCACCAAAAACAATACAAAGAACCGAAGAAAGTGCTAAGAACATTCATAATAAAAGTCAAACCAAGTATTTAAATAATATCAGTTGCGTAAGTCATTACAAAGGGCCTAGGCCCTGGCACTATTTCACCAATTTCATAATCAAGCAACCAAAAAGTTTGTCAGATCCCCCCAAAGCACAGCCAATACAAAATACCATGGACGTGCCAACTGATGACGAAGAGATGGTCATGGAGCCCAGGGAACTCATCCGAGAAAGCCTGGGCATACCAGAGCAAATTCCGGCGCGAGTGCGAGACAAGACAACTTCAGCAGGTGGGCTACGCATCGTGTGCAGTGATGTGGAGTCGTACAGGGTACTGCATCGCTACTACAGGGATGTAGCGCACATAACGCCGTCATACACCTACCAACTCCAGACTGAGGGAGGGTACAGGATTGTCATTAGAGATCTCCACCATACCACGGAGAACGACTACATCACCGATATGTTGGCCAGCCATGGACACGTGGCCACATTCGTTCGCGGCATGACACGCCGCGGATCGCAAGAACCATTCAACATGTTCAGTGTCCAATTGAAACCAAACCCAAATAACAACGAACACCTCCTGGCCAGCGAGTGGAAATTTAAACTCAGAAGCGCTCTGGCCCCGTCGTCTAGTGCCATCGTTGTCAGAAAATTGGACACACTCACAACTATTGCCAACGCGATTTAGTCTGTGTAAAATGCAGTGGTCAGCATTCGTCCATTGTGTGCCAGAAAACTCCAGAACAGCCAGCTTGTACTGCTAGAACGGATGATACTTTACTAATAGTATCACCAAGACTCCTAGCAAAAGCTCCTCCCTACCTATTGAAAAATGGTCCCCTAACTACAGCTTAAGAACCTCAGCCTGAAATAGGTCCATCACAATGTGTTTATGTATGTATTTTTGGTTACAATTTAATATAAATTGATATTCAAGTCCTATTCAATGATTTTAATGAATGAAATAATTAAATGTAGATCTTTCATTAATGGTCTACAGATTTGGGGAAATTATGCAAATATAGGGGACTACTCCGTCTCCTATACCCTTGAAGATTAACGTATTAGAAGGAATCACCGCAGAATCCATAAACTACATACATATATACGATACATAATTGAGTAAAATGTAATATTGAGGCAAGGACTCTAGAAAATGATAATTTAAAGTGATTTAGGCTTAATTTTTAAACATACATTTTATCAATTGAATTTTGAGTAGACAAGACCTTAGACCTGTAACATGGGTCGCTGCTCCTTGGCCGACAGCTTGTCGTTGGTGGTTGCGAAGCCAGTGCCGCCCTGTGAAACAAAATGTTACATAAAATATCCACATATATAGAATCGGAAATGTCTGATCTCCACTCACGCGCTGCAGGGGAATTATGTCTTTTTCCTTGAGCTTGCGATCGGTGAGCGGGTGAACCATGTCCTTCCGGATCAGTTTATCCACGCACTCCAATGTCACGACATCGCCGCTGCAAAGATACACAAAGGTTCGTATTAAAGTGCCAAAGAAGGTAAACCCGATGTTGGTCTAAACTTACGTTGGTCGCAGGACGGCGCAGGGCACTGCGTTGCTAAGCGCATCGTGGGTAATGGGACACATGTAGCGCACCTCCTTGGCAATCAGCGACTTTTTTGTGTCGCCATCCTTGATCGGTGTGAACTTCACGTCAATCAGGTCCTTCACCTTAAGCGGCTGTGAGGAGACAGGGCAGTATATAGTGGCATCAGGCTTCTTGGCCTTGGCTGCCCCGGCATTGGGGCATTCTGAGGGCAGCCAGAAGGCGGGCAGCTTCTTCTGGTTTCCGTTGGCCATGTTCGAAATGGATCCATTCTCTGAGGCGGCTATGGCTGCTGCCGAAGTGCTGGGCGCGGGTAGGACGGGCTGCTCGACTGGGCTGGACTTGTGGGCAGGTGTTGTGGTGGGCTTCTCGGAATTCACGAACCGTTCCATGCGGGCTTGCTGCTTGCAATTGGCCTCCTGGGTGATCTCCTCCTCTTCGACCCGTCGCAGGCGCTCGAACTCTTTTAGCTTACGGCTGTACTCATTCTTCTTGGTGACGATGTACTGCAGGATCGCCTCCTTGTCGAACAGGTACCCCTGTTTGGTAATGACAGGGTTTCGGCACGGCTGAAGCGTTAGCGAACAGCAGTCGAACGACTTCACAGAGTCTTTGCCCAGGCGTTGGGCATTCGTTCCGTAACCCGACTCGGCGGCGTCGCGTTTCTTTTCATTGTAAGTATAAACGGCTCCGGCCGTGCAGTTGCGAGCATGTCGGGTCATTTTTAAGTTCGTTTTCTCGCAGATATGTTTATATATGAAGGCAAGCAAGGTTTACGTTTTGTTCAACGCGGAACTAGTTCGATTGCAGTGACAACACAACCCCAATCACCTATTTTGCGTTGCATAAAAAGTATCGGAACTAGTTTTTTGTGAATTTCATGATGTTCCAATGTTGCATTTCTTTCCTGTCCATTTGTTGACCATATTACATAGACAATATGCTGCCTGCTAAAAATACCAGATGATATTGTGAAAATTTGTGAACATTTTTAGTAATTCAACCAATCCCATCGTTCCAATTTTGCAAAATTTGTAATTAAATACAAAAGTATCAAAAGAAGCATAATATAAATGCAACTACTCTTGAAGCTGCCCTGAGTCGGTAGTGTTTCCAATTAATTTATAGCTAATTTAAATAAAAACAATATACCCCAAAGCTAGCTATTATTTTTGTGTATTTACTCCTAGCCTAATGCTTACCTTATTTATTTTATAGCTTATATTGACTCTGGCAGCACTGCCTAGCACACGTTTTGAGCAGATAATTTTCCCAAAAATTTAACGAAGTTTGAAAGTTTTCAATGAATCAAATCCTCCAAGCAAAAATAAGCGCTACACAATAAAACTACATATGGATATGTATGTTCTTTCTAATCGAACTAGTGCGAGCCGAACCTCGAGAACCAGTCGAGATATCAATTTCAAAGAGAGCCCAGCATCACTAACCACAGAATATACTGTGCCAGCATAGAGAAAAAACATCGATATCTGCTGTGTACACATCGATAACATCGATGTAAACATCTAGCACAGCAGCCAGACAGCTATCGACAGCATCGATAAGCGCGAGACGGCGGCAGAAGTCGTTTTGACAGCAGTTCTCCAATGCGCTTTTGACCGTCCCGAGCTGTTTGCCGGTCGCTGGAGCTAGCTGCAGCCAGTCATGGACTACAGCTACTACGACGAGGGATATGACATCGACTACACAGAGTTTGGGGAGGATGCTGGCGATGATATCGACTACGGATTTCATTCTGGCCACAAACAGGATAACTTATACAGTGATGCAAAGCCGGAGGCGAGGGACTTCCTGGTGATGGATCGACTGTTGCAGAACATAGAGGCCTGCGTGCAGCCTTCGCTGCTGCAAGTAGCGAAGTACGTGACACCTATGCTGGGCTTGTGTCTGGTCGGCCGCCTGCTGTGCCTCCTCTATGCCAGGAAGCGCCGCTTGCCGCCAGCTGGAGTATCGCAACGCGATGCGAACAGTATCATCGTGGCTCCGTTGCACCTCATCCACGCCACAACCGGTCTGATCCTGCTGTACGCCACGCTTGGGCAGCGCTTGGGCGAGCGCGTGGGTCTGCTGCTGATCCTGAGCGCCCTTGGCTACCTTATGCTGCAGCTCGTGCGTGTGTACAGCGGGAGGAGAGCGGCCACCAGCATAGCCGTGCTCACCGTTGGCAGCCAGTTCCTGTACGAGCTGGCCATATGGAGGCAGCGCAGTGACTGGCCCCAGCTGCGGGGCGTTCAGATGGTGGTCAACATGAAGCTGATCTCGCTGGGCTTCGACCTGGCCAGCGGACAGGTGCCTCGAATGCCAGGACCCCTAGCCTACCTTGGATACATTTACAGCCCCGCGACCTGTGCCCTCGGCCCCTGGATCAGCTATGGCCGCTACGTGGAGTGCCTTGTAGCACGAGGCAAGTGGCTGACGACGCTGCGCCAGCTGGTGCTCAACATGCTCCTCTGCCTGCTGGCGGTGGCCGTCTCCAACTGCCTGGCCCACGCCCTGGGCGAGATTGCCAGCGGCTCGCACCTACTCCTGATGTACACGGAGGCGCTGGGCGTCCGGAGCAGCCACTACTTCGTAAGCTTTATGGCCCAGGCTCTGCTGGTCAGCTCGGGGCAGACCCTGGACGGAGAATCTAAGGATTCCAAGGAGCTGGACGAGAGAATACTGGGGCCACTGGTGACGCGGCCCTGGCAGATCGAGTGGCCCCGCTCGTTGAGCGTCCTTGTGCGCAGCTGGAATATCCCTATGCACGAGTGGCTCAAGCACTACATCTACGGAGGCTTCAAGGAGCACAACCTGGGCCACACATTCTGGGCCGTCCTCTGCACGTATGTGGTATCCAGTCTGCTGCACGGTATGGATCTGCGCATCTACATGGTGCTGCTCTTTCTGGCCATCTTCGCCGAGAGCGAGCGACTGCTCCGCCGCCACCTGGCCAAACTCTTCGACGCCTGCCTGGCTGCCGGTCAGTGCAAGGGCCCCGACCACTGCTGCTTCTCCCGCTGCCCGCGACGTCGTGGCTGGACCAACAGCTGGGGCTGGCTGGTGAGGCTCACCAATCTGATCTTCACCCTGGTGGCCATGTTCCACCTGGCCTATCTGGGCATCGTGCTGCTCAACGAAACTCTCAACCTGGACGGCAGTCCCGCCGGCGAGCTGGAGTCCTTCGTGTGGCATTGGTCGGAGGCGGGCTACCTCAGCCACTACGTCGGTTTCGGCATGTTCCTCCTTTATCTGTTCATCTCCTAGGCGGTGGGATCAGAGCCCCTCCAAAACCCAGAAACGATTAAGGACTGATCTACACGTATTTGAATTCTGAATTCGCCATTCGAATCTAACCGTACTTTTGTATGTTTATCTGTACATCGTATTTGTATCTTGTAGCTACTGTGTGTACTATATATTGTGTGTGAGTACTTAAAATTATAATTAAATCTGTGAAACGGATCCGTGTCGGATGGTCGTGCCGCAATGTGGGACTAAGAGAACGTGGCAACCGGAGCTAAAAAGCTTAGCGTTTCTATGTGGAACGTTGCAGTGCAGCCTGCAAATGCCGATGTAGAACAGAGCAATGCGGAAGTTTCCCATGGCTTAGAGCAGGATAGATGATGGGGCTGCAGAACGATGGAGATGCAATACAATCAGTAAGAAAATCGGTGACAATAAAAGCTGACAAAACAAATAGGAACATATTTCCTACAAGCTCTTCGTGATATTGTAAATCGATCTAGAATCTAGAAGAAACATTATGTTGGGCAACCTAGAAACCCCTTGTTTTCCGTATTTCGAACGAAATTATTACTATATCATATTACTAGCAGAAACAGATGGAACCTCAGCTTAGATATAGTAAATGCGAGTCATCTATAAATCAGATAATTGATTAAGTCTTCACCTATGTGGATTCTATGAATGTCATATAAACCTACATATGTATGTTATATGCGTCTCAGCTAAGTACATACAAATATGCATCTAAAGCGTTCTGATTTCCTTCGTTGTTGAAATGGTGCTTCAAATTTCTGATTTAATTTAATGTCACTTCCGATGAAATTAAGCTGAAGACTTGCAAAGTGGAAATATAGGCTTTTCCACGAGGGCTGCTAATTAATTTTCTAGCCTAGGTCACACTTAGCCTTATCCTGACCCAAAGGTCATGCTGTGAGACTGAGAGAAATATTTGAGCAAACAAAAAATTGAGTGGTCAGTGGTAAATAGTCATTTTTTTGTTTACTAATAAGCTTGCTGAAGCCCCCTTGCCCCCTTGGTTACGCCCTTGGTTCAAACACATTATAAATAGATAAATAAATAAATAATTATAAAATAAATATAAAAATTGATCTTTTTAGTTCTTTTTATTGATTTTTTGTCTATTTTCTTTGTTGGTTTTGTTTTGTTTGTTTGTTTCATTTGTTTTTGTTTGTTTTTTTCTCATTGAGACAAATATTTATAACAATATTGTAATTTCTACTGATTTTTTTTGTTTTTTTTCATTTTTATTTGTGTACTATTCTGCCTGGCTTTCTGTTTCCGCTTTTTTTTTATTTACTACATTCCTTACATTTGTCATCTTTTAGGCTGTGATCCTTTTATCCTTTTCGTTCCATGCGTTTCCTTCTTTTTTTCATTTTTTATTTTTTATTTTTTTTTCGCCACTTATGATTTACATATTAATATTACTAGCTTAAGAATTATGCAATGACAATAAAAATATTTTTTTACTTTGTTGAATGCAACTTTTCGGTTTTTTCTTTCTTTTCCTTCCACTTGCTTCCTTCTTCTTTGTCCTTTTTGATCCTACTAAAAAAGTTGCTCCTTGAATTCTCGTTTCGATTTTGTTTCCTAAAGTTTTTTTGTTTTCATTTGCAGAAGTTTTGATTTGGACATCAAAAATAGAGAGATATACATGGGTACCTATAAGTAGATATAGATCCGTACATATATATAGATAGATATATATGTATGTATATTTATATATATATATTTATATATATATACGGATATATATATATATAGATTCATCATGTATGTGTATAATCTTCATAAAGAGCTTTAATGTACTATACATTGACGTATGCATTCATTTACTTTACTTTGACATTGTTTCCATTTTCCATTTGTTTCGCTACTCGATATTGTACATGTGAAAAAGTCCATCTGCATATTTTCAGATCTTTCATCTTGCATGCATGCATATCCATCCATACAACTTAATAATGTTTTCGATTTCTTTTCATTTTGTATCATTTTCATAACAACAACTGAGTTGATCACAAGAGATAACGAGAGTTTTGCTTTATAGTATGTAAATATTGTATGTATGTATGGTATTCCTCGATCCGGAAATGGGACACCGCTCTGCCGTCCACCCGTTCCACCCTCTCCGAGTGCGATACACAAATACAAATAGTGTACAAATATTCGCTAACTACGTATTTCGTATATATAATTTGGTTTATATATATATATAAATTGGTTTTTTTCAGAGAAAATCCTTCTAGGTGTCGCCTTGGCTAGGGAGGCTAGTGGGCGAGGCGGCGGGAAGCGGTTAAAAAGTATGCAACACATTCTCAATAATTCATTAACGTTGACTGACTGACTGTTTGATTGATCGATCTGCCCTGTACTTTACAGAACTTTTAAACCGATTAAAACTTAATTTTAATGTTACATTTCTCAGCTCTTTCTCTTTCCACACACACATTTATAGTAGTAGATACATATATATAAAAAAACAGGCGAAAGTTCTCAATTTTGCTAAGAACTATTTCTCTTAATATCTACCTATCTTTTTCTGCCTGTGTTGTGTGTGTTGGGGGTTTATATCAGTTTACATAATTTCTCTAAAAAATTTAAACACTTTTTCTAGTCAAATTGTCGTATTTTGCATTAAGTAAGAAAAAAAATTGCAAGTACAATAAGCTGCCGCCATGGATGGGATTTCCAATACATTTGCATCATTTTAAACTGGGCGCTTCACATTGACACACGTAAGAGCATGGGTTTTCGCCACTGGAGCAATTCCAATGCTGAAGGAGACGTATGGGCGGCGCTTCCTGAAAGGAATATTCTCTGAAGAATATCCGAAACAACTGTTTGGTCCGATCAGCTGTTTATCAATTGGTTAATCTATTTTTTTTTTTAAAGGCAATATCAAAAACAGTACGACGCTGGTGTATCTCCGCTTAAAGCCTAAAATGCATTAAAAAAACATCAAACAGCCGATCGATCTACAGAATCTGAAAACGAATTAGCATCGTATGGAGGGAGTACCATTATTATAGGGATTTCCGAAGAAACACCAATGCGTACGCATACGAATAAAAGGCAAAATTCACCAACGACGATGAAAGGCAATCGCCTGACGGCAGCTTACATAATAAAGAAAGAGATATTCATGTATATGTAAATATATACATATATATATATATATATATGTGAGATAGGATGTAGAAGCACAGGGGACATGGATAGGTAAACTGCAGTTCCGTTAAATTAGCAAATAAACTAAGGCGTAAACTAAAGCATAAAAAGAATATTAAAATTTAAATTATAAACATAATTACATTGTGTCCTGCTCGTGTCGCTGTCGCCGTTCGCCTGTTTGTTCTGTCAGGCTGTTCGGTTCGGTTCGCTACAGTGTACTTGTCCTAACAAGCACATGATCATTGCACTATATAGTATATATGTACGATTACATATAGAATTCTACTATACGTATGTAAATCATGATATGCGGCCGACTATTGCCATCGCCATTGGGACTCGTCTTCGAACGTCGATATTGCCACCGCGGCTGCTGCCGTCGCTGCCATCGCCATCGCCATGACCACAGCCACAGCCAAGGCCACATTCAATCGTTCTTGGTCTGACAATAGAGCTCTTTCAGCGACTTGAGCTCCTCGATAAGCGCTTTGTTTTGGTTTTCTAGCACCGCCACGCGATTCTCCAGGCACTTGATGTACTCCTTCTTCTTGCGCCGACACTCCCTTGCCGCCTCCCTGTTCTTCTGCAGTCTGATCTCCCGCTTGCGCGTCTGATCCTCCGCTATCCCGCTGTTGTCTGTGATTCCCACATGGAAATTGGAACATGCAAATGGAAAAGAGGAAGAAAAAATAATTAGTTTTGTCTGTGGGAATGTCTCACATGTGGATGGAGAAGAGAATGGCGGAGCCTCGGCTCTGGTTATTACTGGTGTTGTAGGGTATCCGATTGGACAAATAGTAGGCTGGGTCCGGGGCCATGTGCAGTAGTGGACTGTTCGCCGAGTTGCCGCCCGCTCCGCCTGCCGCCAGCTGAGAGCCGAGCACCCCATCGGACCCCAAATGCAGCGAGGAGCCTGATCGACCGATCGGGGTTTTGGGTTTGGTTCATAGTTGGAATTGTTGTTGGTTGGTTGTTGGAGGGGGAGGTTGTTGTTGTTTTCGTTGTTGCAGTTGTTGTTTCGGTTGTTGGTTGGAAAATGCACGCAGTTTTTGTTTTGGACATAATTGAATTTAGAGTAGTTTTTGGAGTAGTAGGAGGAGGCAGTCATAAAGAAAACAATAAGAAAAACAACAATAAAAATTATAAGAAAAACATATTTTCCATTGCGATTTTCGTTGCAGATTTTTGAATTGAATTTTGAATCTTTTTGTTGTTGATTATGTCTGAGAGGTGGTTGGGTGAGTGCGTGTGAGAGCGGGCGATATTGGGGAGTTAGTCAAGAGTGAGATAGAGAAAGTACACAAGAGCGAGAGGTTGGCTTGGGATTTGATTCCTTGATTTTAGTTGGGGGTTAGGAGGTGACGAGAAGAGTTTCGTATATCAAACAGAAGTGTAAGGCAGCGGTCGTCCACAGTCCGAGAGAAATAGAACATGACTGCCGTGTTTCTTCTGTTTAATATACCTTGAGGAAGCGGGAGAGCCATACCTTTTGGAAGGGTGGGGGGTGGGGGCAGGGTGTGCAACAACAGCAACCACAACAACAACAACGACAACGAAAAAAAGAGACCGATAAAGTGAGTGTGGGAGCGAGAGCAACAACATATCTCATTCTGTTTCTGTTGCTGCTCCCGTGTCAAGGTTTGTGCGTTATGGGAATCATGGGATGTGGTTACATATTTACAGGAATTTACAGTTGGGCGATTGGTTGCTTGCTCTCCTTCCTCTCTTCTTATTTATATTTTGATTCTTGATTAAACAACAACATCAACATCCAACAACAACTAAACGATAATGAAGAAACGGGGGAGAAAGAGATGGCGCGACACAAGACTAACGGGGGCTACGGGTTCACTCTTGTATGGCTGCCTCTTCTAACGGTACATGGGGTTTGGTCAGCGAGTGCGAATGAATGGGCAAATGAGTGAAATACGTAGAGAAGATAAGTCTATCTACATATGTATATACAAATTCATAATCAATATTTTATACATATGTATGTATAGATATGGAATAGGATTCTATCGGATCGATTAATGATCGATGTAGCGCGATGCAGTGCATGTGGTGCGATGGCGAAAGATCGGAGTTTGGGCAGGCGGTTGGTTACATGTGTTCAAGGACGGAGGGAGAGACAACAGAGCGATAGAGATGTGTGTGTGTGTGAGCGAGTGATAGCGTGGCATGTCGTGTCGTCCCAAGGATTTACCGCTCATATCAGGTCCACTGATCTCGGTGAAGATCTTATTGTACGATGGCCTCCGTGTCAGCTCGCTCCGATGGTGCTGCGAGTCGTCGTCTGACAAACTCTCGTCGCTGTCCTCCTGGTGCTGGCTGTTCGGTTCGGGTTTGATCTTACATGGAAAAGTTGGAGGGATCTGTGATATGGAGTGGAATATGAAGATTAGAGAGGCTGCTGGCCCCGTTCAAAGTTCTCCAGCTACGCACTTTGTTAAGCACTTGCACTGCATTGCTTGCTGTCGTGTGGATCACCGTAGAGTTGGCTGGCTTGGCCACATACACAACCCCCACTGCCTTGTGCATCGCTGTGGCGGTGGCGGCGGCGGCGGCTAGCGCCTGATGCTGCTGCGTGCCGGCAGCTGTCTGTATGACACCCGATGGATTCGCCTGTATCACGGATTGTACCTGCAAAGGGTGGCAAAGAGAAAGGAACCATTAGAGCGCCTCTGTGATGGGATGCAATCTGTGGAAAGCCACCCACCTGCAGGCCGTGCTGCGCCAGCGGCTGCATCGGGTATTGTAAATTGCAGTTGGCCGTCGTGGTCAGAACGGTGCCCGTTCCAGCGGAATTATTTGTGTTGCCCGTTGACGCTGTTGTACTCTGTGGGTTCTGTGACTGCTGCTGCGCGGCGCTCGTTGCGGCAGCTACTGCGGCCGCTGCCTGCGCCGCAGCTGTGATGAGGTCCAGGCTGCCGCTGGACGCCGAATTGCCGTTCTCCTCGACGACGATGCTGTTGTCCATTTTAGCGATTTTCAGCAGCACCGTTACGCTCTCCGACAAGTGCTTCAGTTTGGCTTCCGTTTCCGTTTCAATTTGGCCAGCTTGAAGTCGTCTTAAGCGGAACGGCGACTGCAAGAGGCGGGAGCCCGACAAGATATTCAGTTACAATATTGTTAATATCCACATATGTATGTTCAACTGCAGCAACAACTAACCAAGAAACTAACTATTTAACTACAAACTGATGGACTGGTGGACGGACTGCCCCTCGCCTCGCTGAAGCTGCTCTTTAACTGCTGTTGGCTTTTGTTTTGTTTGTCCACCCAAGACGATGATGATGATAATGCTGATGCTGATGTTAATGATAATTGAATTCTGCCATAGAGACACAGCAACAACAACACCCACTTCTGTGTATTTTTGTGAAATGACGTCATGACAACATAGTGAGGAGAAAAAAAAATCAACTTACTTTCTGATGACATCACTAAATACGCTTGTTGTTGCTGCTCTCCCTCTCTTTGGGGGGCTCTGTGTATAAGTTTTTTGTGTGTGTGTGTGTGTGTGTGTGTGTGTGTGTGCGCGCGTTGCACGCTGTGCTGGCAACTTGTTGAAAATATGTTCACTATTCCGCACGTCACGTCACAGAAAATAGATTCGCTCACAGCATATATACACCCAGCAGCTTTTGGTACTTCATTTTTTAAATAATGCTCAATAGAATACAGAAGCGTTAATACTATGTACTGCCAAAGGTTGCAGAAGGGGAGAGGGGTGGCAGCTCGACAAGTTGGCAGCACACACTAGGCCTGTTGTTATCGTTGCTGCTGCTCTGTCTTCTTTGCTGCTTACGTTCTTTTTTCTTCACAACGAGAGCCACTCTCTGACACTCACGTTGATCAGGCGGCGGCGGCGCCACTCGATGGCCACTTCATTGAATTTGCCTTTAGGTTATTCTGACACACGCGCTCGGCTCAAAAATTGCTATTGTTAACAACAATTTATTGATAAACTCAGTTTTTGCGCAAAAATATTCCCAGTATTGCTTGCTCGCTCTCACTCGCGCTGCTTCTTCACTGCCAGAACTACCAGAGAGATTTGACGATAAATTGCCTAATGCGTTTCGTGCAAAGCACTAGCGCGTTGCGGCAATACTTTTATCGAAAAGATAGTGATGAGCAGCATGGCACAGCAGTGACTGTGACTGCTACTCGGGCTGGAACACACACTATGCCAGTCGCTGTTTCGGTTCACTGCTGTAATAATTTTCTCATATCTGCCGATGCCAGATGTATTTTTGTTAGACCTAAGTAATTCAAGTTATTATATCCCTGACTTGCTTAATTACAGAAAATGTAGATGCAGGAAAAACTAGCAACAGCAAAAACCCTATGAGCAATATATGACGTCACATGGAAAAAAATTTGGCGACAATGTTTCAAATCAAATGATGACTGCGCCTACACCTGGACCCCAATGTGTGACTGCTGTCCGTAATGGCGCACAAAAAATAAAAGCGGGGCCTGTAACAGCTTTGGCTTAATGACTAATTAGTGCATTTATCAAAGTGAGTGTTAGCAACTCGTTCTAGCCGCAATTGCAAATGACTGATTTCAATGCTAGGGCGCTGTGTGTGCGATTTCTAGAAATACTGTCAGCCGGGCTCGACGGAATCTGAACTACAAATGGAAATCCATTTGATTAGTGATATAATAATTGCCATTAATTACGTCGCAGCTCGAACTCTCGATGGGGGAAGGACACTTGTGGGGTACCCTGCCTTTCTGTGTGGCTCAAAACCACGCCGCGCTGTCTGCCACTACGACTGACTCATGGCTTTTGGTGATACCTGTCTTACAACAGGTGACATCACTGGGAAATTGGGTTTGGCTTTAGTACAGTAAAACCGCTGGACTACACTCTGCCTGTTTGCGTGTACATATGTCACCTTTTTACTCTCAATGTACATACATACATATGTATGTATGCATTTTGCGGAAAGTTGCCTCCGCGTAAGGGGATTCAAGCGTCGGTGCACCCACTACTCCTGCTCGTACGCAGTAGCAGAACGGCGGCAGAGTAGCCGTAGCTGCATTTCCATAAATTTCAATCACTTTCGCATTTTGTTTTTGGTTTCTGATTTTAGCTTCGCTCCATCTCGCTCTCTTACTTTGCCCTCTCTTCTTCTGACGCTCCTACGCAATATTGACGTCAGCATTATTTATTTTTAGTCGGTTTTCATTGCGTTTTTCGCATTTGCGTTAGTGTTGGGCATTCAATCCCGCCTCCTCACCACACACACGCCTCCTGCACTCTTATCTCTCACTCTTTGCTTTCCCTCTCTGTATTTCTGCTTGTTTGTCTGAATTAATTAAAACTAAATGAATGTGCAATAACAAAAAAAAAAAAACAGTAATTCTCATGGACAAAGGCGTTCTCTTTCGAAGAAGAACAAGGACCGCAAGTGTAAGAAAAAGACCACAGTGAGTGGGTGTAGGGCGATAACAAATAATTGACGACAGGTGCTGTTAAGCTTTGGTATAAGTGTGATGTGAATGAGAAGGAGCCAAACCGAAGCCTTATCCCGGGATTATCAAAACGCCCCAACAGTTTTGATAATACAGCTGGCGCTTACTGTATTCTACCTATCCTAACCCCTCTCTCACGCGGACAATTCTGAGTTTTGAGCGTAATCAGTGGGAATGGGGGCCACCGTTATCAGCTATTCAGAATGTGGTTGTTTGTTGGTTAATTATGCATGGGTCTGAAACCCGTTGAGCGACAGATTAGGCCTTGGTACTTGACGGAGGATGGTGGAGGGCGGTACCGGGCAAGAAGTGTACAACATGTTTCCTTGATCGATTCGGTAACTCCCCATGTTTCAGGATGCAATAGCACACTACTAAGGTAATAACGGCTCCAACGACCTACCAGTTATCTGCGCCACATACTTTTTTACATAGGCACACTCCGGGGTATACCGCTTAAGTGCTCCTCGAAATTTTAGAGTTAGTTAGCAGTTAGATATAGTCAGTAGAGAGGATGCCGCGCAAAATGCTCTCAAACTCCAATGGTGCAGTGCCAAGGTAATGACTGTCCCAACAGGGGGCTCCTATCGTCTTATCGTCGCATGTCGCAGGGCAGTGATGCCCCACAAAGTCATAATTCGTAGAGTGGATTCCGCCCAAGAGATCTTCTGATGCACTTGACGCACCCAATGATCATCTGCGTTCATTGAGGATCGTACGCTTCAAACAAATGTATGCATGAACATATGTAATTACGTATGTATGGGAGCGCGATGGCAGGTCTCTTTACAGACCTCTCCCCCCTCTGGGCATTCCCAGGTACATATTTCTGGTTATCGCTTACCCGCTCTTTTGATGTTTATTGTTGCTTTCGCTGTTGCTTTTGCTGACTAATAACAATGAAATCTTTGCATAACGGCAAACAAAACACACATATGCATGTACAAAAAAGTCTGTGTGCGTGTGTTTTCCCTCTGTCTCGTTTACACTAATGCAGAAGGCATTTCAGTGCAAGTGGGGAATCGAAGCAGATAGAGAGCGAAGCACAGAAGCATAGTAATCTTTGTTGTTATTGTTTCTTTTCCTGTTGCTTTTTCGCTTCCTTTTCGTTACATTTTTTTTTTTGCATTTTTGCGATTACGTCAAGTTTTTGTATTATTTTTTTAGATTTTGTATTTGATTACAATACAATTATACACGAATATATATGCACACATTATGGGAGCAATAGAGAGCAAGAGCGAGATGGAATATGAGCAGCGGCAAAGCTATGTATAATTATTTACTTGCTTAATTTTGTACACAAATAAAATATTTTGAAAAGGCTTAAAGCGCAAAAATTACACACACAAACACATGGTGGCACTGACACTCACACTGAAACCAAAAAAATACAAAATACTGCTCTTGCTGTTGTTGTTTTACTGTTAGAATGCCACTCTTTTGGCGCTTAAATTTGTTTTTAGATCTGCTTCTTCTGCTTGCCACCTCTCTATCAGTCTCTCTCTCTCTCTCTCTCTTTAGATTAGCACTCGTCACCTTTTCAGCGTTGTTGTTGCTACCGGCGTCGACAGTGACGCGACGACTATTTGAACGGTAGATTTGTTGTTTTGATGGCCGATAGTTTTGTTGGTTTTTTGTTAGAGAGGAAGACTGTCTGCTCGCTGCTGCCGCCTCGCTTCGTTTTGCTGAAAAGCAATACTGACGGGATGCCAATGACTGTGCCCCATGCCCGTGTGCCCGGTGCCCATGCGGAGACGGAGGCAGAGGCAGAGACGTCGACGTCGACCCACCGCACACACGTCACCAGCAGCAGAGGGAGTAGCTTTGCAAAACCAAGGTATATTATGTAGACGGGAAGGCAGCCATAGAAGCTACTTCAGAATTAGGCAAGCAAGCATCAATGCGTAACAAAAAGAAAGTGAGAGAGAGTTGCATACACACGAAGTTTCGCGACGAGGAGGAAGGCATTACCTTCTATTCAATGTACCTTGAGCAGAGCTACAGCTGAGCGAGCATATGATTGGATTTTTCTTGCTCTCTATGGCTCCGGCTCTCTCTCACATTAAGTTCTTGGCGAATTGTTTCGTAATTTTGTTATGTGCTGCAGCAACGTTATCGCCGCCACGTCAAAGTCAGCGTCAGCGCCGACGTCGTCGTTCTTCTTACTCACCTTTTTCCCGCATCACACAACTCGCATACGCACACACACGAGGTGTAAAAATATATTTTTAAATATCTAAGCGGCATGTGTAGGTGAAAGCGGGACAGCTATCATCGCTCGGATACGTACAAGGCGAGCTGCTGCTTGTACTGTCGTCGCTGTGATGTTGTTGCTTTCATTACGTTATCGCTTTAGCGTACAGTTATGTCGTATGAGAGCGCAAGCCGCTTGCTTTCCGACTCGCTTGCGCACACTCAGTTAAGGGCAAGTTAACCCGTTGTGTAGCACTGCATACTTTACGGTGCTTTTTGCGTCTCTCAGGGGGTGAATGGATAGAGGATATATGTACATATCAAAATACAATTTATGTGATCTTCAAATCTCCATTTCTAAAAGTATTCGCATAATTTAGCAGATACATATGTATAAATATGAAGCACAATTGCAGCATTGTATGTACCTGCCCTAGGAACGATCGACCCGAGGGGGTACCATTCAAAAATGTATTTGTGTATGTATTCTAGCCTACTTGAAGTCGGAGGTAAAAACATGTAACGTCTTTATTACTCTTGGCTGCACTCCTGGCCCCCCGGGATGGGAGATTCCGTTTCACGTGGCACTGCGTATGCGTCATGCATACCTTTCTCCCATTCGCTTTTACTCCGTCCCCCTAACCCGCTCTCACAAAAGTTTCCTTGGCGGAGGGGGGCGCGCACGGCGTATGCGTGATGAACTACTACTGAGCATCAGCATACGCCGCGTGGCTAAATCTGGTCTGCCTTAGTCTGTCCCTGACAGGTGGAATACACTCAAAAGCGTGGCTTACCTCCATTTACATCACGGGGGTAAATGTACTTGGAAATTTTGATCTGCTTGTGGCATTTATTTAATGGGGAAGCTGCACCCCAACTCGAGTATTGCCGAAAAATGGACACGCCTCCATGCTGTCTTTCTTCATAGCAAGTGAGGCGGAAAGCAGCGCCGTTAACCCTGATATGGGATACGTGCTTCTATCATCCGTACATCTTTCTCAAACAAAATTTTGCATTAAAGAGTGAACTGCCTCTGCATCGAAAACTATCGAAAACAGCTGCTTTCACAGAAATGGAGCTGTGAAATTGTCAGATGTCTATGACAACGTCTGTTTTGACTTTATTAAGCTTATTTAGATTGAACAACCTCTCCGCATCCACTGTATGTACACCATTATCCAGTCAGTCAGTGGAATTCCCTGTAAATGTCGTACAAAAATACATACGCTCACAGCTCCAGGAATTCCTGGAGAAAAACAAGTTGTTTTTCCAGTTGTTACACTTTAGCCACTTGAAGCTGACCGCTTTAGGGTTAAATGGGACACCCCTGTGTTGGGGTTAAGTTAAATAAAGCCGCGCAAGCGGCAGACGCTGCCGTTCGAGCCGTACTCGGAGCGTGGGTGTCCATGACGCAAGGAATAGGCAGGAAGCAAACAAACAGAGCAAAAGAGTGAGTAAAGTGAAGGAAAACAAAAAAAAATCGCACGGTCACCAGACAGAGAAGTAGGAGGGCCTTGCGGCACATCAAGAAGCCGAAGGGGTTTTTAAAATCATGGTTGGTTTTACGGTGTTCTGCATAACAGAAGTGCACCTTACCTTTCGATGACAATAGCTTGTTAGCACGGAGCCATGAGCCGCCGCCACCGGAAAACGGGAGAACAGAGACCGTTTATGCGTGGGTCGTCGTCCTTGATTGACAGCCGCCTGCCAGTTCATTACGAAAATCTCCCTGCCGTTGATCTCTCTCTCTCTTCCTCTTTCTGTCTTCCTGAGTGCACTCTTCACTGAGCTAAATCACGGCATAAACCTATCCATACCGTATACCTTATCCCAAAGTGCGCCCTCTTCCAAAGCCACTGCCCCAGACCCTTCCTTAGGTAAACACGTCTCATAGCTCACTCCCACACTTTTCTAAGACAACATGCACGCACACGCAGAGGAACCGCGACAAAGAACCATCACGAAGACAAAGATACACTTACTAATCGATCGTTTCAGTAATTTGACTTCAGATTTTGTTATATTAACTACAGAGCTCTGATGCTTGTATTGATTTCCAGTGAAGCACAGCATATACGTACGTAATAAATTGCAATTCATTTTGTAAAGTACTTATTTATTTGTAAAACAATTTTAGAAATTATCAGGTTGTCTTCTGTACCTTTTTTCACTCAAGAATAACTAAAAATGGGTGAACATTTGGCCAAAAGAAAAGCACCCACCCCCTCGGGAAGAGTATTGAAATTGAGTTGACGCCTGGCAAGCAAACTTAAGCTGCCATCCATATGCTTGGCAGGGACGGAGGGGTGGGTACACACATGGTGGTGGGGGAATGTGGGGTCAGTGCCTGGTGTCATGTTTACTCAGCGTTGCCACGCGACAACTTGTTGCACGTCTCTCCGTCTCCATCTTCATCTCCAGCCAAGACGCCAAGACGCCAAGACACGCGAGTAAGTCAAGCGTGGAGCGTGAAGGATTCCAGCCCAATCTCTTAATGATTTTGATTAACAAAGTTTACACCGTACACCCTTCTGCGCCCTAGGGCATCCATACCCCCTCCTCTCGTGTCCACCTCATCACATTCGAACGAACTTGACCACCTTACGACTGCTCTTCCGCAACAGGACCTTCCCTAGGGGTTGCCCGAAGCCCTCGAACTGCTGATAAACATGCAGGCCACGCACCACCGTGGCATGTACCACGCCTCGCAGTCGGCGGCCCGCATAGGGCGTGGCCTTGGTGGCGGTGTAGAGCTCCTCCGGGGCGGCGGTGAATTCCTCCTCGGGACTCCAGATACAGAAGTCGCCGTCGTAGCCCTCAGTGATGCGGCCCTTGAACCTGTTCAAGCCGCACAGCTCCGCCGGCTGCCAGCACATCAGGCGGTGGAGATCCACTAGGGACAGCGGCAGGTCATCACGGGCTCCTCCTCTTCCGCCCCCTGCTGTCCACACCACGGGCAGCGACAGCTGCAGTGAGTTGATGCCCGGCCAGGCCTTAAGGAAGTTGCCACGGCCCCGGCCGCCCGTGAGGCAGCGGACACCGGGTGTGGCTGGGGAGTGGTCGCTGGCGATCATCCGGATGACCCCGCCCGGTCGCAGCGCCCGCCACAGCCGCTCCTGGTTGGACCGCTCCCGAATGGGTGGCCACGTCTTGAACTCCGTTCCGCACTCGGGGACCTCCTCCGCACTGAGGGCCAGGTAGTGGGGGCAGGTCTCCACCGTCAGCTGGCCGCCCGCTCGCTGGCAGGCCTCTGCCGTGGCCAGGACTTCGGCGCTGCTCACGTTGAGAGCGTGCAGGCGGCGACGGGGATAGCGCTGGGCCAGGCGGCTGAGCTGCTGCATCGCGGCCACCTCCATGGCGGGCGGACGGGTGACCAGGAAACTGCCGTACTTCTTGGTTGCGTCATCGTCTGCTGGAATGTCGACGGCGAGCGGCAGCTCGGCATGGACCTGGGAATATGAGAATTAATCCGAGGGAGTTACTGGATCCACTACTCACAGCAATAACTCCCTCGTCCTCGTTCTCTGCTTCGAGCCGCTGCAGAACCTCCTCCAATAGTGCCCCGTCTATGGAAGGGAACTCCTCGCCGACGGGAGGCGCTGAGCCGCAGAGGGTGCACTGTAGCCCCATGACACCGGCTGCAAGCAGCGGTGCCAGTTGGTCACCGTTGCCCGGTACGATGCCGCCCCAGAATCCCACGTCAACGTAGATCTTCCCACGGGCCGTAGCCGTCTTGGCCTTGAGGCTCGCCACACTGACGGTTGGGGGCGAAGCGTTGGAAGGACGATCGATTATGGTGGTGAAGCCCCCAGCGGCAGCGGCCTTGGTGGCCGTCACAAAGCCCTCCCAGTCCTTCCGCCCTGGCTCATTGATGTGGACATTAGCGTCGATAAGGCCGGGCATGAGTACCAGGTCACCGAAGTCATAGACGGCCTCGGACTCGATGTTGTACAGGTAGGAATTGACCTCTTGGGGAGATCTTAGCACTGTAAAGTAAATGGAGAAGGTTAAAAAGTTAAAAGAGTGAGAGAGAGAGAGAGAGAGAAAGAGTGATTGAGACGGACACTTACCGCGGCGGATGATGCCCTGTGTGTCGACGACGATGCCGCCGTGGAGGGGCGCCTCGTGACTGCCGTCGCCCAAAAATATGCGCCGGCTGAGGAACAACAAATCCATTATAAAATCAGATCCACACTGATGGAGCGTTCTGCTGACGGTCGCTTCTCCACTCTTTGTTCTATTTTGGGGATGCGATCGGAGAAAGCACTCTCTGATAATGCTTTTGCCGCCTCTTCTATACTCTTTTCTGCTATATTTATACCCGATACACAAAGAGTATATGGGTATATTCGATTTAGATTTATGTAGATGTGTGTAACACCCAGAGGCAAGACTTTCGGATCCCACTAAGTCTACAAATTCTGTCTGTCCGTCCGCTGTGATTGACGCCCAGTTCTCAGAAACTATAAGAGCTAAAGAAACTACATTTTTTTATCCAGACTCCGGTAACTGTTACAAGTGTTTTTCACAATTTCGCAATACTGAATACCGGTGTAACGACGCTACGGCCGGGATAAGCTCTCCGCAGTCCACAGAAATTTGTTTGATCTCTGGATGTGGTAGCTGAAAGTAGAGCCCCGCGGCCCTTGCCGCTTTAGCTTCACTTCCACTTGCCACGGAAAAAACTTTTCTCGATCCTCTTTTCTCGATCAAGAGAGCTCTTTAGTTCTCCCGTTTTCTCTGCTGTTTCTCTCTCGGGTGGTATCTGCATTTAAATTGAAAACTTTCCCAGCTTTCGCTCACCTGAGGCATACACTCTGTCCACCCTTCTCCCCCTCCTCCTTTCACAGGCTCATCTAAAAAAACATAGAGAAGAAAAACAAAGAGCTGAAACTTTTGTTGACCCAAAGCGCAAAATTCCAAAATCTGCTTAATGAAAAACCCTTCATCTCCATCTACCACCTACGCCCCTCTAACCCATGTGTGTGTGTGTGTGGGCGTGGGGTGTGGTCAACTTTATTAAAGTGCGCTGCCAACTTTTATTTACTTTGGCTAGATTTTTCGTGTTTGCTTAATTTGCGAGAAATATTCTAATTGGTGGCGCCGCCCAGCGGGAGCTTTCCTCAGTCGTAGCGGCACTTTTACTCGCACGAAGAAAAGTGACAGTGTGTGTTGGTAGTAGAGCTGCTAAGGCACAAGTTGGTTGGGTGGGGCAGCCAGGCATACGTATGAATGGATGATATCAATGAAACCCGGCTGGCCTTACCATTCGATTCGATATATCTTGCTATAAAGCCAAGACAAAAGGCACTAGTGAAAGCGAAAACGAACCCCCTCACCCCCTTTCACAAGCTCCACTCTTCATCCAGATTGACACCGATGCGGTCCTCGTGGGTCGTCGGCTCTGCTGCTGCTGCTTCTGCTGCTTGCTGCCTGCTGCTGCTGCCATGGTAGCCATCGTACGTCATTCGGGTCTTTCATTCTCGTGTTCATCGTCCTTGCTGCTGGCCACAATAACGGCACTGGCGCTCCTGTGCTACTGCTCCGACGCATCCATCCACCACTGCTTTGAACAGCACCGCGACAACAAGTTGGACTCTACTCCCGAATCCGGAGACGCTGTATGACGAACCAAAACAACCTAAAAACTCCACGAAAATAACTGAGAATCGGCCCAATAAAATCGAAAACTGAAAATCAAGCGACAATCAACCTAAAATACCATAAATTCACCGAGTTTCGGCATTATAGGTAAATCGAATTTCTTCTTGCAAAAAAGTGTTGTTTGAGACGAGTCGAGACTAATATATCGACTCGAAATAGTACTACAAAATGCAGCTTCTAAATGTTTTGTAAAACTGTGTGTTTTTTGCTCAACCATTTCCTATTTTTTTTTCTGTTCCAACACCTAAAAAGTGAGCGTAAAAAATGCTGTGAAATACACTGCTGCCTCTTTCCCCCTGTGGTGTCAAATATTGAAATCGTGTAAAGCCAAGCCAGGTTCTAAACGTACTCGTACTTTTTTTAAATTTTTTTTTTACGATTTTTATCAGCGCATAAATTACGGGTAAATGCGAAGTGACAAGAAAGTAAAATTCATGAAGAATCATAAATTTGATTGCATCGCTCCAGTCCCGCTCTAAGGGCTCCCCTTATTGTTGTTCTTGCCTATTTTTTTCGTCATTATGGTGTTACGGGTGCCACGGGTCTCCCGGTGGGGTTAGACAGGAAATGTACAAAGATTCCTCCGCTTTAGTTTAATTGAGAAAAGTATACATATATGTATGCATAAACTCCGGACGGAGACGTAGACGGAGAATTATTTGCCCTTGCTGGGATTTCTGACTGAGTTTATTGCTCCAGGAATGGGGCGATTATTGAGTTGCAAATTGGAATTAATATGTACGACACGGCATATACACATTCCCACTCCCTCCGTATATTACCGCTATGACTTTCTGTCCTTTTGAACCTCCCACAGAACTGTCATATAAATTGTTTCTTTGTTTGTTCATTTGTTTTTTGCAATCATATCCATTCTCAATTGATTGCGGGGGAGGAAGCCATTTTAAGGATGATATTTTCGCAGCATTTTCCAGTTTAATATTTTGTATTTATCGCCCTCGGGGCGTATGGGTATATGGTACTCGGACGCACGAAGTGACTCTGTTCGGGTTGGATTTCATATTTCATGTTTGGTTTGACTTTGACAAATTAATAACCAACCCGTGAGTTTGTACGCCAATTGATTATCGTTGCAATGCGCCATCGAATTTCGAATTTATCGAATCGTAATTTATTAAATTTTTCGAGCAATGTTGCCCAAAGCATTGCCCACAATCACCGGCAGTGTGCACACAGACCATAGACTTAATAGTGCAGACTGTACCTTTCAGCAGTCTCTAGTTTTCTCATCTGCCTTCGGCCATCCGCCTTCTGCCATCCGCCTTCCGGCGTCGCAATTCCGGCTTGCATTCCTCTTCGCCCAAAGCGCTGCCGAGCTGCATCAAAGCATTCCCGTCGTTCGTTCGATTCCCAAGAATTAATTGCCCGTTAAACATTCTTTCTTTCTCTGCTTCTTTCCCCCTCAGGAGAGAAGCATAGCAAAGCAAAAAGTAAATAACTAAAAGTAATAAAATATAGCATAAGCCCAGGAAAAGCAGAGAGAACATAAGAAAGAAGAGGCCGAGGCTAAAGTGTCAAGTAAGCTAAAATTTAATCTTAAATTACGATACATTTCCACACAATCAATCGTCGTATACGTTTCTCTCTCAGTGAGGAAGCAACAGTTAAAACGAACAGTTCCGTCGCGTCGTCCCGATCTATCTCCGACGGGAGTCCGTTATTCATTCTGTTATATGAGTAGGTTTGTTGTCTCGCCTTTTCCTTTTTCACCTGGAATCAAATAAATAATGCAAAAAGGCGGCGGACAGCGCGCAAAACAGAGAAGGAAATTATTGTAATTACTATTTTCCATTAGCAGCGAAATTTCGTTCCCGCTCTAACCGCCATTGAGCAGGCCACAAGAAAGAGCTAACAGAGAAGCGAAGAGTAGAATAAAGGACAGCTACTAACAGAAACATCGTTATTGGCAGTGGTTGAGAGGGGGTAAAAAAAAGCGGAATGCCAAAATGAAAATGAAAGTGGCGCAAAGTTGTGAAATACGTGCGTTTATTTGCGTTTATTTTTCCTCCCCCACCAGACCCTGGACTCCAAGCCCACATCGCTTGTCATAAAAGGCGGGACGCGCACTGGGGATTTAGTTGCCAAAGATGATGGAGCAGAAGTGGAGGGAAGGGAAGAGCGGCATGGGATCCTTGTGTGTGGCTTAAATTTTGGTTCCTAGAAAAAGTTTTAATCCAGCTTTCGCATTGCGCTCTCTCTTGCGCTGTAGCTTTCTTCCTTTGACATAACGAGCGAGAACGTTGTGAGCCGTGGAAAGGGCCGCGGCACTACCTTTATACCCGATACTCAGTCAGTATATATGTATGTATGTGAGCTTATTGTAATTTATACAATATATTTTATATGTAGTATCGCTGATGGCAAAAGGGACAAATTGATTTGTTGACAAAAAAATTATTCCATAAAAATCGCTCGAGCCGTTTGGGAGATATGTATACATATTATATTATATTAGATATTATCTGTTTCTATATTTCTTACAATTTTTGTTATATCTGTCTCTTTTCTTGTATTCACACAATAACAGCAGCCGGTTTATCTTGGTCCCTTCCGCCACTGCATTAAATTGTTTGCTCTAGCCTCAATACACTTTGATATCTAGGCGCTCATTCAGAAAGACAGACCCAGCTATATCGCCTCGCCTATTGAAGCTGATAAAGAATATATAAACTTAATGGGGTCGGAGATTCTTTCATCTGGGGCCTACACACATCCATTTTCATCACAAATCTAATACACCCCTATACTCTTTCAGTATCGGGTATAAAAAGAAAATCAACACAAGCTGCTTTGCTCTTCTACCCGTACACACTTCTCATTTCCTCGATGAATCATCGATCGCCATCAGAGTTGCTTATAGCCATTTACTGTCGATTTATAAACATGAATGCGATTTATATCGTCGCTACATCAGTCTTCCAAGGAACAGAGTGTCGTCTCGTCGACTTTCCGTCAGTCGCCGACCACTACGGAGTTTTCTTGAGTCATTTTCTCTTCTCTCTTTTTGTATGCTCTGTTTTTTTGGGCTTCTCGAAATATTTCTTTGTTTTGTGTTTATTTTTATATGACCGTTTGCCTTTGTCTCGTCCTTCCCACCCTCTTGCCCTTCCAAATCCTCCCCCCCTCCCCCCTCCACTTTTAATGTAACTTGCTTAAGTCCAAGGCTTTAATTGTATTGATTTAATGCTTAATTGTGCTGCCAGGGTTGCCAGGCAATGCCAATCCCAATCCCAAAGCCAAGTCCCAGTACCAGACCCGGCTCAACGCCAAGATGCTGGCATTGGAACACAAGGAACCAAACAAGTGGAAGAACGGAGAAAAAAAAGCGCATTTAATTGTTATTAACAAGCGCACATTAATTATAATGATTAAAACTGGACAGGACGAGATGGACAGGGAATCGCCCGCTCTCCATTTAGACACTGGGCGAAAATCATTCCGTCTAAGATCTGGGATCAAGAGCAGTGTACTCGAGATTAATAGTCCATAATGAAATCAGCATTCAAAACACTCATTGAAGGAGAATACCAACCTTAAAAAATATCCAACCCATATTCCCGAACTAAAAGCTTAAAATATTGTTATATGTATCTATTTAAACTCATTCAAGAGTTTCCTGTTTGCAATCCCATTTAAAGATATACATATATTCATTTTCGGAAAATAAGCTTCGGATGCAGCATTTTTTCCCCGCAGTGTAAATCTATCTATACATTCACTATAATTAGTTAGCTCAGACGCTCAGCTCAGCTGCTTAATTAAAACTAATAGAGCTCCCCGTCTCATCCGCACCCTCACTTTCAGTCGCAGTCCCAGTGCTACGCCTTACTATTCCAGTCTCATTCGACTCCATTGCCATTGCCAATCCGAAGCCGGAGTGCGGATTCCGGACACAGCAGTTTAAACGTGAAACAATTAACGTGGAAGACCAACAAGGACGAGAACGACAACGGCACTGGCGACGGCAGTGACAATGCCAATCCAGAAACAATGCCAAGGAGACACCAACAGCAAACAAAGCCACAGACCAACAATACTCTCCTAGTATTCTACCAACATCCAGAACAACAACTGAAGCAAGGCATAAACAGATACGTTTTCGCCGCCACCGCCTCGAAGCCGTAGTTGGGGCCAAGATTTGCCGACAGATATAAATTTATGGACTGCCACAGCTTGGCAAGCTCTTCTCATCCTGTCCTTATTCCTGCCCCTTCATTGTTGCCCTCTGACGCGGGCTGGAATAAGTTCTCACTGTCTGTCGCCCAGTCTTTCTGTGGCCTGGCCACTTGGACAAGGTGTCTGCCAGAAGATGGTCAGGATTTTGTCTCCGTCTCCGTCTCCATTTCCATTTCTATCTCATGTCTACTGTCTCCGTCTGGCGCTCAGCTACTTAGTCAACGTCTTTTGGCTTTAACGTAATTAGGCTTTAACTTTAGTCTGGGGCTGAGCGCATTAGCGCTGAGTAAATTCACAGAACTGCCTGGGGGTTGTACTGAAAGCGAATGTAAGTCATTACGGTGGAAAAGTTGTATTGAAAACGTTCATGGAAATAGAGCTTTCATCCCACGTAAAGTGATGTGGTGATGTAAAGTGATGTAAACGTATTGTGATATAGTAAAATTTTGGATGTAACGTAAGGTAATGCAGTGTACTACTAATGCTCGAGATACTGTAAATACTCCAACAAAAAGTGATGTAACGTACACTAAGTAGTATAGTCAGTTATGAGGATGTATGTACATATGTACCTTAGTAGTTAGCTAGTTAACAACACTGCTATCTTCGAGCAGAGTGAAGATGCCAAGCCATGCATCGTAGTGGTTTATCATGGTCAGGGAGGTGGAAACGGACACGGGCGGTGGCAGTGGCATGAAGCGTTGCCACAATGCACAATTCTGCCGCAAAATCTCATTACGTTACGGATAACGTGACGTGAGGCGGCCAGCTACGTGTTCGGGCCATGCCCATGCAATGTTGCCTGCCATTCCTGGCACTGGGTCTGGATCCATCCAATTCTGGCATCTGCCTCTGCCACTACTTTGCCCTCTTGCTTCAATATACCTCTGGCATCTGCCATATGCGTGCTCAGATTGCTGAGCTCGTCAAAATTTTTAGCCAAGCGTTACTTTCCCTCTGTCGGCATGCCCTTCTAGCGGGTATTATGGTTTTAGTCACAGATGTACATATGTCATAGGTTACGGATATTCATGATCAGTATCATCGGCTGGTGTGTCTGATTATCTGGATTATCAGATCATTGGATCCAAATCGAATGACAATATGTGCAAGAGTATATAAATCTTCAGTTATCGAACTCGTCTTCTATCCTGTTGTTTTTTTTCGGGACACTGCAAGGGGATGTGAATGGATGGGGTGGGTGGTGTTGCGGAGGAAGCTTCTAAAAGCCAATAAGCTCATTTTAAACTCAAGTGGGGACGGGGTCCCTTTCCCTTCTAGATGCTTCGGCTTTGTATTCTTGGCTTGGGCCAGGAAAAACTTGTTAAATTTCAAGCGATTTCTTTTATCGTATTCCTTTTTTTGGCTTACCCTTCCTACTTCTTTTTATAGCTCTCTCTCTTTCCTCATTCCCCAATTTCCCATTCCCACAGAATCTTCTTGGGGAGGGGGCGGGGAGGCTATTAACTGCTTGCCACAAATTGAAAGCGCCGTTACAGGTGTGGGCGTGGTTGAGCGTCTTTAGGGGTCTTGGCCGCAGACGTATTAATATGTTGCAATTATTTGTGCAAGCGCGGAGGAAGTAGAGTGGTCTGGGGGCGAAGTAGTGCCTAAGCTCTGGCAGGTGGCGCATAAAAATTGCATGTATAAACCCCACATAACGGGAATAAATATAAAGAGTGACAGAGAGAGAAAAGCACGAGGTGTGCTCCGGCACTAGCAGAGAGCTTTTAAGCAGAGAATTTCCCCACGGCTGGAGCGACCCTCGCACGCGACCCTCCCGAGAGGTGCAGGCACGCATTAAAGAAACGCGATAAATGAAGGCCACTTTCACACACACCACTCTCACATTAGCAGAGCAGGGTGTCGTTTCCATTCCACTTTGCTCTCCTTTCTTCCCGGCAGACGTCGTGACGCCGTCGTGCACAAGGTGCTCTTCTATAAGGTGAGGTATTTCCACTATCCTCAGTTTTATCCTCTTTCTTGCTCTCATTGTGTCACGCATTGACGCGTCGCGAGGGTACACACATCCAAAAATCTGGCAATGACCCACCTTTTATAACATACGTACATATACATACATATGTATGTATGCATGTATACACCTTGCCATCTTGCACTTAAAGAAAAAAAAAGCAAACACTTAATTGACACGGCGTGTGACCGGGGAGAGCGTTTGCTAGAGAAAACGGGTGCACTGATTTCTGCCACGTTCTAATTAAAACACAGTGACACAGAAGAGGGAGAGGGAGAGGGAGTTGCGAGGGTAACAGATAGAGAGAGAGAGGAGAGAGTAATAGAAGCCTGGCCTCTGCTTCTGCGGTCGAATGCACATGTTTAAACACAATTTATGGCCCGTTGGGGTTAGGTGCCCTAATGCGATTAAATGGAATCCACGCACTGCCCAGGGGCGCGGAACAGGACTCCCATGCAAAACGGAATAATTGCCAGACCGTGTGGTTAGGCTCCCCTCCCCTTCTTTTCCATGTACTGTCCATCTGACCACCGCCTTCCGTTTAATTTGAGCTCAAATTTGACAGCTATTTGACAGGCGGTCTGCTGAATGGCGGGAGGGGACAGTGTGATAGGGGGTAATGAGAAACTGCTCCTGCCGTCGGTATTGCTACTGCAGCTGTTTTTGCTGCTACTGCAGTTTTGTGGTAAGACAACGACACTGGGATACCCTTGCAGAGAAGTGCATTCATAATTTGACTAGATGTTTGCAATGCAAAAAAGGAAACGTATTCCGACACTTCAGAGTGTATTTTTAATATATTTCAATGTAAGCAAATTCATATGTTTTGGAAGTTACAGTTCCTTCGAAACCGACAGCATTCCTAAATCATATAGCTTCTCTTAGAACTAAATGGATCTAAAAGGGTATTAATAGCATAGCCCCTTCAATAGAATATGTATCTTTCTTATTTTTTTGTTGCTGTCCTTCGACACATGGTGTGATAGGGTTGAACGGGGGGAGGAAGAGACAGAGTGAGAATGAGGACCGTTAATCCGATACTCCAGCAATTACATTCCACAGTCCACATGTCACTCTTTCTCTCTCTCTCTTGGTCCTTCCTGTCTAATTTTCGCCATTTGGGCAATCCATCAAAAATTCTTTTTTCTTTCCATTTTCATTTCTTTCTTTCTTCTGTTTATTGTATTTTTTCACATTTCTCTTTTTGTGCAGTGTATCCAGTCCCGCAATCTCTCGTTCGCCTCTCCCTCTCTCTTTAAGTCTCTCCTCTTCTGTCAAATGAAAGTAAAAGAGAAGCAGGATAAGAAGAAGCAGAAAAAGTTGGCAAAGCAACAAGCTGTGACACGTACACAGTCACCGGCCCCCGCCGTTTCTCCCATCACTGGATCTGTCCTTCTTTATTTAGTGAGAGATTTTTTTTTCGTTCCCTCCTTTTTGGCTGCCTGTTGCGCCTTTTGCGTGTCGTTGCTTACAGTTAGTCGCTCTCCGAATCAACAATGGGCATGCCAAACTGTCTCGTTCTGCCTTTTTAACAAGGCAACTGACGCGGCTTGCCCCTCTTCCCTTACCGTCTTGTGTCCACACCTTTTTGTGTGTGTTTGCCCTCGAGCAAAATTTTATCAGAGGAGAATCCACTAAATCCCCAAACCCAAACCCAGGCCGCCGCCACGGCCACTCCCATGGATGTGTTTGCTGCTGTGGCAACAACTTATGAAATAACTTTGGCAATGTCGTTGCTTCATCTCACACACACTTGAACACAAACACACACACACAGAGCGAGACAGAGACAGAGGCACAAACACTCGGCGACACTCGGAAAAGATACACGATACAGAAGGCAATGAGAAATAGAAACTCGCGTAACAGATACACAAACTCAACTTAACGGAGTATTCAAGCAATACAGTGCCATAGAAAAAGTAGGAGGGGGCGCGAGAGAAGAGAGATACGAAAGGAAAAGTAGGAGCAGGAGAAGGAGAAGGAGCGACACAAGCGCAGGCAGCGGATAGAGCAAGAATAGAAGTCGCTCGAAAGAAAGTCTAGCTTCGGGGAGAGTAATTGTTGATACTCTTGCAGGATCCGTTCCGCCTATTGCAATTACATATGTACATATACCGGTACTATAGAGTCATCCGAGTCATTTTATCAAATTTAGATGAGCTTCGTAAAAGCATAGAAAAACACACATTTTTAAAGTTTGCTTTTGAACATAAAAATAAGTTTTTCTTACCCCGAAGTACGGGCCATCGATGATACATCTGCTGACACATCGATGACAGCGTCACTACCCCCGATGACATATATGGGGGCTTTGTTATACCCGATACTCGAAATGAGTATAGGGGTATATTAGAATTGTGGTGAAAGTGGATGTGTGTAACGTCCAGAAGGAATCGTTTCCGACCCCATAAAGAATATATATTCTTGATCAGCATCAATAGCCGAGTCGATTGAGCCCTGTCTGTCTGTCCGTCCGTCCGTCTGTCCGTCCCTATGAGCGCCTAGTGCACAGAGACTGTAAGAGCTAGAGCAACCAAATTTAATATCCACACTTCTCTGATATGAAACCTGCACAAGTGTATTTCAAAAATTTGCCCCACCCCCTTCCGCCCCCGCAAAGGACGAAAATGTGGGCATCCACGGATCCACAGAAAAAAACAAAAAGAAAACAAATTTTTTCCAAATTTCGCCACGCCACGCCAATCATAGCGAATGACCCCATATCTAGAAGAATGCTGAATCAAGGACAGATCGGATCATTATTAAAGCCAGAAGGAAGAAATGTTATTGCAGTCGCTACCCTCAGTTGCTACAGTAAATACCCAGTCGTTCCAGATTGTTTCAATAGAATCAGTCTGATGTCCGATATTATATTTAATTAAATAGTTTTAAAGCCTTCCATTTCTGCAATTCAAGTATCTGGTTAACAATTGCAATACGACCATAAGGGTATAACAAGTGAGCAAAGAATTGTCTTCAATTGCTGTAGACAGAGGCGAGGTGTGTCAAATAAAAACGAAACGAAATGAAATGAAAGTGAAAAAGAAACGGCAAGTGTGACTGAGGGTAAGCAAAATATAGAGATAATATAGAAAGAGACGGAAGTGGGGAAACTATCTCCATTATCATGTTGTTACTTCAGTGCGTACTTAAGTAAGATTCCAGGTTTTCTAGGGTCCCAACCACCGACCCACCTTCTCCCTCAACCCAAGCAGCCCTTACATTTATTTGAAAAGTTCGCATACAGCGATAAGAGAAAGAGATACAAAAGGAAGGGGGACAGGGCTACAAGAGACAGTCAGAGATAGACAATTTAGTTTTTTAAGGGGGAAAAAGGGATTTGGTCTTCATAGAGAGTGTATCGGGAAGATGCTACTGAACGAAATGTATTCAAACTTATAGAATACTAGCTGACTTGGAAAATCATTTGCCGCTAAATTGTGAATTTTCTGCTGCTCCAAACAATGTCATTTGGAAGCATGAATGCTCAATGTGCGCATGGACAGGTTTGAATCTGGATCCCTGCCAATGAGCATGCTATTCAATTGTTCTGGTGGTGTTTCAATTTTAGGTAGTTGCACTTTTTCTGACTCGCAACACACACCATCTGACAATCAGCACTTTCGGATGAGCGAAATATTTGGCTCGTACTCGTATGCAAGGCGAAGAAATGAAGGAGATGTAAATGCTCGATGCACTTGTTGACGTTGTTTGCCATTTTCTCTGTGAGTGTCAATTACGTACCTACGCAATTGTCTCCATGCCAATTGTCGTTGTTAATTTATTACATACGTAAATTGACGAAATTGCTGTTTTTACTGAAAAAAATCGGTAATCGAGAACAAACATATCATCGGGTATACGTACAGCAGGTACCAATTAGAATGTGTGCCCTCTACTTGTTAAGGCAAACTCTGATACATTTTTAAGGCTGCAGGCCCAAGTTCAAATCAGCATTTCGAATTCGAACTTTCTGCCCCCGCTCTGGCCCACCTTGGCCTTCTTTTGGCTCTATGGAAACCTCTCCTCTCGCTGTTGCTCACACCTAAACAAATATGAAAATACAAATACAACTCTAGGCAGCTGGAGCTGGAGGAGATGTCTGCCTGTCTGGCCTCGCGCTCTTCTGCAATCATCGAAATTTATAAGCAAAGTTTTTGGGAGCCCCAGAAAATGGTAAAGGCAAATATTTTTGGAAACTTTTTAGTCCCTCTCGCAACGCAACAAACCTCCACCACCCCACGAGGTGGCAAGGCAAACTAAATCAACTCAAGAGAGGCCTCGAGCATCGATGGGTCTCTTGCTCGGGAAGGATGAAAGGAGGCATGGGATAGTATGGGACTTGTTGGGGCTGGTTGGAAATGGGTTTTGGGTTAGCCTCGGCCTGATGCTAATGCTGATGCTGTTGCTGCTCCTGCGGTTGCTTCATCATGCCCTGAGATCAACCAAGGATGATGACGATGAGTATGATGGGATGGATGATGATGGGGTGAATGCTGGAGATTGAGATAGATGCAGATGGAGGAGAGTCCCATACTAAACGAAAGTTCTTTCAGAAGATTTATTTTTTGGTGTGGGGCCTTGTACTTATTTTAAGGGATCAATAAAATAAGTTTAAAAATATCCTTCCAAAAAAGATGAGAGACAGTAGGACCATGAGAAGAAGATATCGAAAGTTATATAAATCGAGAGAAAAAGGTTGTACTTTCGACCAACTTTTGTTTTCTCAATTAGTCTGTGTTATTTTTTGTTGTATGTATTTTGTATAATGCTGCAATGCGCCACATCCCTTTCTGCCTCGCTCCTTCCGTTCCTGCTTCTGTTGTTTCTATTATTTTCTGGTTCGCTGAAGATTCCCACTCCCACTTCCCAACCTGCCCGCCCCTCTTTTTGGGGGTGGGGCAGACACACTAATTGGCTTAGAGCGACAAGCGAAAATTAACTTTTATTTTTCAAGCTCGGGCTGATGTAAAAGCAGCACCGCACCAGCAGAAAACGAAATAAAACGAAATAACATTTTCCATGGCCGTCAACGGAAAAAAATTAACAAAGGCTCAAAAGAAAGGGGACTCAAGGGGAGTGCTGCTGCTGGTGGTTGGAAAAGCGAGAGAAATCGGTAAAATCAACAAAACACACGCAAGATAAACAGCCGCAAGAGGAGGCAACTCGGCCCAGTTTTGGCCTTTGCGGTGGTCGAAACCAATGCCGATGCCTGAGCTGGAGTCTCACTGCCACATTTCTTGCCGCTTTGCCCCTGTTCTGGACGCCTGTCCACACAAGTGGCACTTGGACAACATCATATAAACTCTCATTCCGCCCCGTGTCTGTTTCTTGTTGAATTTATGTTGGTCAAATTGCAATATCAATAAGTAGGACAATGCCGCGGACAACTAGGACAGCCAGGACAACATCTGTAAGCCAGAGGGCCAAAACCCCGAAGCAAGAATGCCCTGTAAGAGAGTATCAACCTATCAAGCCTTCTCGGACTATCATATCTTTAAAATCTTAACGGTCACCCATTCTCTCAGCAATCCCGTCGGAAGTAGGAAGAGCGTCACACCGTACTTAACGTTCGAACAGTCAGGTTAACTTCTGTAAAATAGGATAATAAAAACTGACAAAAACTGATCTGGGTACAGGTCAAACACATGAGTTCAATCGCTTATGTTTTTCGTAAAGCGTTTCCACTTCTAAGGCGATGACACTTGCTTGAGAGTATTGCCACTTTCCGCTTTCCACTTTCCCCTTTCGAGAGTCGGAAACGGTTCTTCCTTCTGCCATCATACAAAAAGGGCATGTACGAGTATAGCCTTCTAGTCGACAAGAATGACCATCGTAATTGCCATGGTAGTAGGGGGTGCACTTGCTAGAGGCTTAAACTCCAGCGAAAGCACTTTCGTAGAAGCCATGCTGGAAGCCTGAACAGTTTTTCCGAACTCCGGAGCTCCAATCCGGAGATACTCCCGCAAAAGTGTCAAAGTGCTCGACTTTGCTGCTGAGCACAGCATCGATGGGATATCGATTTGTTTGCGCTATTTTTGGCATCGAAGCTGTAGAGAGCATATGCGTGCGTTGGGGGCGGAGTGGTGTAGTGGTGGAATGAGGAGTGCTCGTGTTCATGGGGCTAGGTGGTTATCAAGAGCCAAACAAGTTTGTGCATCTTCATCGCTTTCCAGCTCTATCAACAGCTCCATCTACAGCTTCATATTCATCTCGAGTTTCAGCTCCATCGCCGTCGCATCTCCTCATTCACTGACTCCCATCACAATCCATTGCCTACTTATCGACGTTGAAAGTTGATGGTTTCAACGAGTTGTTGTGCCCCTTCTTGAGGGCAGGCATTTATCAGCGTCGGCAGCACCAGCAGGGGTCTTGGAGTAGAGGCAGAACAAACTATTCAACAATATTTCAGCACGTGCTGGGGCCTGGGTGCTGTGAGCTCCAGGAAAACATTTCCACTGTAATTATGTATACTCACATTAAGTCTCCCTCTTGGAGTCACTTGAGACAGCTATGGGGAAACAGAAAGAGAGAGAGAGAGAGAGAGAGAGAGAGAGATATTTGTTAGAATGTGGCAACAAGTGGGGCCCACTGTTGCAATCTCTTTAAGGTGGAGAAATCGCAATTCGAATCGGTACCCGAACCGCGCACGGACACGGATTGGATCTGGGCAATTGTGTGATGCAATCGATTTAAGCAATCGGCTCAGTGTATTCTTATTAATATGGAAAAAAACAGATTTCTGCAACTACCCCTCTAGAAGGAGTGGAAATAAAAGAAAAAAAAGAGACAAAGCGATAAATGGGTAAATTTTGTTCTGATTCTATCATCGTCCTCGTCCCATGCCACGCATTGGGTCAAGGCCACACTGCAGCAAATTTTTTTACATTTTCCGCATATCCGTTTTTTCCTGCCTCAATGACAAACATAACACTGGCATCAAGATCAAGGTCGGCTGGAGTGCTGGAGGGCTGGAGGGCTGGGAGAAATGCGGATGATAGCTAGCTCTTACAAGACGAATTAAATACATTTTAGGTGTAGGAATAAGGATATGGATATGGACCTTCCTCATTCTGGTGCTGGTCGTCCTGTAAATGTCTCTCCAATTCATTGCCAGGGCCTTAGAACTGAAGCGGCTTACGACCTCCACCATCATACACCTGCTCCGCTCGCACTCCCACTTCCACTCCATTCCGCTCCTTTCTAGCCACTCCCGGGTGTCCTCCAGAAACTGTGCTTAATGTTTATTTAATGGCCAGCCGCGGCTCGGTTAATTGTGCAATTTTTGGCCGGCTTTTGCTGGCCAACGCTTTTTAATAGCACACAAAATGAGAGAGAGCCACTGCCAGTGGCTGTGTTTTATTGGATGGCTTCGGGACTTCCTACCCTGTCCCGAAGAAAGCTTTCCACATGTAATGGCCTTGTTTTTGTTGGCACTAAAAAGTTATGCGTCTGTTCTGTCCAGGCCAACTATTCTACAGATCCCACATCCGACATGCCATCCCCTAGTCAGAAAACCACCAAGTGGCGGCCTCTTAAGTTTCTCAATTTGTCAGGCTGTCAGTTGGTGCTACTGCACCACGGGATAGATAAATTTCCCCTCTGGAGTTTTTGTTAAGTCTCAAATCGGCTCGACGAGGAAAACTTAATTTACCCTAAAATCGACAGAGCTGCTGCAGAGGAATGTTCATGCCAAGATTACGCCCATCTTTCCCAATGCATTTGGCCATTCGCTTGATGTTTGGTGTTGTTCGAAGTTCCAAGATCTTCGCTAGGCGGTCTTTGGCTGTGGCTCTACCTTTCATTCGGGTTAATTATGGGGTGGTGTGGAGCTTTAAGGGATAATTCAGAAACAATTGAGGCTGGCTCCGTTCTTTAAACATAGAACTGTGTAATGACACGTTAATCGGGCCCGCAAAATGCGTCCCTTCCCATCCCATTGAGAAATACATTAGCATGCAACCTTCCGGGTGGGGTTTATTGGTGTCCTTTCCCAACCGAATTCGGGCGAATCTATTCGGTTGCCAGCGATGTGATTTGAGCCTTTTGTAATCATTTACCGATAAGTGCTTGATGAGGTATCCATAACTTGGGAAACATTCAGACGGAAATGCACGGACATGTACGAACGAGCATGACCATTACCATTTCGTTCGATTCCGCCTCTCTCCACCGCTTTAGCGGATCTAATTTGAAATCACTTAATACATTTGTGTTATACATGCATACATATTTACACATATGTATATGCAGTTAGCGCGACAGATAGAGTCAGTGGTATACACATAGGAGGCGGGGGGCGCATACATAATAATACTTGCACATAATGAGCACTTTATTGGCATTAACTAACTGGTCATTTTATCGAAATCCGGCGCGAAAGAGTGAGAGAGAGAGAGAGAGAGAGAGAGAGAGAGAGAGAGAGAGAGAGAGAGAGAGAGAGAGAGAGAGAGAGAGAGAGAGAGAGAGAGAGAGAGAGAGAGAGAGAGGGGGGAACTATGGGAAATTTTGTATTACTGTTGATGAAACCATTCATAGGATTCTTTTACAGCAGAAAAGCCCAATATCTTCTATTTCCTGGCATAATCCTGCATTGCTGAAACTCTTAAATGAGGAGAGCGTGGGCCGCCCTTGCAGGGTATCTAAATCGCAGTAATTCTATTTCGGGAAAATTCAATTTGCAGATTCTCTGGTGTTGCGTGCCGACTGCTCCACAAATCTCTTAATGAGTGTGAATTTATGATTACATGCATTTAATGGGCATCTATCCCTGCCTCCCTAGCTCTGCCTGCCTGCCATACAGCCCCCTAATGCTGTGTTCCACTCGCGCTCCCTTACTCTGGTTGCGGCATGCAAATTGAGACACTCACAGCCAACATCACGGCCCCTGGGGGCAGCATTTTTTCATTGCCGGCCCAGGGCCATGGGATGTGTGTTAAAGTATGTGTATGCGCATGTGTGCGTGTGCGTGTGCGTGTGGGTGTGGGTGTGGGTGGCTCGAGGACAGGCCCTGGGCCCTGGACAGAGCAAGGACATCCGACGGACGGATGACGGGCGGTCTACGGGGCGGCAGCTCCTCCTCCGACGATGATTCTGTCAATTTGAGTAAATCTTTTTAATGGATCGCAAAAATTAATCGTGTGGAATATATTTTAAAGGCTCCGGCACTCTCTTTACGCTCTCTTCCCACTCTGCCTCTGCACTTGTGTGTGTGTATGTGCACATATGTATGTACATATACATATATATAAACTGCCACTTAAGTTATTTGTCAAGCGGAAATCGATTTTAGTTTTTAAATTTTCGCTCTGCCGAGTTGCAGAGGAGGTTGCTCGAAAAGGGAAAGCGGCGAAGACAGAGGGCGGAGAGCACTCTTTTTATTTGATTTTATTGCGCAGAATAATAAATAATTTAATATACGTACATGTACATGCATACAAACACACACACACACACACACACATGTATATATACACATGATGTTGCCTGCGAATGTGTGTGTTGTGTGTGGCGAAGCAATTTACAATTCATTATTTTGCCATTCTCAATTTCAATTTTTGTGCTCTCCACACACGGATACACACACACACAACTGTCATCATAATGTTTCATTTTTGCACTACGCCCCTCCGCTGAAGTGTTTGTTGAGCACCAAGTGGCATGCCACATGAGACGCACGTACAGAGAGAGAGACCGAAACAGGGAGGAGCGGCCGATGTGGGGAGGAACGCCTTTGGCCGCCCCAAAAGCTAATGAAAAAGCAACTGACTGGGGGAATGAGGGTTTAAGTGGAATTTATGTCCACTTTGGGGTCCGCTTTAGCACAGTATTTCTCGTTGGGATAACTCTTTGTTTTCGCTTGCAACTTGCTGCTTATTTCTGTACTTTGTGCATTACGCCATTGATTTGGATCAGCTCCAAGCAGTAGCTAATCTCTCCTTCCCTCCCCCTCAGACTGGACTCTGGACTGTATGCAAGTGCAAGTGCAAGTGCAACAGGGATTACCCAGAGGGTCAGAGGGTGCTGCGATCCACTTTGCTTACATACTGCGATCGACATTCACTACCAAGTGCCAACTTTGCAATTTAGGATATTTTTGTTTGTCCTACCTTGACAGAGGATATGGATATGAGTGCTTCTTCTCTCTAAAGCAGCATAGAAGAACCAACTTAAGGTGCTGCAATCAGCCCTGCTTAAATGTGTCACTTTATCCTGTTACAAGCTGACAGGTGATAGGCAGAGCATGTAGGTCGTGCCGCTCCTCTCTCTTGATCAGCTCTTCATCTGTTATCTGCGTTATCTACCTTCCTCCCACTGAATGTTTAATGTCTCTATCTCTGATTGGATTAAAAGTCGCCTTTCCCTTCTCTCTCTTTCTCACTCTCTTTGGCTAACTATCGATTCGTGTCCTCTTATTTCTTATTAATGCCGCAGAGCCAAAAATTCTTTCGTAAAATTAATAACAATAGTCGTAAGCCAGCGCGTGGGCGGAGGCGGTAGAGGGCAACAAATCAAATTGAATAAACTTGCGGCCGCTTGTTGGAAAGAGCGGAAGCACAAGGGGGGACAAACCACAGTATGCTTTCCTTTTTCTTGTTGGGCTTTGGAAATTCTTTCACTCTTCCTCTTCCTCTTCGTCTGTTTCTCTTTCTATTTCGTTTGGCTTTTTTTTTTAAATCTTGCCATAAATCATTAAAAGCACATCATGAGAGGACTTGGAGTTCGAGTGGGAGAGGGAGTGGAAGAGGAAGTGTAAGGTGCAGAGCGAGAGAGAGGCGAAGGCCATGGAAATGGCTGGGGCCGTGGCTGTGGGGACTAGAGTGGGACAAGCTGAACGGAACGGACGGATGGTGTGGTGGGGTGTGAGATGCTCTCTCCAAGAACCCTGGAAAAGCCATGCGAAATATTCAACAATTTATTTATGTTTACGCACTAAAAACAATTGAGCCAGCGAGATAATGAGATAGAGTGTTGGAAAACAATCTTCCTTTCTCTGGTTTGGTCACGGGCGAATCCAAGGTATATAAAATATAAGGTTAACCCTCTCACTCCTCTGGTAGCCTTGCTTAATTCTAACACTCCTTCTCCCGCCAAATAGTGTCCGTTTCATGTACATATGTAGGCATGTACGTTTGCAATTACATTCTCCTTATTTACCCGCATAGTGCAGGGACAAAGGAAAGTAGGATGGGGCTATTTCTAGCATTATTTATTTTATTTATGGGAATCTAATAATATTTCCTCTTCTCGCATTTTCTGATGCGGATTTTTTGAACTCAAGGACCCGCACCACTTCCGCCCTACCGCTTGCAGGGGTAAACATGTAACAAATCTTTAATTAAACTCAAATCTGGCCAAGACGCAGCACAGAAAGAGAATCTGTTGCAAGAGGGCGGAGGTGCCACATCCGAAACAGGAGGAAGCTTTGCGGTTGCCTCCGTTTATCCCGATGATGGACCCGGATCCGGTTTAGGGTCCTGCCATTGCCAGTGCGGCTCCAACTCCGGATCCGGCAAATTCTGTTAAATAAGCAATTAATTAAAGGCAACCGAAGGTCAAAGAGAGGGAAGGGCTAGCAAGAAGGAGGGAGATAGATATAGAGACAGCGGGCATTATGAATGATAAATCATGCATGCTCCTCGGATTATTATTTTCCAATGATTTCATGAATATTTAATGCCCATATAACGATTCATGTTTTCTGCATCAAATAACATAGCCGTTTTATTGGCCTACAGTGCCATTAATTACTTTTACACAAAATCTTGAAAGGTTAATACGTTAAGAAATTTAAAAACCCAATCAAGCATCACTTGCAAAAAAGCGGTCTCATCTGTTTACGAAGATTGTAGACACGAAGTCTGTCTGTCGAAACGATGCCTCGAAATAAATTGGTTGGACAATCGAAGCTCCTTAACATATACATATAATTTGTACCCCCGGGAATGTTACGAGAGGGAGGCTCAAACATTCCTGGAAGTACTGGCTACTGGAATAGTATTCCTTTTATGAAATCTAATCTGAAATTGCCAATCAAAAATCTCTCACTAGAGACCTTTAGAGTAGATCTAGTTTTGTAAGCTAAAAATCTATACGCAAATATACATACGAGTATTTATTGTTAAGAAAATATGTTCTGCAAATATTATTTATTTGGTATTTTTATAATATGAACAATTTATCCGTTGTAAGAAATCGCATGCATTTCTGATCTTAAACATACATTTCATGAGCATCATTTAACGTTAACGCGTGAATGGCAAAATGGCCAATCAGTCAAAGTGGTACGGTTGTCCCAAGACATTAGCGTTTTCCTTCCTCAAATCCAATGCCATCGACTTGTGCCGACTTTCCCACTTGGCTCACCGTTAAAGAGTAAACGAGGGGGAACGTTGTGAGTTGCTGCGGACACCGCAACTCTACATTTATACCCAATACTTAGTCAGTATGGCTCTCCTCCGGCAGACGCCGCTAATATTAAACGACACGACAAAGAGTGCGTGCGAGAGAGACAGAAAATCAGTCTGAGCGTGACGTCGGGCGCTGCGTAGCCAGTGCAAATTGATTTGTTCCTTTTGGCTATAAAAATGATCCGATCTGATCCAGATTCAGCAAACAGATAGATATGGTCGTTATCTATGATTCTGCGTTTTTAGTTTTCTCGAATCTGCAATATTGTGGATGCAACAGATTTTCGTCTTTTGTGGGGGCGGAAGGGGGTGGGACGAAATTTTAACACAAAACGGTCAAGGTCCGATATCACAGGAGTGTGGACACCAAATTTGGTTGCTCAAGCTTTTATGGGTTCTGAGATCCTTGAACTCATATTTTGCAATTGGCAAAAACCGACCATGAAACCTGTGTGTTAGAGAGAGACAGAGCGAGAAAGAGTGAAATTGTTTTCTTGATTCTGGCTATAATAATTATACGATCTGGTTCAGATTTTGCAATCTAGAAGATATGGTCATCCTCTACGATTCTGCGTTTTCTGTTTTCTCGTATCTATAAATTTGTGGATGCCACAGATTTTCGCCCTTTGTGGGGGCGGGGCAAAGTTTTGAAATATACTTGTAGCAGTGACATATCACAGAAGTCCGGATATAAAACGTCGTTGCTCTAGCTTTTATACTCTTTGAGCACTAGGCGATGATAGGGATGAACAGACGGACAGACAGACGGACAGACAGGGCTCAATCGACTCGGCTATTGATGCTGATCAAGAATATATATACTTTGTGGGGTCGGAAACGATTCCTTCTGGACGTTACACACATCCATTTTCACCACAAATCTAATATACCCCAATACTCATTTTGAGTATCGGGTATAAAAATTTGAAAGCAATACAATCCCAGAACCGTTCCCAGCTGTTGCTGAGTGCCTGGGAAAAAGTAGCGCAGTCTTCGCGTATGCCCCGGCATTGCAGCTCATGCAGTGGCAGTGGCAGTGTTAGTGGCAAGGCCAGCGGCAGTGTCAGTGGCAACCGCAACTTGATGAAACTTTTAGTCGCCCCCATAATTTCCGGTTAATTTTTGAAACATTTTTACACGTTGCACTGGGCTGCTGTGCCCCTGTGAGGCTAGCACTGTTTGTGGCAGGATGTTGTTTATGATTCAGTTATCTAAGCTAATTAGTTTTGCACATTTTGCTGATATTAGAGTTTGCCAGGGGTTCAGAGGTGGGCCGTCCGTCGCGTCGGTAGTAATAATCGTAAAAGCGACCGAGCGAGAGAAGCAGAGAGAGAAAGAGAGGGATAGTCGTGCGATTGCGGTTGCGGCTTATACTCGTACATATGCATGCCAGTATGTACGTAAACTCCTCTCTATAGCACATACATATTTTTGGGGCGCGTGTAGGTGGCCTTGCGGCATATCTAAACCAAATTCAATTCAATTGGAAATTCCATTAAATTAGAGCCGCACGCATCTCGAAAACTTTTATGGCAAATCCCTCGGTCAAGGCCCGGCTCGGACTTGAGAATCCCCTCTGGAATCCCCCGCATTTTTCCCTGGTTTCTGACTGCAAGAAACTGGCTGTTGGCTGTTGGCCGTTGCTGCGGCGGCTGCATTGTGTTTGGCGCAGGCACAAGACAAAAGATGGTTTCCCTGGAAACACTCCTAGAAACATTTCCTAGTTCATATCCAAAAGTCCATGTCCATGTGTGAGTCCAAGTCCAGGCGCAGCAGTTCCAATCCCAGGATCGAGAGGAATTTCTGCCTTTGTTTGGAGCCTCATAATCAGCTTATGTGCATAGCTTCTTCCATTCCCAGTTCCCAGCTCCAGGCCTTCTTTGCTGCATTTTAATTACCTTTCAACATTTAATTAACAAACAGAGAGGCATAACCAGAAGGACAGACAGATAGGCAGACAGAGGGAAGGACAGATTTCTAATATTCTTTTCTGGGAAATTAAAGTTGTATTTTTTCCATAATCTATGGTGTTCAATGAGCAACATACGAATTTAATTGAATTCATTCTGATTCAATTGGAAGCAAAGAAAAAGCAAAAGCAACAGCATAGGCAGATCAGGGAAAGAGAACGAGACCCAGAACCAGAAACAGGCCCAGGAATAAGGACGGACGGAGGTCGGGGGGCACATGGGGTTTAGCACCAGAACAGGACTTGTTCATCGCCAACGCTTCGCTCAATAGACAACAAATTTGTATGGGTCCTCTGACCAAGCTTTCATCACCCTCTCCCATCGCCCAGTCCCAGCTCCAATTGCAGTACATAAATGGGAGATAGCTGGATGCACACACACACACGTGGCACGGGATTTGGTGGGACAGTGGGGGCAGATGGCAGTGGACGTAGCAATTTTACAGTTGTTGGGAGCAGCCAGCGTTTTTTTTCTTGCCCGATTTTATAGAGCTATGCAGATTTTCCAGGATTTCCACTTGGTCCGCTTGGATTGGATTCCATTAGGACCAACGATGCACGCCCATTCCCCACTCCCCACTCCCCACTCCCCACTTATAGCTACCACTCCCACTCCCACTCCCACTCCCAGCAGAGTATTTCAGCTTCGTTGGGACTCGTTACATCTTGGACCTGGCACTGCCCCTTGTCATGATGGTGTTGCCCCTGCTGCCACTCCCACTGCTTCTGCTGATTCTGCTGCTGTTGCAAATGCATTTATGTTTTAATTCGCTCAACGGCAGCCCCAGGCGTGCGGGGTTTTGTATACACGGGGGGCACGGAACACGCGGCACAGTGGCCTGGGTGGCAGGGTGTAGGGTGGTACCGTCATGTGCTGCAATTCAGTTAAGTTTTGATTGCTATTTTCGCTTCGCTTCCTGAAGGCCTCCCCACAGCCCCCAGCAGTAGCTTCTCCTCCTTATGCTGCTGCTGCTGCTGCTGCTGGTGTTGGTGCCTCTGTGGCTGCTGCCCCACAATGTTGCCAGCGGCTGCAAATGTGTGACATTTCCGTTTCCGGTTGCCTCGTTGATGTATTATGCAGTACGCACGCCCGACTATAGCTGTATCTGCTCTCAATGACAACTTTTTAGTTATAAATTGCCTTTTCTTTGTATTCGAACGAATGTAAAACTGCAAACTGAAAAAATCTTACAACAAAAAGGGGGCTGTGGTTCTGGGTGTGGGTGCTGGTGGGGGTGGGTGTTTTTAACAGTGATATCATTGTCGGTACTGCAGCGGAACTAGAAAAAAGAAACAGCTCCAGGAGGATAACATCTCACACAGACTATGAGACCGAGAGATGGAGAGAGAGAAGAGCAAAGATGAGAGCTGGGACCGGAATCGCAGGAAACACAGCACAATCGTAGTCGGGGGTCCCGCCCTTGAAGGAGTTCAGCTCGCTTCCCCCCGGGGACAGTCGGCTGCGGGAGGGGGGAGGCAGTGTACAGGCCGCTCATGGACTATTAAATGCCACAGCCGTAACCATGACCATGGCCAAAGTCCAAGTGCATGTAATGGCCGCATTTCAAATGCACGTCATAAACAAGCTGGTTTCCATCGCAGGTCTCCATCCGAACGAACGAGGAGGGCTGCGAACAAACGGGCGGTCGTGGGAGGCGCACCGTGTGCAACAAGTTTCGAGGATATTTTAGAAATTCATAACTTTTCCGCACACACAAAGGAAGTGGCGGAGGAAAAGACGTTTGAATTTGCACTGAATGTTGCTTGGAGATATATGTACACTTGATATATGTACATACACTCACAGGATCATGTCTTACTCCGGTCAGAGGCCCACCTTGCCATGCCTTTAGAATATTTAACTTTATTCAATGTAAACTATACTTTACGTAACCTTTTTTTCCATCCTCTGCCAATCGGCATGACCTTCTCTTATCCACCAAGCGAATTAAATATATAATATTCGTATGAGTCTGCTGCTGCTACTCTAGCCGGAACTCCTCCAAGTTTCTGTCCATGTCATCTTTTGCCCGTGACTTTGACTTTGACCTTGCCTTTGCCTGGTCCTGTTGCTGCTCCTGCTCTTGTGGTCTGATCAACTGGTTCTCCCGCTGCTTTTGTTTCATTTTTCTGAATAGTTCCACCTGGAGCGCTTTGATCTCCTGGCATCGGCCTGTGTTGCAGGCACTTGTGTTGCCAAGATGCAGCTGCTGCTTACTCCAAAACTGGATGCCAAAGTCAGCTATGAAAGCAACAATCATGCCGCCATTTCTCTTTGTGCCACGTACAGAAGTGCACATCTGTCGGGCTTAAATGCGCTTTCGCCTGCTTCTAGATATCAACGAGGGGAACGTTGTGAGTTGCTGCTGCGACCGCAACTCTACATTTATACCCGATACATAGTCAGTATGGCTACATTGAGCGAAAATGTGTGCGTGCGGGAAAGACAGAAAACGTGTCTGAACATGTCGTCGGGCACTGCGTAGCCACTGAAAATTGATTTGTTACTTTCGGCTATAATAATGATGCGATCTGATCCAAATTCGACAATCTGGTAGATATGGTTATTCTTTATGATTGTGCGTTTTTAGTTTTGTCGTATCTGCAATATTATGGATGCCACAAATGTTCGTTTTTTGTGGAGGCGGAAAAGGGTGGAGCGAAATTTTCAAATGCACTTGTGCAGGTTCGATATTACAGAAGTGTGGATACCAAATTTGGTTGCTCTAGCTCTTATAGTCTCTGAGATTTAGGCGCTCACTTTTTGCAATAGGCACAGCCGACAATGATACGTGTGTGTTAGAGAGAGACAGAGCGAGAGAGAACGAAATTGTTTTCATCATTCTGGCTATAATAATTATACGATCTGGTTCAAATTCCGCAGTCTACAAGATAGAGTCATTCGCCACGATAGTTAGGATGGGAAAGCGAGAGAGTTCTCGAAATATCGAAGTAAATCCTGTCAATGGCAATCATTAGCAAAAGCTGTTATGTCTCTAGTCAGGATGTCGCACGAGAAAAGCGAAAAAGTTTGTCTGAACGAGCAACTTTTAAATATGGAGCATATTCAAATCGAAATATGAATTTGGACATTGATGGTGGATGGATGAATACTGAATGCTGAATGTGCGGTTAGCCCTTGACATTTTCTTTATCAAAAAACTGCTTCAATTAGCTTTGCTTTTTGCATTCGTACCAAGAAGAGAAAGCCAAATTTGTGGTTGGCAGCTAAAGGACAGCTTAATCTTTTGGTGGGAAACCGGTTTAATGGAGCCCAAATGGGTTTGTTCTGCGCGGAAATGGCACCGGGGCTACGCAGAAAAAGGCAAAGGCAAAGCTGCTTTGCGCCTTATTTGTTGTTCGGTGAAAATTACACATCCGATTTTCGTTTTTTTAGATTTTTTTGGATCAGGCGTGACATTCTGATGTTGATGTTGCTCCTTGTGAAAGAGGACACTTTAAGGCGCACCTTCCATCCAATTCCCGATTTGAGCTCCTGTTCTGTTCCTGTTCTTGTTCATCCATTTCGCTCTCTGGCCAAAGTGCTTTGTAAACTTTTTGTGAAAGTCCATTAAACAAAGCTTAACTGAAATTGAGCTAGTCCTTGATGAAAGGATATGAACAGAGACAGGGACAGGGAATGCACAGTGAGACACAGAGTCAATCTGTCAATCGACTGTCTGCTCCACTTCATTCCCACTCTCATTTAAGGATGCGGATGCACGTCTGTCTGTACGGCCAGACTGAGTCAATCAATCACACACAAAATTGGGGGAGGTGGACAGGAGGGGTGGGCTGGAAAAAGAACATACTCAAATCATCTAACCAAATACACACATCGCAAAAAGAGAGGGAGAGGAAAGGTTTTCAAGCGGTTTTGGCACCAATTGAAAAGTCATTTGATTTTTCCTAAATATGTTCAAGAGAGAAATGTTGCATGCTGTTCATGTTGTTCAGTTCAACCACATGTTGGTTTGGTGATGTCCCCCGTGCTTCAAGCAAGTCTTAATCCAATACGATTTTCCATCAACATCCATGTGAGGAAAAGAGTACTTTTCAATGCACATTTCTTTGACATTTTCCATATAACTGGCTGTATTTGCAGTGCCACAATATGGTTTGGGTGGTCGGGGAAAAAGCTTGCCCTAATCAAGCAAGAGAGAGCGGAGGAGAAAGGAAAGGGTACATCTCGTTTTACTATTTTTCAATATCTCTCCATTAGAGCGGCACACGTTTGCTGCCATAATTTCGTCAAAGTTCCAAACTCGATTTGATTGGTCAAAAATAGAGGATTCGATTGGTTCCGATTCGTTTCGGCTTCAATTGCTCTCACGTAAAGTCGGACAGAGACAGAATTGAGACAGAAATGGCAGCTGAAACTGAAATTTTTGGCAAACGTTTCTGGTTAACGGGACTATCGGTCCGCCCATATCCCCATATCAGGCTCGTTTGCCGTCTGTCAGACCACGGCAGCTCTTTCAATTTTTCTAGGAAAAGAGTTCTGAAAGTTCTGAGCAAGGGAAAGCAGGCCACCCACTCGTTTCGGGTTTCCTCAGAAAAGGAGCCTACATTTTTAATAAAGCAGCGTCGAGAAATCCAAGTAAGGCGGCTCCGTGTGCAAAGCAGGACGCGATAGGACGCGACAGGTCCTCTCAAAGGTGAACAGCAGTGGTTGCAGTGGACAAAATGCAGCAATTAACTGACCAAAATACTTTAAAGCCCTGTTCGACTGTCATTCAAAACCACAAACTGTTAAAATAGTTATAACAGTTACAATATGCAGTCGCGTATTGCTAAAAAATGTATGTGGCTTTCAAATTGAATAGCTTGAGTCTTAAAATTTTTCTTGGGGACAGGAAGCAGCGGCCAGGGCGACCGCAGATCAGAGACCAGAAGATAACGATGCGAGGGCATGGACCGCATCTAACCATCCGCCGTGGCTGTCCTGTCAGTGGCATAGAAAGGCTAATTAACTCCAACACAAAGCCACAACTTTGGTGTTGATTGCCAATTTACAAGCTTAATGAACTTGCGACTTGCGGCTCGGGACTTTGGGACAACAACTTGCCTCGTCAACGGACACGGACCGGCCTCAGATGCAGCCGAGTGGCGATTGCCGGGGGACGGAGCGATGCAAGTCCTGTTGATGTCACAGGCTGCCTAATCAGATCAAATGGGGCTTCCGTTCAGACTCCGAAACTTCTGCTTTCTTCGCTCCTTATGCAATAAGCACTTGTTAAATGCCATAACATTGCCACTTCGCGACTGAACGGTGGGACTCCGCCCTTAACCCTTAACGTTCGTTTCTAGGCAATAAAATAGGCGGCATGACATTTCAGACCCGCATCTTGATCTAGTTCAGTGGTTCTCTTCATCTAGCTTAAGCCGGCCAGTGATGCCACAGTGATCCGAAGACAAGACATCGTAGACAAGATTCAAACTACGTGTAGGTAGCCACCGTCATCGTTAGTAGACCTCTGATATGCCGCAGGATTCCGTTCAAAGGAAAAGTTCCGCTGCTGTACTGCGGTGGTGGTTGACGTTGCACACCGCCGTTGTGGTTTCATCTGGTCGCCCCTCCTCTCCACAACAAACCACCCAGCAGCAAAGTACAACCTCTTGTGGCAGCTGAGTTATGGTGAAATTTCATTTCAACTTTTGCATAATTGTTTGCTCATTATGGTTGTGCTGTCCCCAGCAGCTGGCAGGCAGACAGACGATGGGGGAAGTCATCCTTAACGAAGCAAAAAGTCCCTGGACAGTGACTTTAATTACTTTGATGCATGGTTTTGCTGCCATTTCCATTTCGTAGGCCAAAACAATAAGTAGCAGGAGGAGAGGCGCCAGCGGTGTTCCACCTACATATGTATCTCCCACGCACACACACCCACACACGCGTAAGACCTCTTCTTATTTCTCACTGCGTGGTTAACGCTCCATACCGCGGACGGTGCGTCGGAGCATCGAAATAGAAAGCCCAACTTTGTCTAAAGCAGGATATCTGGTCTACGCAGACGAAAATGTTAGTCAAATTTGTGGTCTTCGACGAGAATTCGAATCCAATCCAATCCAATCATCCTATGCTTAATCCTATGACCATTTTTTCTCAATTGCAGGTAGGACATCAGAAGACGTTTTTCCACTGGCTGTCAATTTAGAAATTGTATAAAATGGGTAAGTGATCCTTTAATCAACAAAATACGCTCTACGATCTGCTATCGGCTATCCTTAGATGCGCTGCGCTTACGTGGTTCGCAATTCAATCGTTATGGAGGCAGCTCAGGGTCAGGCGGCAACAACCCGAACCAGCCTCCGCCACCGCAGGTGCACAGCAAGCCGGAGCCTTTGATTGTAGTGGAGGAGTCCAACTTGCCGGAGGAACTGGAGGACAGCTCAGAGACAACCTTTTCGAATCGCGCCAGTCTGGACATTGACTCGCCCGTGAACCCCTATTTGCTCTCCCCTTGGCGGGACCCGCGCGAGGCCCGTAAGCACTCGCTGCCCTCACAGCAGGTGACCGATGGAATCACCGCCAGTCAGGTGAGGCGTCTGTCCGAGCGCGGCGGCGAGGGATCCGGTCCATCGCCCAAGGAGGCCGCCTTCCTCGCCACCCTCTCACAAGCGCCGGCCCCATCTGGACGTCGCCACTCAGTGGTCACCATCTCCAAGGTGCCCACCACCCTCTTTGGACGTTCGCGCCGTGAATCGGTAGCCGCCTATCCGAGCAGCAATGGGTAAGTCTCTCAGCTATAACACGTGCTTCCAGTAATCTAGTGTTGTGGGGATTTCGATTCCGATTCCGATTATGAATGAATGAGGGTTTTCACGATTTTCGTGTTAGGCTTCCCAATCATTTGAGTTTTAACGCTGCCACATTTCGTTTCGTTTCTTTGCAGCAGCAGCCGTGTGCTCAACTCACGGCGGGAGAGCAACACGGGCCCTCCCTCTACAGACCCCATCGGCAGCATCCATAACTTGCAGCTGGACATTATGGACGACATATATTTGCAGTCACGAAAGGCCCGTTTAAAGCTATGGACCTCCAGCAATGAGAAGGTCTGTGAGGTACAGACCGTTGACGAGGCCGGGACCGCGGCCCCGGGTAGGCGCTACACCAACCGCCGCTTTTCGGAGTGCCCCCAGCCGCAGCCGGCCAGCAGCTTTCGCCGGGCCTCTGAATATCCGCATCCACCGCCGCAGCCGCATCCGCAGGCACAAACACACGGACATGGGCACGCGCCTTCATCGCAGAAGAGCATCTCGCCCCAGCCGCCGTTGTCGGCCAGGGCCTCGACACGCCGCAAGAAGTCGGGCAGTGGCGTAGGCCTGCTTGGAAGCCGCACGGACATCGCTGGGATCTTCAGCTCTTTGACCAGCTCTGCCATGGACATGCACCGCTCAGAGCCGGAGGGGAGCTCCAGTGCCAGTGCCAGCTCTTCAGCGGCCACCGCTGGAAGCAGCCCGTTTCTCAGCCAGACGTTCCAAAACGCCGCCCGGGGTCGCGCTACTAGTGCCACGCCTACGCCCACGGCCCACACTGGGGGGCAGGCGGCCGCAGCAAGCAGCAGCTCACTGCTAGATCCAAATGCAGGCCGCTCCACACGATCCAACAGCTTCGACGTCTCGATCCTGAACAACGCCAAGCAGTTGGTGAGCGAGGCGCAGGACAACAGCTCTGCCGCCATATCCGGGTGGTTCGGCAAGCCGGCAAGTCGTCCCCAGCCGATGGCCCGCAAGAAAAGTGTGCGCAGCAAGAGCACGGCCATGGCCCTCTCAAAGGACATGTTGGAGCGACTGCAGAAGAAGGACCCGCTCGGCGGAGACTCCGGAAAACCGAAGCTCAAGCCGCGCAGCAAGCAGAAGAGCTGGGCCGACACCACCAAGGCGAACATCGTGGACGCGACCATGCTGGGCACGGCGATCGAGGGTTTCCTACGCAAGAGCTCCAATGCCGGGATGGCCGGAGCCGGAGGTTCTAGCGGACCGTCCACATCGGCGGCGGTCCGCGGGGCTGTTCCCAAGGAGTCAAACAGCGCCACCGGCAGTCCGGCCGGAGCCCGTCGCAGCCGGGGGTCCGCGGGCAGTGGCGCCCAGTCGCAGGCCGGGCGGGCAATGCGCTCCACTCTCAACTGGTTCAGCAAGGGCGAGGAGGATGACTCGAAGGACACGTGCGATGCGTCGCTGTGTTCGACACTCAAGGACCTATTCGTGAAATAGGTCGGGGGACGCAGAGGCAAGTAAAGCTCTGGGACTGACCCACCAACAGATCCTGGCCCTTCAGCAAAGGGTGAGTGTGGAGCCATTTGGTGGGGCATGGCACTCACCTCTCTCTGTCTTTCCCTCTTTCCGTGTTTTCCTCTTTCCTTCTGCTCTATTTTTCTCTTGAAGCGAGCTACTTGTATCTCTGAGATCCGGAAATATTCGTATCATTTGTTAACCATTGGAAGAAGCCGACAGGTAAAGCGAACTTCAACACCAGACACCAGTTAGGCAGCGAACAAAAAGAGTACCCGCAAATTTCATTGTCACCGTCACCGTCAATCTAAATGTTTTGGCAGAGAGCCGTACTACTATTTTGAACATCATTTACAGCAAATGGAACACTCTTTCGATGAGTAAATAATAATTGAAACACTATATTGAACAGTTTATTAGATGCAATACTAGTTGGAACAGTTTATAATCAAGATTAACATTTACGGCAGCTGAAGCAGCCATATTGGCACTGCAGAGTTCTAATAACAGATCTCTTCAGAAAAATATTTATGTTCATACTAGTTACTAGTATAAGTGCATAAGTATATCACTCACATACCAACCAACACGAGCCATTGAGACAGTGACGACCCGACCCAATCATTCATCGTAATAGACAAACAGTCACAATAGCATAGTTGTATAAGCTGACAGTCAAACATATTTACAGATCACTTACAGTAACTGAACGAGAACCTAGATATGTGAGACAAACGAATGCCTAACAGTAAGTGCAGCAAGTGGAACAGTAATAATGAGTATTGGAACAATAACCGTGCCTCTAACACTAATTACAACTGATACAAACTCAGTCACACGAACATTGACACTAACACTAAGCAAAGTAGCAAATAATGCCAAAACGGTAAAAGTATAACTAACTGAAAAGCATAGTACAAGTAATAGTAAATGAAGCAATAGTAACACTAACACTAAAACTAACAATAACAGTAACACAAGCAGTGCCCACTTAGAATAGCACTCGCACTGGTTGCAACTGAATTACTTACAGTCACACAAATGAGTAACGAGTAAAGAGTAACGAGTAAGAGAAGCGATTCATTGTAATACAAGCAGGGATAATAACGGCAATGACAATGACACACACACAGAAAATAGACACTTAAACACTTAAAGTAACAGTAACTGCATACAGCACAGTACAGTACAGTACCCACCCACACATCAATCCAGTAACACTTCTGCTCAAACCCATTAACATTAGTCCTAGCGGTAACAGAGTATAATGGTGAACAATAAGAGTACAAGTAACTTTAACGGTACAAGTAACTTTAACGATATCGGTATTGGTAGGATTTACGAGAAGCGAGAGTATAGCGATAGCCGGCAATTAGTGATCGATACACAGTTAGGAAATCGGTCACAAGCAGCTAATAAGCAACGCTGCAGGGGAGTTTTGTGAGTACCACGAAAAATCAGGGAGCAGGATGAAGGACTCATAAGCACTACGAAAAGTAGTACTGAAATAAGGAAATAGGGATGGCGATAGCAACAGGGAAGGAGCGCAATCGAATGCGACACACGACAGACCTCATCGGACAACCGACAAGACAAGCATAACTGTAGTACAACCCTCATAAAGATAAAGACAAAAAAGAAGATAATATATTTATTTATTCTCACATATTTGCATACAATTGAAGTTTGAGAAACTAGAATCGGAAACTAGAATGAAAATTTTTTCATGGACTCAAGTCCAGAGCTAGAGGAAGGTAAAGATGAAGAGGAGGTGACAGAGTAACAGAGAATGTCAAAATATTTTTTTACGAAAAGGGAATTTAAGAGGGATCCACCGATTCAAAGGAGGACAGAAGCGGCAGTCGTTGAGACGAAACAGACACCCATATGTACATATTTTCTTATATGCATAAGGAGTCGTCTTTTTTTGTACCGATGCATTGGTATTCGGGAATTATGCCCTTTTCTTTGTAGTAGCCCCATTTGGGGTCCAGGTTGCAACCGAGAAATTTATTGTGCCACACATTTGTTGGTCGTAATCGGCTGTAATCGAGACAAGCATCACACACAATCAAGGGAACCAGAGACAAAACTATAAAAACTCATCTGATTGGCAGGCAATCCAACAGTACCCTCAATAACACAACAATAACACAAATATCTACACATGCCCACACATATTCAGAATATACTCAAGCATATGATATGTATATCCGCAGTGAATAAGGAATAAGTGTCTACAGACTCAAAAGTTTTAGTCAATGTAAACCACACAATAAATGTAATTTGTATGTACAATCTGAGCTTACACAAAGGCAAATAACAACAAATACCCAACTAAATCCAATCGAATCGAAACGAAAATCGAAGTTAAATGTTAATGTTCGGGTTGAATATTTAATGTAAAATTATACAAATTTACTATATCAAAGCAAAGTTAAAGCTAACACCAAATCAGAAGCAGCAGCTAAAAAATATGCAGAATAAGAGGAAGTAGGAGAGGCAAAACATCTTCACCAGAAGAAGTTGGAAAATGAGTTAACGAAGAAACTCAAATTGAAAATTTGCAATTGTACCCATTGCCAAACAGAGTTTGGGGATGGAATGGGAAGGACGGACAGACGAATGAACAAACAAACAATCAGTCAATATTGCAATCAATCAAGTGTGTTTCTATATATGGCATTTGGCCTTGTCAATTTGGTCAATGGCATCCCACAGGATGATAAAGAAATGATAGAGATGAATGTTATATAGAGGTTATCTTCCACATTGCAAGCGCTCGAATCGGGTTGCAACTACGTACATATGAATATACACATACCAATATATACATATACATACATGTTTAAAGATATGCATATACAAAAAATATATTGAACAAAATGTATCTCGATGTGCCCAGAATGTATTTTAGACTTCAATTTCCATGTGTGTGTCTCAATGCGGTAACCCAAAGTTAACTTTCACTTTCAATGTGTGTTGAGAGAACAGTAACAGAATATACATACATATACAGATATATTTACCGATCTATATCTATACAAAGCATGAATATACAGATATCTAAACATATATGTACATACATAGATATGTATATATACATACATATATTTATATATTATACACGGACATATGGAAGTATCTCAAACTATTTACAAGTCAGTGCGATTCTTCTTGGTCGCAGTCCATGTTTTTTGCTCATCTTCCTAACTGTTGTTCGCGTTGCTCTATCCAATCTGCATTATACTTGTGTTACAATAAATGTGTATACTCGTAGAAACAACAAAATTAAAAAAAAAAAAAACCAAAAATAATAAATAAAAAAAAAAAACAAAAAGGAGGATGGCTGAGGTTGTCTTCGGGAAAACTAAAACTAACTCTGCAGATGTGCAGAGCTAATCAAAAAATAACAACTAAAAGAAAACTAAAGAATTGAATGTCAAGCCAAAGCAATACTCCAGTTCTTTTTGTCCTATTTTTGATAGTTGTATATATGTATACTATATATACCATATACTCTATGTTCGATAGCACCATATGGGTGCAATTTTTTTCGATTGATTTAGCATTGAATGTGCATAGATATATATATGAAAACCAGTATATGTGTATCTACAATACTCGTAATCGTATCAAGATAATAATGCATTATACAATATACATTAAGTCCAAGTTCATCAAAATCAGCAGTAATACCACAGGAACGGAACGGAAAGGAACTTAAACGGGAACGGGTTGGAGTGGAACTAAATCCAACTGAATGCAACGGAACGTACTGGCATGCACTGGCATGGACTGGCATGAATGGAACGGACTGGCACAGCTAGAAAACGCATTGAAGTGGAACAGGGCCGTGGTGGAGTCAGCTATGCAATTTTATTACTCCCTCGTCCCTGTTTCCACTTCTCCACCTCCGGTGTTCGGTGATATTGTTGCTGGTGATCTGTTGCTGTTGTTGATGTCGTGCAATTGTAATTACCGTTGTTCAATTGTTAATAATGTTTATCCACAGTACGTTTGTGTGTGAAGCCCAAGACTACACCCAAGAGAGCGGTTACCACCGACTAAAGTACTTTAGTAGTGTTATTTGGAGTCCACAGAATTCCACACAAAATCGAAACGAAAAGGAAAATTCCAAAGATACCTAAATATTTCCACACAAACTTCTGTGTGCGGTTGAGTCAGAGGAAAGATTGTATGGTTTGTCGTAAGAGCATTATTAGTTTTATGAGATACTGAGATACAATGCTATGAGTCGAGTAAGGTAGCAGGATGTTTGACTTAACTAAATTTTATTTTGGCTTGTCGTCTAGGGATAAAAGTGGGCACGCATAATCTAGTGATTATATGCAGGACAGGAGATGTATAGGAATGCATGTACTAAGCATATACATCTATAGACATACTTATATAAAAGTAGCTATGTATATCCACATATATCGAGAGATATGAATATATCTTGTGTAAATACCGGAGGAGAGCCCAGGAATCCCCAATTCCTGGAACACGTCTGTACATAGAATGCAGCGAGAGAGGACAGGAGGATAACAAAGGAGATCGAGAGTCGAGATTAAGTGTAGTCGATTTTTTTGGAAAAGTCAAAATTTCAAAATGCAACCGACTGTACGACTAACAATCATTTGAAGACACATAAGGATGTCAAGCTAAGGAACAATAGAAAAAAAGGCACGAAGAAAATCTTTGAATCGAAGCTAACCTAATCAACCACTAATATTTTATGTACATATTCTGTATATTCTGTAGATAGTGCATGCAGAAGTTATATAACTCCCAGTAACCCCACCCCACGGCCGAAGGCATCTCGCGGCAGCGGATCGAGAAGGACATCAGAAAAAGGAGTGTGAGAAGCAGAAGGTGGAAGTGGTGAACCAGGCGAGAGAGTACTTTACCACACCAACAATACCAAGAATATACACCTATGTATACACTTATATACATACATATGTATTGATATATATTGAAATAAATAGTTTATGTGTACAGATTGAAGCTGGTCTTATTTCTAGCTCTGTCTTCGAGTGCGAGTGCGAGTGCGTTGCCATGACCCGACTCTGGCATGTCTAGTCACTAAATCATGCCAAATGCAGAGAGTTTCACATGCCTGGCGGTCTTTGTAAGCGAGTCATATATGAACCATCCATCAACCCCATTCCCAGCCCAGCCTTGAACATGCAAAGCGATTTAAGCAGTCGCTATCGAGACCCATCCAGCCGGGCCGGGCTTCCTACGAGTGGCAATAACAGAGGCATTAAATGTTAATGCGCTTTATGCAACGCTTGACTGGCCACAACAGACAGACAGCCAGCGACGGCCACATGAACATCCGCATGCACATTCACGTCTACTTCCACTTTCACCTGGCCAGGAGCCGTCGGGCCGGGGGCCGTTGAGGAAGGGCAAAAATCCAGTCTGCATATCAAGCGTGAAATTCTAACGCTTCGATTGGCGCACATTGGGCCAGTCCCATCTCAAGTTTGACGTTGGTCCTAGACCTGAACCTGGGTCCTGTTGCTTGCTAATCAGCTACCAGGCTCTTATTGCCAGGGGTTGATTGGCGACGAGCAAGAAGAGCTCGGCGGAAACTAATCATGCAAGAATTGCAGATGTCAGAGGAAAATGCACTCGTGGGATTTCCAAGAAGGGAACGCCCAAAGAAATTGCTTTACCACAAAGACAACAAATAGCAAAGCAATAAAGCAGTTTTTATACCCGATACTCAAAATGAGTATTGGGGTATATTAGATTTGTGGTAAAAGTGGATGTGTGTAACGTCCAGAAGGAATCGTTTCCGACCCCATAAAGAATATATATTCTTGATCAGCATCAATAGCCGAGTCGATTGAGCCCTGTCTGTCTGTCCGTCCGTCTGTCCGTCCCCTTCAGCGCTTAGTGCTCAAAGACTATAAGAGCTAGAGCAACGATGTTTTGGATCCAGACTTCTGTGATATGTCACTGCTACAAAAGTATTTCAAAACTTCGCCCCGCCCACTTCCGCCCCCACAAAAGACAAAAATCTGTGGCATCCACAATTTTAAAGATACGAGAAAACCAAAAACGCAGAATCGTAGAAGATGACTATATCTTCTAGAGTGCAAAATCTGAACCAGATCGTATAATTATTATAGCCAGAATCAAGAAAACAATTTCATTCTTTCTCGCTCTGTCTCTCTCTAACACACAGGTTTCATGGTCGGTTTTTGCCAATTGCAAAATATGAGTTCAAGGATCTCAGAACCCATAAAAGCTTGAGCAACCAAATTTGGTGTCCACACTCCTGTGATATCGGACCTTGACCGTTTCGTGTCAAAATCTCGCCACACCCCCTTCCGCCCCCGCAAAGGACGAAAATCTGGGGCATCCACAAATCTCAGAGACTATTAAGGCTAGAGTAACCAAATTTGGTATCCGCCTTTCTGTTAGATCTCACTATAAAACGTATATCTCAGAATTTCGCCCCACCCCCTTCCGCCCACACAAAGGACGAAAATCTGTTACATCCAAAACGCAGAATCATCATAACGACCATATCTACCAGATTGCTGAATCTGGATCAGATCAGATAATTTTTATAGCCAAAAGGAACAAATCAATTTGCAGTGGCTACGCAGCGCCCGACGTCACGCTCAGACTGATTTTCTGTCTCTCTCGCACGCACTCTTTGTCGTGTCGTTTAATATTAGCGGCGTCTGCCGGAGGAGATCCATACTGACTTAGTATCGGGTATAACTGTAGAGTTGCGGAGTCCGAGGCAACTCACAACGTTCCCCCTCGTTAAGTCAGTATTTAAGAAACTTAAATGAATTATCCATTATAAATAAAATTCTTATATCTATATATCATTCATTCATCGTCTATATCATTCTATATTTCTATCTATCTATCTATATCTATAATTACATATACACTATTTATAGTGTACAGCTGACAACAAACATGAGAGTTGCATTGCAAAATTGAAGATTTCTTAGAGCAATTGCTGACTATTGGTAATGGTCGAGTACCTGTTGACGAATTGAGTGGATTGATTTTATTTCCTCATATATTCTGTAACTTTGTCATAACAAAAGACGAGTATTCCAAAACATAATTTCCAACTACAAAAATAATGAATGAGTGAGCGAGCAATTTTATCGGCTAAGAATAAAGATGTAGATGACCTTAATTACACAATTCAGAGCGGGATCATTGGAACAATGAATTCATTCAAATCTAAAATTGAACCTACCAAAAGTTTAAGCATTATTAAATAACTAAAACCACCAAGGCCACATTCTAGACGATGTTATCGTTATTGGTCGTATTGGTCTTTTCCTGCAGCTGCTGCCATCATCATCCAGTCCATATGATCTCGTGTTGATTTCGATATGATTCGGTAATTTTAGAGTAGCAACGCTGACTGGGGCTGCCTGAACCATATCCAGATTGGACATCGAACCTGATTAACCTTACCTTATTTTAAACAGCTTTTAGCTTCGTTTTTAGAGCGTAGACCTTACATAGGACCATCCGTAGGACAGCGGAGACACGCACCCACAGCTTGGTAGCCAAAGCACACACCGCAGCCGATACTTCCACCAGGCAAGTACCATGTAAAATATTTCTTGTGCCGACATGGCCTGCAGAAAATTGTAGTGGCGCTGGTAGTAGCAGCGCTCTCATGGTGTGAAAGTTTATCTTCCACCTGAAACCGAAAAGTCGTGATTATAACCACATCATAAATACCGCGGTGAGCGAGACTTTGAGAACTCTTCACGAAGATTATATTCCCAGTGGACGCCGGGCCCCAGTACCTTGCTGCAATTCTCTAATTGCATAACCTGTGCTCGCCATAACCTCTGGGTCGTCCCCACAGAGAAGCGCTGCTAAGAGTCGGCAAAGGAGAAGCCGATTGAAGAGTTTTTCATTTGATTTTAGTATATTTTCATGAGTTTTTTTTATAATTTTAAAGTCACATAATATTGATAAACTAATAGTTTTACTAATTACTTATAAGTTATAACGAAAGAAAAAGAAAAGAATTTTTTTGAAGATGACATTGTTCTGCTTCCCTTTTGTCCTTTTCTATTACTGAATTAACGATTATTCCATCGCACGCGAATATTAATGGGCTTGTAGAGTAGATAGAGAAGCGGCCCGCGATTGTCTGGGTTCATTATTGTTTCATCGCTCGACCTCGCCGGTTGGGTTGGACACCTCGCTTTTGCCGCCGCCTCGTACCAATTTCAAGCTGAAAAGGCCTCTGCGTTCGGGGATTTTTCGTGATTTTCTTTCGGCTTTTAATTACCGTGGGTATACCTGTTGCTTACACAGGTAAGGCGTCTATTGAGTGACGCGATTGTACACAACGCACCAGCTGTCAAGGTGAGTAAACATGTGCCACAAACGCCGATGCCGGCGGCAGCACCGGCTAGCCAAGTGTTTAAATAAGCAAAAGTCAGAGACGGCCAGATGAAGAGAGAGCGTATGAGAGTAAGTGGTGCACGGCGATAGATAGAGAGAAACCGAAAAGTTTTGCGTGGGGTGTTCCATGCATTGTCTAGAGCAAATTGGTCCGTTTCGAAAATCGGGATTGTCTACAGATAACATTCTATAGAGCTTCCAAAGTAGAAAAGGAAAGGTCAACGACCTGCTTAAGTGGAGGATTGGCATTCCAGGCGCATTTTTGGTAACGCATATGTACATACATATGTACATAATTTCATACTAATGCTTGTGACTGAATAAGCAAGAATGCCCTGCAGCTGTATATCGCTTATGATGTATTGCGTCGGATTATCTCTTAATTAATCAGAATTGACCCAGTTATACAAGAGCTCTGGCGCTAATAAGCCACAATAAAAAGCCTTCAGAATGAACGTTTTTCGGAACACCTCACAGCGACAGGTGCCGGCACACTGTTGTTGTCGATGACTGTTGTTGTTGTGCCACTTCGGTCGGCATGCCAATGCTGCTGACAAATATGCGATTCCATATCTTGCAGAGCTCTACAAATAAATCAAAGCCTCAGAAATGTGCCTTGGGAAAAAAAGCTCAACCAAAGCTCTGTGCGTAGGAGAAAGTTTTTAGCATACTTTCAGGCTAAATGCATGTAACCTTTGTGTATAAATGCTATATGGGCCCTATATGGGACTAGTTTTTTGCGTTGTATATAGAAATATATTCGGGACGTGGCACCTGTTTGTGATCAAAACAGAATTTCCTCGATCGATTGGAATACATTTTCGGCAAATAACATAGGAAACAGAGTCCACTGAAATCAAAGACTTAGCCTGGAAATTGGCTGCGATCGCCCGTAGTTATAGAATAGCTAATGCGATGCTAATAGATAGCTAATAGATAGCAACGACTGCTAACTAAGACCCCGGATATTCCCTTTTTTCTTTCAGCTTTTGCTTTGGGCCTGTGGCATCGCCCGCTTGGTGACGTCGTCGATTGCCTTCCCTGAGGTGAGTTTAAACCCCAATTTGCTGCACCTGTACAGACCTGACCTCTGTACCACGTGGCGTATGCTTAGTGTGAACAGGAACTGAAAACGATTATACCACGGTTCGGTGGAAGCCTAAGTGCGTCACACCAAACATCGCACCTCGAACCCCATGTCTATCTCCAATTCGTCCACCGCGTCGAATGTTTGCTTGCGGGCGCCGCACTTCTTTTTTCGGTGTTCGGTGTTGGGTTTACGGCGTCTCCATGATGACTCGGGAGAATGGGATCGGCAGTGCCAAAAATAGCACTGCCCTCATCTTGGCCCAAACCCGGCTGCAGGCCCAGCAAAAGGCACAGGTGCTTCCCAGTACCATTCATTCATAATACGCTGCCCAAACAAATAAGTATGCCCCTTCATTCGATTCAGCCTAATCGCTGCCCATGAATGGACGATGACGCAGTGGGGCCACCGTTCATCCGTCGGAGAGAGAGCATCTAAACTGAAAGGCAAACAAAAGGAGGCTTTGCAAGCTGCTCGGTGATTTACCCTGCCTAATACTCGACATACAGCCAGAATCAAGTGTCTGTGGTCAGTTAGACTGGTTGGGCGGGACCGGGACCTCAGGTGACGACAATTGAAATCTGCTCTTTGCACGGTGTACTTTCTCACAGCGAGAATCAAAGCTTTACGACTATGTGCCATGGCGTCATAGCTTATTTTCATACAATCAGCGGCGACTGGGTTCAGAAAAGCCTGGGGAACTTGGCCCGTGACGTTTCAAGATAAACATTGAAAATGGTATCAGCGTTTTGTATGCCGCATAAATGTTGCAATCATCAGAATCTGATCATCATAGCCATTGAAACAATATTTCGCAAGCCAATTCTTGTTAAGTGAACACCATTTCGGATTATTATTTTTTTTAAGTAGATGTAGTAGTAGTAGATTCCTGTTCCGTCATCATTGCCGGTTGCATGTGGAGCAGTAGGTTGTGGGACTAACTGGCACTCTACAGATCCGCCGCTGTGGCACACGTCATTTCCTCTTGCGTTGGGGTTGCATCGGTGGCATCGGTGCAGTAGCTTCGGCGTGATGACGACCCGTAGTCTGGCTCGGCTCGGAGCGATGAATGAGCTATTACAACCCCGTTCCTGCTTGAGATAAACCTCAGTGAGGTTTCCGTTCAGCTCCACGCCGTTCTGCTGCTGCTATTTTTGTTTTTATTGATACTGAGAGATGCGGATGCGTGACACGTCACTCGTCCATTGGTGCTCATTTCTAAATGGAGACCCACTAGGGTTAGACGGAGCTCCCTCGGCTCTGCTGACGTTGCAGATTTGCATTGAGAGCGGTTTGTGCATAGCTAAGGTTCGCACCTTCTATGAAAATGAAAAATAACAGACATCCAGAAAATAGTGAGCCGATGATTATAATTGCCTTAAATTGCCGCCGATTGTCCCACTTGCAAAAGAAAAGAATACGAAGGCTTTAACACTGTTCTTTCCGCCATCTCTATGAATAGAGTACCATAACTCTCATGACACCTATGCTATCACTTATATACTGGTATATTTCCTTATGTATTTATGTACTTCCTTTGGAAAGAATATATCAAGTCGATTAAAACATGTATTGTAGAGAGGCACTTGAAGTAGAATTGCCATGAAACGGTTACTCGCGTTCCAGTAATCTGTAAAAGGACCCATTATGAAATACCCAGGCAAGCAGGGCGAGAAAAACCCTCGAAAAATATTCCCAACCCAACTAAGAATATCCCCAATTCCAAAAATCTGGATTCTGGATCTGCCCAAATGTCCCGCTGAGGGCCTCCCTTGCGTCAGCTGCTGCACTTGGAACTTGAGCTGGGCTCATAAGAGCTGGGACGAGGAATTCACCCCGCTATATGAAACGGAAGTCGCCAGCATACATAGGTCGGAGCCGCGAGTCAAGTACGCAATTCGACAGGGAAGTCTCTGGCATCAAGCTTTGCCCCCGTCAATGGTTACTGCTCCCTGGGGGCCACCGCCGTTGCTTGCAAGTGGTTTTTCGCAAATACTGTATCGACGCGTGTCACCGATGCGTATGAGTAACTCATTCAGTGTCTGCATTAGTCCATGTCCATGTCCATGTGTGTAATTGTGGAAGAGTGCGGGCAGTGAAAGAGACAGCTTGCGACTCTCTGATGTGGGGGAATGAATGTCTCTTATATTTATACTGCTGCCTCTCTATTTTCCTTGGCCAATGTCTGGCTCTTTGTCTGCTGCCTGTTCGGTGGCTTTCAGTTTCCATTGCGCTCACGTTCTAAGCGATCCGATCGGAAATGCCTACGGAACGACGCGTCGCGGTCAAGGCAAGAAACACCAACATTCAGTAACATTCAACACGAGCAGCAACAGAAAAACCAACAATATTAGCAACAAGTGCCACAATTCCCAAAGTTTTTTGATATTCCACTAGCCTACATATGTATATTTACGCTCAAGTTATTGTCCACTGCACAGCGGAGGCCGCCTTTTGCTTGAGCCCTGTTGATGGGCTAATGATTGCCAAGTCGAATTGGTAATAGTGATTCTTTGGAAGCAGCCCCAGTTCGATCCACTAAAACATGGATTGCATCGGTTGCGCGTCAGATCACCCACAAATCGGTTGTGTTCTAATAGGTGATTCCCGAAACAGCTACATACGAGGCATTTTAATTAGATAGGCATTGCTTTCGGCTTAAACCCATCACATAAGCCCTCACTTCCGATTTGTCGGCTAGGTTATTGGGGGACAAGAATTCAATTTGACATCCGTTAGGGCCAAGAAGCTTGCGTGCATACATTACTGTCCCACACAAACACTCTCTGGCTCCCACTCCCACTCTCCCTTTCCGTCCTTCAGTCTTCACTCGGCACTCGCCACACTGGTCAGCAAGACAGGAAGAAAACAGAGAAGAGAAAAACCGCACCACGCACAACATTAAGGGGAATATATGCAACTATCCGGGGAATTGCGATTATGATTCCAGCGATTCGTGAGTCAGTCTCGAAATGAATTATGTGGGAAAACTGACCTGCTGCTGGAGAAGATCGATCGCCGAAAAGTTTTACATTCTGCGTTATGTCGATGTTTTTCTCTGTGTGTGCTTGCATGGGAAGTGTGTATGTGTGTGAAAGCAATTGCTTGTGCGCCTCGCCATTGGCTGGCGATTACAAGCGCAAGCGCGAAAGCTTTGCCGTCATCTGGGGAAGACGTTGCTGCTGGACGCTGTGCGCCGAGTGATCGGTGAGTGTGTGTGCGTGCGGCTCGGCCACGCGCTCGGCCACGCGCTCGGCTGACTTCGTGCGACGATAATACTAATTTGCCTGGTATATAAAATGCCAATGTGCCTTAAATTCTTCATTAACTCAAAGATTTCGTCGAGCCAAGTACATAAGATCGAAGCCCGACCCTCAGATCAGCATCAACTCTTAGTCGAAGTGCAAGCTAACGCTACCTTACTCAATCCAAACTCAGTGCTATTCAACTCAGTTCGAGACCCAGTGCATCGGCATAGCCAATACCACTGTCTGCCACTTGTTTATTGTGTTTGCTTCCCTCCGTGTGTGCGCTAAAATGTCCAGATCTAGCTACAGTCCCAGTGCCAGTGTAAGCCATGTCGAGGATAGACTGTTGTCACAGGACAGTCCCCAGCCCCAGCAGTCCTCAAATAAGCCCGTCCACAATGCGGGGTCAAGTTCAGTGCGATTTGGCAGAGTGTGTAAGTGTTCCCTCATCACTTCTGAATCACGATCGTCATAAAACCCGCCAGACTGTACACATCCGCAGCCCAGTCTGTATCTGCGGGTGTATATCCGTAGTATACCTGTGCTTCTATCTTTAACTGCATGTATGTATGTAGATAAATTTGTTTCACAATATTCTATGGAAATTAAATGGAAAAATCGTCATGTCTTAAAAGGCGATCCTACAAAAGGCGACTCCTAACAAAACTCTAATTAGAACATTTCATAACAATTTTAAACTAAAATTTATTTATATTCCTTGCCTAACTGATTTTGTTTTCATTTCGATTGCAGCTCTTGTCAAGTGCTGGCTCCTGGGTGTCCTTCTACTGCTCACAGTTGCCGCGAGCTGGCCCACGGGGACATCGGCAGCGCCGCGCCGTCTTAGCGGTCGCCACCTTATACTGCCCCACCGCCACCACGTGCACCAGCGCTCGGCGGACCGACAATCATTGGAGCATAGGAAGAACATCACCATAGTGACGCCCGAGCCAACATCGACTTTGCTCTGCCAGTATCACAAGAGCGCCATGTCAACGATGATAAGTCTGGACAATGCCAAGAAGGTGGCCGAGAGGACTATGGATGCCATCATCTGTTTGTTCAGCCAGTGGGTAAGTGGAGGACTATGCGGTGCTGCGAGCGAAAGCTAACATACCTGCTCTTTATAGTTGGACTACTATTGGAATGAGGATGGCGTCACGCTGAACGGTGCGATATACGGCTACTCCTTACACAGCCTTAACCTAACGCATCCGTTGCACGAGGAGACCAAAAAAGTCAAGTTCGACAATGACACTAAGAGGTTTATCTACGAGAATCAGGCTGAGGTAGGGGAGGCCAGCGAGGAGCTGCCCAAGATTGCCGATGCCCTGATGATTGTGCGCCACCTGATGTTGAACGTCACCAAGGGGCACAGCAGCTACAACTGCACCTTCGTGCATATCATAGAAAAGCTAAGCCACAACCTTTATATGGCAGAAACAGCCATGAATAACCAGCTTTGCAGTATGTCCAGCTATACCTACACAAGCTCATACCCAGACCATAAATTCGGGGTCACCTTGGAGGCTATCAAGCTGCTGACCGTCGTCCAGCAGAAATACAAGGTGCTGCTGGAAAAGCAGCGTGACGAAGAGGACCTCCATTAAAATCCGGGAGGCATTTTAGCAGGCCTCCCGTCGGATCGACCTCCTTCAAGTTCCAAGAAGCAAGAATACCAAAAAGCAACCGCCACCATCAATCGTCTGCAGCGACAACCGCACCAACAAACGCCCCCTACCAGTATGCCATATAAGTCTATTTAAAGCTGCTAAAAAGGAGCTACTTAAATCCAATCTTCTCCTACGTAGTTATTTATTTTATTTAAATTATGTCTTATTTCAATCCCAGCATGTCCATTCGTATTTATATCGCTCTATTTATATACATATTATACACGCCACCCACTCACACATGCACACACAAATAATCTTAGCCTCGCAGGCTCGATCAACTATGCATACTTAGTTATATTACTGCTTTTTTTTATAAATAGTATACAAATAAATGAAACTATTTAATCGTACATCTGTGAAGCTCCCATTTTACAGGATGTGGCTCTGACTGCACCTCGATCGCCTAAGTCGGTCTCTAGACCCCATGAGATTCGGACTTAAGTCCGACTAGTTGAAACTCCTTATGCCCAAAAGCTCAAAGGGAAGGTCCCCGCTTTTTCCCACGCCCACATACTACGTAGACCTTATCGTAGACCTTAGGCATGGAATCTCCCGGTAAGAACGGGAAAACTACGGAACCCTGACCCACCCCAGGCCGGTGCAAGCGGGGCACTCACTCGAGCACGTTCCGCTCGCCCTAGGTGAGTCATTGCCGGTGGGGCCAAGTGTCGAGTACTTGTCGCGTGATCTGCGGGGGAGAGTGAGCATATTTGTGTGTATACGTGTTCTGGGGTATTATATTCCCATTCTTGGGGCTGTCTCGCATTTACCGTTGCACACACTTCGGAGGCTTCGGCTGAAGGGGTAAGTAATCGGATCGTCTCAAATGAGATAGATGGGTGGGGGATCGGGGAACGTACCGGATCAGTTAGGAGCGATCAATGCGCGTGGCAATGGCGTCAGTCCGCTGAAGCGGTCTTAACTGTAAAATCCCACCATTGAGTCAGCATTCAGCAGAGGCATCAGCAACAGCGGCAGCACCAGAAGCAGCGACAGTGGCAGCCGCCAACAAATTTATGAATGAAACCAGTCGAAACGTTGAGAGTCGCCGCACAAGTGCTGCGACACTATACTACCCAGTACTTAGATTGTATGTATGCAATGGATTATGTAACTTATCGATATACATATGTATATCTTCACACCTCCATTCTATTTCTACTTAATGCCAAATAAATGCGAACTATTTCCATTCGGTTATATGTATGTATCTCGTTCACTTTGCCAGAAGGCGCCATTCGAAGTGCCACGAGCTCTTTCTCCTTATAAACTCAATTGTACATACGGAGCCTAATATACCCCTTTACTCTTTGGGTACCGGGTATAAAAAGACTTTGCTCCGCGAGCCGAACCTGTTCTCTCACTTGCCTCGTGCCCTCAAACACTTCACTCAATCCACCAGCCGCTCTCTTGCTCTCTTTCACTCAACCGATGTACGCTCTCGCCGAGCGTGCGAGAGGCTCACGGATTGGTCGAACCTGTTCGTGTCGGTCAATTGGCCCAGAGCCAATCGTTACACCACACACATATACACTCTCCCCAACCCACGTCCGCTCACACACGCACTCGGATGTACGGTGGCCCGAATATATGCTCTGGGAGAGCTCGGTGCACCGCCCCTTTGGGCTCCCCGCCAGCAGACTACAGACTCGGATTATGGGCTTCACAACTGACAGGGCTCTTCTTTTGAGCGTTTTCCTGGGGAGTGGAGCTAGGCCCCAGAGCAGTTAAAGAGCGGTCCTTAAAAAGGCCCTTCCATCAGTTTCTTTCTGGAGCATTGATAGACTTAATTAGAGGCTGTATGTAGGTGGGATGTTAAGTAGTTTCTCTGGACGATGTGATAACTTAGTGCTCGCCTGGGATCTCTTACAAGAAATTTCTATACATATAGATACCTACGATGAATGATGCCACGTCTGGTGAATTTTACACGGTATTGAAGGGGATAGGTATAGAAGCACTGCCCGCGCGGGGATAAGGTATCTTGGTAGAAATTAGAACGTACTTTTACGCTGGGGACCTCCTACTCTGTTCCCAGTCTGTCTGACCCTGTAGAGATCAGAGTACATATCTTGGCCACGTCCGGGTTGATTCCAGAGCGCGTGCCCAGTCAGGCCGCCTATGTACATATGTAAGTATTGTTGTATATGTATATACATATATGTATATATATATATGTAAGTATATGTACCCAATTGTTGTATAGTGAACGGCATTAATAAAACTGTATTTCTGCTCCCTGCCGGTTTAACAAATGTACCCTCCTTGCCGAAAAAATGGTACTGTTCCTCAATATATACATATGTATATATATACATATTTACTTAAATCTATGATGATACATTCTTAGAGGGCATGGACTTTTATAACACGAAACATTTTAGAATGATTAAAGATTTAAAGTTTCATTGTTGAAAATCAAAGATCCTATTTTGGGCAGTTTATAGGTTCTTAGTTTTGAATTCAAAATTGCTGTGATGTTCAGAAATATGGATCTATTTTTAGAACGATCATACTTGTGTATCAGTTTGATTGATTTTTCATCAAGGAGAGCGGATGAATTCTTCAATCACCTTTTCCTATGGCTATCTGTATATACTTGGATATAGATACTGATCATTTTTGGTTGCCAAATACCTCAGGATTCCTTTCCCAAAGATCATTTTCCTCCCTACACTGTTGTTCTAATAAAGCCCATAACGAATGGAAATTGCATGGGCATTTTGGTAGTACGGTCGGCAGCAATGAAAGGATAAAGGAGTACGGAAAACAAACAAGCAAATAAACGACCGAACAAATCGACTAACTAACCGTTAGCCTAAGAAAAGATACGACACACAGGGACTTACAGGGGGAATCGTGATAAAGCGAACAATTTTACGCATAATCAAAAAACATCACAACAACTTACCCTGAAAAAACTAACACCTCGCACTCCTTCTCGTCCACTGAGTCAACGCTGCCGTCTGTTGCACACACCCACAAAAACAATGCAATTGGAAGGCAGGGTAGGGGCAGAGGTAAAGGGACAGGAGCTAAGCAGCATGTAATGATGCCAACTGAGAGTCGGCCGTATCGATGCTCGCTGTCCGAGTTCGAGCCTAAGACCGAGATCGAGACTGAGGTGTTCGTTGTGGCAATTAAAGCGTACCCTTAGCATTCGATACGCCGCTAAAAAATTACACCATGACAAGACACAATGCATTCAGAGAGAGAAAGAGAGAGATAGAGAGATCGCAGACCTTACCGAACAACTCAATTTTGTAGCAAAATATTTTTGTTGTCCAGAACGAATCGCAAGTAAAACAGAAAGGACATCCTGCGGTGTTCTCCGTGTTCTCTGCGTCTTCTCTGTGTGTGTGAGTGTGTTCCGACAGGAGCAGCAGGAGCTCATCAATGCAATAATCATGTCCATCGATAGAGATACGATCCCCTCTGACCAAACTCATACCCACAGCCCTACCTACACCCCATTCCCAACAACATTCCCGGATGAAGTTGTTTTTTTGGGTGCGAATTGTTTCTGTTTGTGCTGCCGCCCCGACCGAAGCAGTTCCCAAAGGACATAGTCACACAAAAGGTGGCTGCCACCTTGATATATGCGTTTCCCTCGCTGTGAGTCCTGTCCGGGTTCTGCGCCGGTGGCGCGCGGCGAAATCAAGGCGAGTGGCCCCGCTGCGAGATACGGCTGCTTCCTGCTGCCAGCGTTTCCACTTACGGTTAGACGCAAAGCCAATCCATTCCTCCGTCTGATATCTGCTACGAGTATCTGCGAGGTCTCTTCTGCCTCAACTTCAGCCTCAGATTTAGCCAACAGCTGTTCGAGCCTAAGACAATGTTGCCATTATTCCGTGCTGCCATCCAACAAAGCGGGAAAAATCAATTTAATTAGTCCGTCAATTGTTTAAGCCAGGGGCGGGGGAGGGGGAGGCGGAGTGATCCGAGTCCGGAGTCTGACAAGGGGGAGGCCTAGGTAGCAGCAGACCAACCCATAAATGACCCTCATACCTAGTCGCCAGCTGTGCAACAATTCTGGCTCTGATAGAGCGGTGGCGTTCTCTGTAAAGTTTCTGGCCAAGGCAGCCAGGAGGACAGTCTTATAGGTATTTCTCGATTCGGTCAAGACAACAGTCGAGGAGTATCAGTGTTCCCAAATAAAGATTACAACTGAAGTGTTCTCGAAACTTCTTAATTTATTGAACACTTCTATAAAAGACTGAAATTCCTTGATAGTTACTATATTAGAGAGATTTTTATAAGAAATTATCTATAAAAGACGAATAATCTTTTCTCTAGAAGTATAGAATTTTGATTGATTGGTATAAAAGCGATATCGCATGGAAATTACTTCTCTGATTTGTATGCTATTACATATGTATATGTACACATATGGGGGCTCTCATTTTTTTTTTAGCACGAATAGGAATAATATCTGTTAAAGCGCAGTTTTATAGATTTGAAGACAAATTATGTGCCGTAAAGTTTTAGAATATTTTGAGTTATATTCTCCACTGCTTCCTTTTCAAATTCGGTCCTTTTCAGGACTCTTAACGGACAGCGGTGTGAAAGAGATATATGTATAAACAGATCCTTTGGGGAAGGCACAGAATATGCAGCAGGTAGGCCTTTCCCTCTCCCGCTCTCTTTGAGTGAGTGGCCGTGGCCCGGATTGGACGAGTAGGAAAACTGAGTAGTAATGGCGACAATATGGCCAGCAAAAGAGAAGGCAGACAGGCGGCGGGAAAGGGACAGATCGAGCGAACTAGTGATCAGGTAGACACAAATGCACACACAGCCACGGACAATCGTGCAGGTGGGGACCACAGGCAGGCCAAGCCAGAGGATCTTTCGATCTCAGATCTTAGCCAGGCAGAGCGACAGAGACACAACAACAGCGTACCGTTCGTTTTTCTTTTTGTCCATTTTTCACATAAACACCAACTGCGACGCCGACAGAGCTATCGACGTCGACTGAGCGCTCAGTTCGCTTCAGTTTCAAATTCAGTTTCAGTTTCGGTCTTTTGGAGTTGGTCGAAGCTGTCTTCGAAGCGGCCCCAGCCGCAGCAGCAGCCTCTGCCTCTCAACAAAGAAAGCTGGTCGAATTCAGCTCGACTTTGGGTTCAGTTCGGTTTCATACTCGGACGTGATCAGAAGTGTCCGCGAAGTGATCAGATGCTCATCAGCTCCAGCAGTCAAGAAACAGTCCCAGAACAAGACACTGACACCATCCTCCACAGCAGTGGTGTGTGAGATTAATTTTTTTGAGTGTTGTGTTGCAAGTGCCAGTGCTCCCCACATTGAAAACGATTACCAACGGATTTTGATTCTAGAACGGAGCACATTTGCAAGGGATCAACGGGAATCCTTACTGAAAAAAACGTTTCAACTATAATGCGGTGTGTGTATTTTTTTCTGATTACATCAATAATTCAAACTATGTTTATCAATTATTTGGCAACAAGAATATATTAGTTTAGACAGATTTCTTCGAAACTATAGAAGAGTTTAAATTTACATTTTATTAAACTGCAACACAATGCGAATTAATAATAATCCAATTTTACTGGGTATTTTTTTGCGAGGTTTTTCTTATTATAATTCAGCAAATACTAAAGGACCAATCAGTTGAATAAAAAGGCAATTTGAGAAATATTGAACATTATTTCGGACAGACTAGAAAATATATTGGGAAAAAACTGTTTTGAAATGTGTTCAATAAAAATAAATGGTGGGATTTTGTTTCCTTGCTTCCCGCCAGCGAGCTTCCTTATCGTTTGGTCATCGCTCTGTTTTTCGCTACAGGTCCCCGTTCTCCGATCTCCCGATCAGACTCCACTCGATTTAGTTGTCTAAATTAACAAGTTTGCCCCTATTCTCGACCAGATTTCGCCCTGGAAAAGCTAACAAATCCATAAAAGGCGCCAAAAATTTAAAATAATAAAGAAAATGTCAAAAAAGCCGAACAAAATTCTTAACGTTCTCGAAAGGTTGCATTTGCACTTCCCCTGAAGGAAGCCCATTCTGGAAGGATTTTTGTAGTCGGAATAGGACTCGAATCGGAGTCGATCGCAGATCGCCGATGGCTGATCGTCAGCTGGGCGCTCAGGCCCTGGCTGAAGTTTATTGCATTCCCGAAACTCATTTTGCGTATTTTTTCTTTTCCTCCCGCTCTCACCTAATTCCTCCGTCGTGCTGCCTGCCAACGATCGATACGGACACGAACACGGACCTAATCACAATAACGGATTCGGATCCACCCACAGTTGGTTGGCAGTGCGCTGCAACCACAGCTAAGGACATCACGACGGCCCGGAACGGGAACTGGAAAAGCAACGGACCCAGGACGAGGATCGGAGTCTATCGAGGTCCAAGAGCCGTGCGGCAGGACAATGCGGATATGTGCTCCCAACTGCCGCACTTTATCTCCCTGCTCCTCCTTCTTGCGCTCAACGTGCTCCTCGCGGCACCCGCCCACACCATGGCGATGCAGACGGCCAGCGGCGGCCTCACGGTGATCGATGCCACCCGTCTCCGCACCACCACCACCAGCAGCATGGCCACTCCCAGCCTCAGTCTCAGTCCCAACCTCAGTTCCACCTCCGTGGGTTCTGGCTCATCCGGCTTTTCCTCGCCGCAGCGCAAGCGGCACAGAAAGAGGAATAGTAATTGGATTGACTATCGAAACTTCAACGAGAGCACCACGGCTCTGGAGTGGGTCAACCCCTGCGGAGGATCCTACCATCCCTCGGCTGGGGATCGCTTTAGCCGCCTACGACCCAGGCAGGTGAGTTAGTAGCCAAGATTATCCCCTTGCATTCCCAGCTAATACATTATTCTCCTTTCCTCTCCTCTCTTTTCCGTAGAGCTTCAATCAGCTGAAGCGCCACGCCTTCCGGGAGTACCGTGGACTCAACAGCAGCCAGGACTCGGTGATCGATATCCGGAACATGACCATGTGGTCACTGCACACTCAAAACTACAAGTTCCTGCCCAAGCTCAAGTCCAACTCCACGGTAAGTCAATTTTGTAGTGTCCATTCTGCAGAATCTAGTGTTCAATCTGTCCCCTAGCTCCTTCTCCTGCTGTGACCATCTGTGACTGACGTTCTACTTTTGCTTTCTCTTTCTTCCATGCAGATTGCCCTGAAGCGATGGTACCGCAACATGCAAACGTACGTGGCCAGCTTCGCCTATCTGCGGCGACTCCAGATCCGCTGGGACCAGCGCTTTATAACCCGCGAATCCACCACTGCACGGGAGCTAAGGGAGCTGCTCCTCAGCTCCCGGCGCATTCTCTGCGAGCTAGAGACGGCCGTGAATCAGACTAGCCCCCGTCGGAAGCATCGGCGCAGTAGCCCCAATGGATCCATATCCATTGGCGTGCAGCTGCCGCAAATCTCACGGACTGAGATGAACAAGCGCCTTAAACTGCGCAGCAAGGGCGCTGGGGGTCCTGGGCCCATTTCAGAAGCCATCACCGGTTCCATGAAAACAGCCAACGAGGCGGACTCTATTGACATGCGGTTCGTGAAGTACCACTACTACGAGTTCCTGCGCACCATGTGGCAGCTGCTCAGGCGCGACGGCAAGCGAGAGAAGAAACGTCTCCACCGGCCCCACCAGAAGCAGCAGCCCCGTAAACAGCAGAGGGAGCGCCAGAGCCAAGCCAGTAGACAGCAGCCTGCAAGTCGCAGTTTCAGCCAATCATGGAGTGGAACCAGTTCCAGCTCCAATTCAAACTCCAATAGCAGGGACTTCAACGAAGTCTCCAAGCCTACGATGGAGTCCGAGTCCACTAGCAGCACCAGCACCGGCAGCGCCAGCATTGGAGGCAGACGCGGTAAACGGCAGTCGGCGACAGCAGGCAGACAGCAGACGCAGCGACGCGTGCAGCGCACGTGAAGCATACCCATACCCCGATACCAATCCTCCAATTAAACACCATTTCAAACTTCGACCACAACCGAAATCTATAGATGGTATAGTATAGTAAAGTATTTGAATGTCATCCTATGGCACTCTACCTCTTTTCTTCATCGCGAACTGCCCGTATTGAGCATCCGACCATTCCGAAAATATTGTATACATCATCGTTGAGTATTTAGTGAAGCAATAACGGAAACCAGAATTGCAGCTTGATTTGAGGACTTTTCGAAGCAGTTCGTAGGAGAAATACCATAGGAAACATACCGCAGTTGCCGTTCTAGTCACAAAGGAGCAACCGCTAGATCCCTTACCCCCAGAGAGCCTCTCCTCATTGAGATCTTTTTCGGCATCCTAACTGGAAAGTATTATTTGACTCTATTTATAATTGCATTATTTGTGGCATCGTTCTAAGCTCTAAATTATGTAACCCCGTAGATTATAAGGCGATATAATATATATATATGTGTGCACACATATATAGTGAAAGGTTTAGGCATAAAGTTTTAGAAGAGAGGCATAGATATATGGAACCATTTTTTTTTGGTAGCTAAGTTTGTGTGACATCTGTGATATAGTCGTGAGTGTTGATAGTACGCATTTTGCTTAACTAGTTCTTATTTGCCCTCATCCCCCCATTACCTTTACTCTTGCCTTATTGTATATATATAGATCGTATATACGCATGTTTCGTAAGTAAGTACATATTGAAATCGATTTTCATATTTATAGAACAACTCCACCTCCCTGCTATGACTAAGCTTGCAGCGTAATAAATCGATCAATAAAACGAATGAAATCTGAACTTAAAGAATAACTCTTTGAATGGGAAATGGGAAACGGGCTTACTGAAGATTTCAATACCACAGCTGAAGGACGATGATCGCCTCGGTAATGATGAATGAGTTTACTTGCCAAGCTCACTGCAAACGTGAAAGTTTTCGTGGAAAACTTGATCATACTATACGTGATCGTACTATATTAGACAAGGGATATATGGTATTGGTGGGGCTGGTTGATATTTCCCCTTTTAATCGGTCCTAGAAGGCACAAACAAGTAATTTTAATCACCTAGGTATATCTCTGGATCCTGGCCACTGTCTACTTCTACTTCTACTGGTTACTTCTATAAATATATATTTTTCTTCAAGTGAATTTTAATATAATAGAATAATTAATAATTTTCATCTCATTTATATCAACTCGATAATTTTACACGAAAATTCTTTTGTTGTTGACGCTAATAAATACATATGAGGTATGTGTTCCGTCAGCTGTCAGCTGTGATCGTTTTTACCTACGGCTTCGCTCCTTGGTCGCCTTTGGAACTGACTTTTATGATATCCAGCGGCGCCGTTAAAGTATTAGCACTTCAAACTATGCTCCCTTCTGGGATCTTTATATCCGCCTCAGTCCCTTCGCTGGGAAGCAGCCATTGCACGCGAAATGCTAAAGAGCAGCTGCTCCGAGCCCCACCACCTGTTTACCTGGCAGCCTTGCCACTCTTCCACTCTACTATCAGCTGCAGTTAGTCAATGAATATGGTGTTGGCATTGTGCTGATCAAACTTTTGCCCAACTGCAGCAACTGGCACCATTGTCATTAACGTCACCATCATCATCAGCGAGTCTTAGGCTAATCGACGAGGATAAGCAGCTGCTTATCCGTAGGGTTAACTAAAACACGGCTACTGCTACAGCTACACTTGTCACAAGTCGCATTCCGAGTCCCAGTTTGAATTCGAGTTCGGTGGCAGTTAAGTCCCCGCTTTGTTTTAAGCGGATTTAGGCAAATTTACTTTATAATGCCTTGGCTTATTGCCAAGCTCCGGTTAGGGCGCTCAGTGGCAGCTTATAGCCAGGCTAGTCGGATTACTTGGCTCAGCTCAATCGGAAGCAGTCTGTACACTGTACTGTATGCTGTCCGTTGTCCATGGCATACTGTGGAGTGGACGGTCCTGTCCCTCGGTTTTCCGCATGCTGTTGACATGCCAATGGATTAGCACGGACCCGTAGTGCAAAAACATTTCTCGAATATTATAATGCCGCCTAAGCCGTTTATTGATTGCAATCGATCTAAAGGCAGTTCAACTCTCCTTCTGGCTCTGTCGCTGGCTCACGGTTTATGTCGGTCTGGGTGTTGTCTGGCTTAGAGAGTCTAAGCTAAATCTGACCTGCCAGAAAAGGCCTTGCCCAGGTTTCAGGCTCTGGCTCTGTCTCTGTCTAGTGTCAAGTGTCCCCTTCCTGGCTTGGTACCGAGATCTGGACATGGACCGTGGGCTGCCATACCTTTGAGCCCTTTTGGGTAAGTAGGTGTTGTTATATTTTTAGCTGTCATAAATACTGTAAAACTTGGTAAATATTTAAACAGCGTTCACAATAAAGGCAAATGCCAAGAGGCTCGATATTCAAGTTGTTCGATGTTCGGGTTCGGTATTTGGGTTCGGAGTTCTCTACTCGCCGTTCTCCAGCGTTCGGCGATCTATTGTTTAGGCCTGGTCATAACGGTGGTTGCCATAGTGGTAACACACAGGCCTCTTTCTGAGTGTGTTCTGTGTGTGAGAGAGTCCTGCATCTTCTACCTGTCTTATACCTCTTCTTTCCATTCTTCTCCTGGGCTGAAATTTGAATATGTGTCGGATCTTGGAATGGCCGAAAGATTAACAACATTTAATAACCCATCATTTCGTCGGATCTCTCGTGTGCTTCGTAAGATCTACCTTTGTGTGCGTGGACGTGAACGGTTTTCGCAAGATAACTGCATTTTGTATCTTTATTCTGTGCCACTTTTTGCCATTGTCTGGCCATTTGCGCTCCTTTCTTTCTTTTTATTTCACAAATTCCCAATCTTTTTTTATATTTTTATTATCCTTCCTGTGCTTCTTGGAATCCCGTGCTCTTTCCAGCCTGTGGTCGTCCTGCGCTTCGCCGCTGTGCTCTGCTTAGAACAGAGTCTGTCTGTGCTGTATATTAACGGGATATTATCTGTATCTGTTTCCTTTTTTTTACCCGATCGAGCGACTGTCAAGTGGGAACTCAATTACGGAGTTACTTTTCACAGCTCATCGGTTCGATTACGTTCGATTACCCAATGATGATCAATAAGAGTCGCCAGAGACTGGATCATTGAAGGCTAGGATATCTAAACTAACTTTGCTTTCAATTAATTTCAATGCAATTAACTATTGTTTTATCCATGTAGTAGCAAAAGTTAATGAAATCATTAGCACTTAAATTATCTTTCAATTAGCTTACTTTTAAACGTATTCATAATTGGTATGCATTTATATATAAGGGCTGGCATCAATTAGCGCGACACGACATTTGTCAATCTTCATTTCGATTCGATTTTCATTCACACGGCTCTTAATTGATAATAATTTGCTCTGCCCTTTGCCAGGCCTGATTTCCGTTGCCATTTCTCATTCTAACTCCAGTTCCACTTCCACTCCCACTGCAATTTTAATGTCTTGCTCGCTCAACATCCCATCACACATTCCATTAAATACGAGTAGCTCTCAGCCGAGGAAATTCGAGCACAGCAGCTCAATTAATTTATCAAATTGCGCGTGTGATCCAATTTGCCTATACAAACACTTCAGTGATTGCTGTTGTTCCCGCTGGTGCTGTTTCGGCTTTTTATAACACCCGCTACGCAAAATGAGTAAAGGGGTATATTACATTTTTGGTGAAAATGGATGTGTGTAACGTCCCGAAGGAAGCGTTTCCGACGCCATGAAGTATATATCAGCATCAATTGCCAAGTTGATTGAGCTATGCCTGTCCGTCCGTCTGTACGTCCCTATGAGCGAATAGTGCAACGAGACTATAAGATCTAGAGCAACGAAATGTATGTATGTATCCACACTTCTGTGATATGTCACTGTTCGAAGTGTATTTCAAAACTTTGCCCCGCCCCCATCCGTCCCTACCAAGGACGAAAATCGGTGGCATCCACAGATCTCAGAGACTATTAAAGCTAGAGCAACCGATTTGGTATTCACACTTCTGTTAGATCTCACTGTTACGTCTTTTTTTCAAAATTTCCGCCCCCACAAAGGACGAAAATCTGGGGCAGCCACAATTTTGAAGATACGAAAATATTAAAATCCCACAATCATAGAGTATGACTATTGCAACCAGATTGCCGAATCTGGATCCAAAAGGAACACAGAGTCATAGTGACTAAGTACCGGGTAAAATGTAGAGTTGCGGTCGCAGCAGGAACTCACAACGTTCCCCTCGTTACTTAAATTTTTTGCTGTGGCTATTATTTGTTATTATTTATATTGACGTATCGATAGCACCGGGCGGCGCTTTGTCTAGGGCTCTGGTTCGGCCGGCTCCCACACGGATTCAATGGCTATGGTTATTTACACGATAAGTGCCTGATCTCTTCTTTGAAGATTGAATGCAGCCGACGAGAATTTGAGCATGGATGTTAGATGGGAAATGATCTAAGCTTATCAGCAGCCGCCACGGCGCGACAGAACCAAAACAAACAACACATCTATGGCCGGGCTATTGCGAACCTAATATCTCGGATTTCTAAGATAATATAAATAGATACTTGTGCTGCCAACGATAATTCAATTTGCAGTGCCGATAAAACCAATCAAATATGGGAGCTATTCTAAATGAATTGTGCTTAATTTACTGAAAAATACATATGTAACGTATGTAATTATTTGGAGAGTGCGGTAAGTACTTTGATCGAGCCTCTCTGCTCATTTTTTGTGCGTGTTCTACTTGAAATTAGCAAATCACTTTTTCCGCTGCCGCTGCTGCTGCCACTGGTACGGCTGCTGTCGTTTTTCGTGGAGCCTCTTAATTATATAATTTGTGTGCTTGTCGGTGGGACATATCTTGTTTTTATTAGCATACATTTTAATGAGCATTTATGTAATCTCATAGAGTGCGGCTACATAAATCTCGCCAGCGGGTTCTCAGACATTCAAAAGCAGCGGTCTGGTCTGCGGTCCGTACTCCGGTCTGCTCAAAGGCATGCCTAACAAATTTTGCGTATGACTTAATAAACATGTCGTTGAACTGTCGCTGGCAGCGGCACTCCATTCCAGTACCAACTCCAGCTCCAGTTCCTCTGTGACCGCTCTGAGTTTCGCTCTGAACTTATATTTTATTTCGTTTTTCGTGGAGCACCTCGACAAACACTTTTTAATTTTTTAAAATTGTTTCCCTCTGCAATGGGCCCTGGCCCCTCTTTGCGGCTCCACAAACCTCTGCGGCTTCTGTGCACATTGAACTTGAGCCGAGCCGAGGAGAGGCGAGGAAATAAAAACAGTGCAGAGCGAACAGCACAGCACAAAATTTTAATTGCCATGAGTAATATTTTATTACACTTTGACACTGAATGAAAACTTCACGAGAACCGAACCACCACGGATGAGGTGGGAGAAAAGAGCAAGAAAAAACATATACAAACCAGAAAGCTGAGAAAGATGGAACTGGAGCTGGATTTGGCGCTGGAGAAGGGGGAAGGTTAGAACTCAAGTCGAACTGGAAATACCCTTAAGTCTCTTATCTTATCTCTATGTGGCACGATCGCCTATGATACATACGAGAATGTCATAGATAAGTACTGAAGCTGTGGGTGTGGAACACTTCAGAGCTCTGGTTCTGCGGGGAGCAGAGTTCGCTGGGCACACACACGATCATCAGATTCAGAATCAGATCAGGGAGCAGTTCCGCATGGGTATTATACGCTGTTTCTGAGGAAAAATCACAAACGCCGAATCAACAGGGCACAAATCACATAATAAAATGTGCAACAAATTCGTAAATCTCTCAGCAGCACAAACAATAATAAGAGCATAGGGACTGTGACAGGGAGAGGTACAGGCCAGGGGAGGTAGCAGCGTTTGGCAACTAACTTAAGTAGCGGTAGCAAAAGGCTACTAACATGTTTATGCTACTTTTATGAGGTGGCAATAAAATCGAACCAAGTACGAAAATAAAAATAAAACTCGAAATGGAAAAGGTGAAGACTCAGCCTCTCTCTGTCGCTCTACTGGCGAACAGGATTGCACACGCACACAATGACTTCATCGATTTATAGCGGTCACGAGTGACGACGGCGACTGGACGGGACTATGGCCTATGGCCTATGGACTATGCAATATGGCCTGCTCTTCGGTTTCTTGGTTTTGGTTTTCGGTTGTCGGTTTTCGGTTTTGGTTATTGCGTTTTCTCTCCGCACGGACCAACACGGACCTGGCCACGGACACGGACATGGACATGGGCGACTTGCGCTGCTGGCCTTTTTATGGTGGTATTGTTTTGCATTTCGTACACAGGACTCCTTGACGACGGGTCGGTTGATGGTGCTGCATGGTGCAGTCTGCATGTGGATGGATTAGGTCTAGGACCGAACGGCCCATGGCTTGTTCCAGGAAGCCACGGAATAACTCGCGACGCGTACGCTATTCCTCATCCTGCGCTGCATTTTATGGTTTGTCGTCATAATCACCGGCACAGCATCTTGCCCTTTTCCCACTGTCCGCTGCTCAGTCCGTTCAGTGTTCGGTGCGCCAGTGACACACTCAACTCATAGCCGCGAAGAGACACCGTCGACCGCTGTCACTTGATTTATGCAACCTTGAGAACGTGACTCGCCAGTGGAATACCCTCTCTCATTCATCATCTATATATGTTTTTCGTCCCCCCTGGATCGGTCAAGGTTTGAATATTTGTATTAGACATAGCGGGATTGCCTTTAATTCGTTTTGAAAAATTACCAGACACTTATGGGATGGGGAGCAGTCCTGCCCTTCATCTTACGGGCTAAGTATTGATAGAATCATGTATTCTCGTTTATGTACATCAATATCTTCACATGAAGTCTTGCCATTTGAGTGTGCATTCCGTTGGCTTAAAAAATATATGTGCATACATATGAATATCTAAAGTTATTTCGTTCCAAGAACATTGCCATGGAGAATTTGTAGCATATTTCATGTAAAAATATATCGTAAAACGTCGGGTAAGATTCTCTGTTCTGAGGTTTTTAAAATCCAAATCAGAATTGCAATTTGTAATTCATGGGATAGCGTGCCTTTAAGAGCATTTTGTAGAAAGATTCCGTTGTTTATGAAATATTAAAATACTGTCTGAGCTAGATTTCCGAGTTTTAGGTAATTTTGGGATTACCTTTTATATCACTGGTCTTCTGTGTACTCGTACATTTATTTTCCGTACATTTCGTACATTTACTCTCCTCTTGTCTTTAGGTAAGGATGCTTCATGCCCCAAGCCCCATGACGCTTACTTTAACCGATTCCTCTTCTCCATGAACATGCATATAAAAGTCACGCACGCAAGCAGGGAGACGTTAATCACAAATCAAAGAAATAGAAATAGAGCAGAGGAGTATAACTCGGACTCGGACTCCGATGCTGATGCTGATTTTTTTTTCTTCATGGTCCCACACCTCGGTTCTGTTCTGAGGGTGCACAAACAAGGCGCAACACTTAACAATGACACAAAGCGTCAACTTTGGCGGCAACAATACACTGCACTTGCTTCGTCCATGGACGGGATCCAGAGATAGAGCAGCCGCGGCCTCATAGAAGAGGTCCGCGATGAGATGAGATGAAAAGAGCCCTAAGCGGACCTAGACTTGGGCGCAACTCTGTTGCAGATCAAAGCAAGAGTGCCTCAATAACGATTATCATCGCAGCGATCATGATGAGCGACTGTCGTCTTAACAGATCTCCGACCCTCCAGAATCGCCCCGATCCCCCGATCCCCTGATCGTCCGATCGCCAGAGCTGCACAAATTCTGACAAGTAAAATAATAAATTTTTCTATATCATATCGGATACGGAATAATTTTCCCCTCTATGCTGCTGCCCTCTCTCCATCTCCTTTGCTATAATGTGGGACACATTTAATTTTCTGGGCTCAGACTTTTTGTTTTTGGTACCCTCTTTGAAGGACCCTCAATCAACCCAACCTCTTTCTATCTCTCTCTGTCTCTCTCTCTCTGTGCCTATCTCTCTCTTAAAGTGGCTGTTCTTCTTCTCTAAAGAGAAAGAGGAAGAACTGTCGGCTCTTGGTGAAAATAGTTTTTGTAGTACGCCTCGTTGATCCGTGGACAAGCGATTTAAGAGTCCGTCGTAGAATTGATGGAGGGGAAGCCGTTAAAATGCGGTTTCCTGGGAGAATTAGCTGCTGCTTGATCAATGGGGGACATCTGCATACAGTGTTTATATACATACTATATAGAATCAATATATACATTTCGATAGATTTCGGTGTGCTTTTTATCTATGTTACGTATACGCTACCGAAATGGATTTGGTGGTTCTACCATTCCTGGAGTTATGTACATCTGCTTCATATATTTTCTGCGCCTGCTGATTCTGCTCCTCTTCCTCCTACAACTGTTACTCCTACTCCTCCCTTTTACAACAAGAAGAAGGGAGCAGAGGAAGATCACACCGCACGCGTTCAAAAGGTTCGTGTTTTTTCTGTTGTTTGGCAGGTCAATCGAGACGATGCCAACGAAAGAGAGAACCAGTGAGAGAACAAGTGAGAGAGATCGGAACAGAGGTGAGGCCAGAGCGGAGCGGAACTGATCAAAGTCATTCAAACATGAATGAAGTTCATTAAAAACTGATCAAATCTGTATGGCAAGAACAATGCAAACAAGACAAGAGTCAAAGCCAAATACTGAGACAACAAGCCAGGCCAAGATGGGTCGTGGAAGAGCTGTGTGGGGGTAGGGGTAGGGGTAGGGGTAGGTTGGAGAAGGAGAAGAAGGTGGAGTACAAAACGCTGGAAAAGAAGCACGCAAAGATAGAAAGGAAGACAGAAATTGGAAGAAAGAACGCAACGCAGCTGGCAGTGACAATTTCTCACTCTCTCTCCGGCTGTGTGTCTCTCTGGCCTCTCCCTGCCTCGCACTATATCGCTCTACCGTGCTGTTCAGCTGGCTCTCACGCCATGTGTGGCAATGTTCTGCCCTATTCTCGATCCTTTCCAAGCCGAACCGAACCGATTCAATTCAATTGCTCTGACCTAGCATTGCTTCTTTTACAAATGAGGACATTTCCTGATATTTGTTTCGCTCCTCCAGCAACAATGGGCAGAACAATGTCAACGAGGACACAACACCTGATCGACAATGGGAGGGAGTCGTTGTCGGTGTCAGTGTCGCTGTCGCTGTCGAGCACGGAGTTGATCCAGCAACGGAAGTGTTAACGGTGTTTTATTTCGGGCTTCTTTTGCTTGGGAGGATTCTTGTCACTTGGGGGACAGGATCTGATTTTGAAAAGGAATCAGAATCAGGAAACTTTCTTTAGGATGGAGAACAAGTTGTGTGGTTATTCTGATGCGTTTCAGAAAGAATCTAAAATTTTCGATCACTTCCAAAGTCGCGAACCTGCAGTCGCAATAAAATCCAAAAACGGAACCCATAACAAAAACAGGCTGGAAACCACAATTTCATCAGACAAACTCAGGACCTTTTACCGTTGCGTATACGATATGTGGGGCCCTGTGGAACAAATTTAAATTGTTTACCCCCAATTTGCAATGTTGTATGGCATTTCCAGCAGCCTTAACTGCAACAATTACAACAAAAGCAACAGCAGCAGCAACGGGAACGATTGACCACTGACGGTTGACCAAACAAGCAAAGACCTGGTGCGCGGGCAGGTGAGATCCGAGAGTCGAGATCTGAGAGTTGACGGCCATGAGTTGGGATGAGCCTCGCTCAGTAGGAGCTAATTGATGCATTGAACAACTGACAAACTGCCGGTATGACTCCGTCGGTGGCTGCCACAGCGTCTGCGGCTGGGTGGTCCGTCCTACTACAACGTCATCCTCCTACACTCGCTGCCGGAGATGCAGATGAAGACCTGAGACACTTTAGACATGTTGTCGTTGCCTCGCAAATTGCAAAGCAGGAGAGCGATATAGGAGAGGTAGATAGAGGCAACCCTCGGGGCGGCAGCAGGGGCGTGCCATGACACAGCTGGCCGCCGCCTTGCGCTGCGCTGCACTGCCCTGGCATGCCTCATGCCCCTGCCTCACCGCTTGTGTAAATATTTTCTCACACAACACACACAAAAGAAGCAAGCAAATGTGCAGGCGGACAGTGGACACTACGGACAGCCCCCGCCGTGGCCGCCGTAGTCCGAACCATTCCGTCCCGTCCCGCGTCCCGGACAGGCCAGATATTGTTTTAACACATTAGCAGCGCAATGCAACAAATAATTTCCATAAAATGCTGCGCCGTCGTTCTCTTCTGCTCTCCCTCGCTCTGCTGGCCAGACAGAACGGGAACGGACAGAGTGTCTCCCAAAGAAGCGGCAGCGGCGGCCGGGCTAAATGGAGCGACAACAGCAATAGACTCTCAGCAAAGCAAAGCGAGTCGAAACAAAAGTAAATTTCAATGCACGAAAGAGATATGTCACAGGAAGAAAATATTAGTTTTTGTCATTAGGCAAAACAAAAAGACGAGAGAAAAGATCGCAGAAGAGTACGACAGAGTACATGAATGGGTTACCCTCCATCCCGCGATCCCAACGTACGCGATGATGATTGTGTGAGGACGGTGATGGTGGTGCTTATGATGTTTGCCTACCAACAAAGTTAACATTGGAAATGTGTCCGAGACTTGTTGTTGCCACATTCACATGATTTAGGCAGCAACGCCACACAAAATGTTTCCCATCATAAAAAAACTCCAGCTTCAGCCGGAGACGCTACGTATTCGTACGTTCATAGCTTCGTATTCGTCTTGGACCTATTTCAGGTCCAAGAGTCCACTGCTCGAAAAGAAAAACTGAATTACTGAAAAAGTCTTCAGAAAAATCAAACGAAACTAAAAACCGTTCAGAGGATTGGGTTAAAAAAGCTGTTCCCCAGGGCAACTATTTTCAGATTGGAAATGCCCTTAGCGGATGGGGACTTTTTTAAGACCTTAGTTCGCTACTGATTAATCAGATCGGGGGAAAAACGTGATTTTTTTCTCTAGACCTATCGAATTGGCAAATTCCCAGCTTCATGGATATGTATATTTATGCTTGTACCGAGGAAATTCCATTCAGGTTGAGAAACCTCTTGGGAAGGCAATCTTTATCGGGCGTTTTCTAGCCATCGGGAGGCGCCCATCTCCATCCCCATATGCCCATCTCCACCACCAAGAGCAGCCACATCTTCAGGGTATGAGCTACTGCGTCCCAAGCTCAAGTTGCACATTTAATTTTTCGGAGAAAAACACCAGAGTTTCTCAAAATTGTATGATAAATTCATTGAAATTTTGTCGTTTCTTGCGCCAAAAAAGTAAAAATAAAGATCATGAAAATCAAAGAAAGCATGAAAACGAAGGTTCGCTTCGGGGTCGACTCGTCAGATACCCTTGCAGACCGATGGCTTCGAAAGCACCTGATTTTGATTAGGGTTTGGGATATAATCCAATCCGACAATATCGAAAAAAATATAACAGCAGTATGATATACCCCTCCGATTTTAGCGTCCTCCACTAAATTTAAAATTAAAGGAGGAGCATTGAAGAAGACAGACTATGTACTATACATAACTGGACTACATAAAAATACCCTCAGAAAGGGTACAAATACCGATGACGGAGACGCTGACGACGCGAAAAACAACAACTTGTTGCCGTGGTGCTGTCTGGTTATTGACTCTATGGCAGCAGCCACAGCTACAACAAGCTCGATGACGACACTTATGCCCCATAGGGTAGGAGTACGTGGCAGACTCAGAGCCAGCCGGGGATTGGGGCTCGGCTTATCACAACTGTTTATGAGTGAGAATGGGAGCTGGACTTTGGCTCTGATAGGCTCCTCCACAGCTCCATCTTCCCCACTAGTCAATGACGTCAGACAGAGCAGGACTCTGCAAATACATAAATAACTGGAACGGAAGTCGGGCTATAAATAAATACGAATTAAAATTTGTTCAAGATGCTTAACCTTTTTATTTAGCCTTGGCTGGGCAGAGGATGGTGGATGGATGGAAGGCCCGCGGCAGTCAGGACAAGAAGGATCCTCAGCCTTAGCCCCAGCCCCAACCCCATTGTCTATCCCGCTGTCAGATTCTGTCACCCTTGTATGATTTGTCTTGAGGAAGCAAGTGCTCGAGTCCTGGCTATGAATGACGTTAGATCTACTTAAGACGGCAGCTCTTTCATGATCATCCCCAACATGGTTAGATGATCAAGATGAACTGCCTAGTGGAACTGGCATGCGTCTAGATGGATGGCCATGCAGATTTATCAACAAGACAAAGTAGTCGCAAGGATTTAAAACAGACTACCACTCAAGAGCACAAACAAAATGAGTAGAAGCAGATGAAGCTCCTATTTTTCTTTCTCTCACTCTCCCTCTCTCTCTCTCCCTATCCCTATCCCTCTACCTCTTTATCTTTTTTTTGGAGTGTTGAAAAGTAAGGAAGCTTTAACAAATTACCGCCTCTCACACCAAACTGTTTATAAAAGTTGTAAAAATTTACCAAACCAACACCAGAACAGCGAAGAGCAGTCCCCATCGCCATCGACATCACCCAGCTTCATCTTCATCTTCAACGTTAGCCACATCTTCAGCACCGACTCGATGTCCGTTTCGCAGCGCCCAGAGGCAAAGTTGGGCGCACACTCCAAGGAGGAAGGCTGGCTGGTGGGCTTGCGCGGAGGTCTGGGGTGTGTTGATGCAGGAGCATTAAAGGAGAGATCTCGGCGCTGGCCTTATAGAGCGGGCATTGCCAGAGCAGAGTTACTCATGTCATGACAGCAAACGAGCGAGCGGCAGACTTATGACTGAGTAATTGCTGGTGATATTTATGCGAGGAAGCGTCCCGTCCCCGACTTAAGCGGTGCGTCTTCCACCGTTTTCCACCATCCTCTGTCATTTTCCGCATCCCGCGTGACGTTGCTGCTTATTATCGCTTGCCTCACAGTGTGTTCGCTGTGGTATATCGCTGCTCAGAGGAAGGTCGCTGGGCCTGCAACGCTTATGTGGAGGAAAAACTGCTAGTTTTAATAGAAAAAAGTCGTTGTTTTTGTATCTTGTCAATATAATTTTCACTTGAGCGTCATAGTTTTTGTGTGGAATAAAAGTTGCAAGATAAATCGTATAATATTAAATGTTGCCAAATGAAATGCGTATCTAATTTTATAGCTGTAGTGGGTCTCGTGATTCGTGGAGCTCTAACCACTTGCTGTGGCTGTCTCTACTGCTTGCAGCGTTGTGGGGCATACGCACACACATAGGTGTGGTTGCTGTTGTAGATGTTGCTGCTCGCATAACATCACATACCGTAAAGCAGTGTGTTTGCTGTTTTTCGGAATGTAAATCATTCGCTAAGTACGCTTGATTTAGGCGACCATCACACTACATTCTTCGCCGAGGACGGGACGGTACTACAGCACAGATCAGTACGGAGCCTGGCCTGACAGATGGCCGGTCGTATGTCTGCTGGCTCGAATGTTTCGGATGTTACAATGCAGATACACGAGCACTTTCCAAGACGCGGCGATGGGTACGCTGACGGGCTGACGAGCTGACGACGACGACTACTCCAACGACGAAAGCAATACGCCATACATAACTCATCGCACATAATGAGACTGCAATAATTCACTTGCTCTGCATGCTCGTGATCCTCTCTCTTGTATGAAGACAACAGCTCGGACGCAAACGCAGACGGAGACGGAGGTCCAGACAGGGGCCCAGATCCAAGCACAGGCACTGTTATGCCAACAGAGGCAGGTCCGCTTCCAAGTCTTTTTCGGGCTGTGACTCGGCTCTGGCTCTCGCTGTGGTTCATGTTCGCATTCGCATTCGGAGTGGAGTCCAGTCGTCCGTCCACATCTGGAAATCTTCATGCACTCCTAGTTTTCTGTAATTAAGTGTAATGAGCGTAATTGCTAATGTGTGTGGAGCCCACATAGCACAGATCTCCGAAGATCTCTGTTTGACGGTGCGTCTGCGATTTAGTTGTAGCTACAAAGCAGCCCCTTTTCAGGCCAAAAGCAAGCTCAAACTGAATCGTGATCTTGAGGATCTTGGGGTACGACGACAGAGCTACCGCTGCAGCAAAGGGAAATTAAAATGTATGACAAAGTGCGTGCAATAATTCGTGCAAGTTTAATGAGTCGCCGCAATGTGGACTTTTGTCCAGCCATCTAATTGCACTAGATATGGATATTTTAATTGAATGAGAACCTTGTCATATTAGTCAGCAACAATTAGTCTTTGCCGTCCGTCAGCTAGCCAGGGATCGCCACACTTGGCCATACCAACCCATCCCCAGTTGTGGTCCTCGCCTTAGCCAGTCGTGGGGATTTGTTAATCAAATATTGCCGGAGGAGAGTTGTGCCTGTGCTTTGCCTCGGTCAGGTGCAGCTGCAGTCCGTACCAGATCCAGGGCCAACTGAATCTCTTACTCCATCTCCAGTCTCAGGCCCATAATGGGCAACCAATTAACTCGAGTCGAGTCAACATCAGTTTAATGAACTGCCAAGGATTACATATGTACAGAAAGACGACTTTGACATTGTGACTATAACTGGCATTGGCACTGGCACTCTGACACTCTGGCTAAAAACGTTCACAAGAACTATACCGCATTCTTCATTATTCGGATCGGTTCAGATCGGTTCCGATCGGTTAGGAATGGTCTTCAATGGCCCATAATCCCGCACGAAAAGTTGATATCCAAATATTTGTGCATCACACTCCTTTGTGAAGTTCTTGACTCTCGGGGTCCTTGTTGTGACCTAAAGGGGTTCGGTCAATATTTGTCGGGCCACTTGTGATTCTCTCTCTCCTTCTCCATCTCTCGGGAGACTCTCACCCCCACCCCTCCGCTACGTGTGTGTGCCCATTGAGTGATTGCTTTCATGTTTGACTGATTGACTTGCTTCTCCTTCCCCTCTTCTGTTCTGTTTGCCTCCCCGATCGTGGTGCCTGATAAGGGCCCCCGTCCACTGGTTGGTAAGGATACAGCAGGCACACGTTCATAAATTTTCCGGCAATTCTCTGCTGTGTCTCTCTCTATCGCTTTATCTCGCTGACTGACTCTGAACGGGACTCCGAATCAGATACAAAGTTTCTTTCCTTGCGATGTTTCTGTGTTGGTTCTCGCAGAGAGGCTTCTCTTTTCTGCCTCCTGCATTCTGACTGCTCCCTCTCTCTGGAGTCTGTGTCCCAATAGTCTGGCGCCAGGATGGCCATTAATTATAACGATTCCATTGTTGCGCATACTGAGACCCAGAAGCCGCGCCAGAATCGGATGAAACACTCGTATTGTGTGCTTCGTATAGACTTCTCACTTGGGTGGTGTCCACCTTTTTCGCACAGCCGCTGGAGGACAGGAGACAGAGTGGAAGGAAGGGGCAACTGTTTCCCAAATAGCCGCAAAAGGTCAAGAGTGCCGCTGCCGTTGCCACAGAATTCATTGACAATTAAAAATGCTTTATTGTCCTGGCTCTGATCACTTTATTGTCCTGGCCAGCTGCCCCTATCCACAACCACTTCATATACCATATACCAAGTAGCAAATACTCCTATCCCAATATCCCTTTTGTCCTACTGAATTAAATACAATTGTCGTTCGTTATTTGTTTAGCATTGTAAAGTGGGCGCGTCTTCTTTGATCTGTGTGCGAAGGGACTCTTTCATATTTTTTTCACTTTTTGTTTCTCGGTTTTCGAGTGCAGTTTTTCTATTCCCCCGCTGTACAATTGATTCCCATTTTGCAATTGAAAACACCTTTTGACCTTATTAAGCGGAAAACGCTGCCAAATGGGATGAGGGAGAGGTGTGTGAAAACGCCAAAACCCGGACAAGGGCTGGCTCATTGTTAAGTGAGCGTAATTTATTTGGGTCAAGGCGCCGCCTTGACGGGTGCTGACTTCAGTGCCGATTCCAGGCCAATCGGACCTTGGTCAGATGTTCAATGAAAGGCTAAATTTTAGGGAAAGTAATTTGAAAATATTGCAGAAATGGTAGCTATGCTCATATGAGAAATCATTCCAACTAACAGCTAGATAAAAATAACATTACTTTGAAAAACTATACTTAAGCTCGAGAAAATAAATTTCATAATACAGGGGTTATGGAATGGATTTTGGGGTAGCCTACTTCCTCTCAAGGGTAAATATTCCTCTAAGTTTTTATTTTCGCTGGAAATTTCCTCTCCCTGCGTCCATCGCCGTTTCGATGGCGTCAGCAAATCGAGTGCAAGATCGAGATCAACCTCGGATTTTGCATCTCAACAATTATATTAATTCCCTGAGAGGGGATCCAAGAGAGGTGGGGGATTGGAAAAGAGCAGCTGCAGAAGCAGCAGAAAATAGAGTGCTCGATTCCGTGAATGGAGAAACTGCTGAGACTTGAGGCTTGGGCAAGAACCGACAGAGATTTTAGCACCTAAGTAGAGCCATCCACCCCCCTTGGGGTGCCGATTCCCATAAGCTGCTTGTGGATGGCTGAGCCAGCAGTTCCAGCTCCGTGGGAGAATCGGAGAGAAATGGAGAGTCCAACTCTAAAACCCAGCAGAAGGGGAGACGACACTGAAAATCGTTTTGCAATCGCGATGATGATGAGGCGATAATAATGATAATGCTGATGCTGGGGAACCACACGAAACACCTCCTTGGTGGGCGGGCAGCTCATTGCACAAGCCCTCGCTCTTTGACAGTTTTTTTTTGGGATCACTCAGGGAACATAAATGTAACGCCATTATCTAAAGAAATCTGTAGCGGAAAACATAACTCAAAAATACTTGCCGTGTGTATTTTTATACAAGTTAAAAAAAACAAAAACGAATAAAAAATACAGGGGGAAAACAAGAAAAACATAAATGAAATAAGATATTTTAAATTAATTGTCGGCGAGTTAGACCGGGGCCAGGAACGAGGAGGCAGCCGAACCAAAAAACCGTTCTATGGGGACAGCTCCCTGCACGTGACCGGCCACGCCACGAGCAGAGTGAGGAGACTGAAATGCGAAACAAAAACAAAATGAACATTTAGATTAGATCAGAGGCAGGCGCAAAAGTTCATTCAGCAGGAGGCAGGTGGGGCAGAGAACTGAGTCGGAACAGCACGAACAGCCTCGACTTGTGGGATACCCAGCACGGTTAAGCTATCACAGTGCCTGTACCTTTGTGAATATTTTGAATATTATATACAATTATGGAGCCGAAAATAATACAAAAAAACTACATATCAGCATATTCTTAAAAAGAAAGTAAATAATTTAAGGAATGTTCAAAGTTTCATACATTTAATATTGCGTGTTTCTACTCCTTCCAAAAAATTACAAATTATGCAAAGCCAAATGAACCCCTGAACGAATATGGCCGGCGCAGAAGGAGAACGAAGCTGGAGATGAAGAAATTTCAACATTTCTCATAGAAAGACATAATTTTCAATTTAATAAAGGTCAGGCCAATAAAAACCTATTTAAACTCAAGATAGATGCGCGCTACGTGCACCTGAATGGAGCAGCCACCAAACGGAAGGGTTGCACCAGGGAGCGAACGGGAAGGGAATTCCATGTGCACGCTGGCTGCATGCAAAGTTTCACAGGAGCGAGGGAGATGCCAGGCCATGAATGGGATCGCGCATAGTTGCATGTGCGCCTTGGACCTGGCCAAGATCAGGGCAGAGATCAGAGTGAAAGAGGCTGCAGCAGGGAGAGGACACAATAAAATCAAGGCGATAACCATCTTTAATGGGGGCCCAGGCTGAGAATGATCTCTCTCTCTCTCTCTCTATCTGTGGCATATTAAATTGTTGAATCAGTCACTGGGGAAGAACACGGAAAATAAGCGCTGAGCAGACAAATCGGAGCACGTACACAGAGTCCGAAATTAATGACAATTGCTGATTGTGTGCGATAAGCCCGATTCGGGTACTCGGGGAAACCGCGACCCAGCAGCAGCAGAAGGAGGTGGAGGAGGGAAACATCATATCCAGAACTGAGAGCCAAGAGTCGAGTGAAGGTGCGCAAGTAGATCTCTGCCTGGTGATAAGGACTGGATTTTTAAATGGAGATGGAGAATGGGAATAGGAACAGGGACAGGGACTGGTAAGGAGTGAGGTATCAAGAGAAGCGACAAAAATTTCTTGTCGTAAAATGGTATTGTGTTTCCCCTCCCTTCCCCCTTTTTGCCTGTTGCTGTGGCCAAACAAAGGTGAGTTAGGATGACCCACGCCGAAGAATTATTATATGTCTCATAAAATATTTGAACAAGTCTATAAAAGCCGCGTAATTCCCTTCTTCGGCTGTAACTGCGACTGCAATTAAAGCCGCCGCAGAGGGGAGATGGTCGTAAAAGGAAATTGTTTGGACACTTTTATGTCTCCCTTTCGCTTAGATCAAGAGCGAGAACATAGAGGTAGAGAGACCATGGTCCAGCTCCACGGCGTATGAGCAATGTGTCGGGAATGGATTACGGATTCCCTTACTTTGTGAGCGCTGTAATTGATATGGCGCCAGACAATTAGTTGGAAGGAGGGCCCACACGGGGCGATGAAGAGGAAGATGGATCCCTATCAGGAAAACTGCTTCGGTTTTTGTACTTTAATTTTTTCTTGTATTTGAATATGATTTTAAAAAAATCCTATCCTTTACAATACATAGCCTATACATTCTTCGGATATTTAGTCCGTATATAGAGGGGAGACGTACAAGTTCCGTTGGATTTAATTGCTTTGATTGGTGTACATAAGTAAGTGCCAGCATGTGTTCGGTTATATTGCATTGGAATGGAGCTTTACATCTATTATCACAGCATCGTAATACAAGGAAACGGTTGGTAATCGATAAAAGGTGATCTTAGGAGTTGTCATAATAAATAATACAAAGAGGCTTAGATCTATTAAAAAAAAGGAAAAGCATGCAATATATCTAGATATACTATATGTATATGTACATATATGTATATGTACATATATGTATATGTACATATATGTATATGTACATATATGTATATGTATATGTATATGTATATGTATATGTATATGTATATGTATATGTATATGTATATGTATATGTATATGTAAGTAGAATCGTAGGTGGTAGAGGAGGGAGGTATATATTTCTCTCTATGGTTGTCTCTGTTTGATCGGGGACTTAGGTTTTCCATATTCAAGTTTTCATAGCCTGTGACTGGATCGTTTGTGATTTGTGATTCGTGACTGGTGACTCGTGACTTTGATTTAATAAATAGCGAATGGTAAATAAATAAAAATGTCTTGGGATGGTGGAATGAGCCTCGTTATGGAGCGGAGGTTTCTCTGGTTGCTCCCTCTCTTTCTCTGGTTCTGTTTTTTTCTGTCTGCTCTCTCCTTCCTTTGGTCTTCAATTCGACTGTGTCCTTCCCCGACCCTGGTTGGGCTGCCTCCGCCTAGGGGCGGTGCCTTGTCTTTGTCTCTGATTCCGGCAGAGCTGCTTGCGCTGTCTGGCAAGGATCTTCCAGGCGTTGTTCAAGTACTGTACGTACTCGAATTTGACGAAGCGTGCGTCCACGGCAAGCTGCACGGACTGGATGGGCTGCTCGGCGGGCAGGGAGCGGGCTGCCAGTGCCGCCTCGTGGTGCAGCTGGACGAGTGGCGTCTTAAATTGTTGCAGGCGCTTCTCCATGAGCTCTCGGCTCAAGATCTTACTGTGTAGAAGAGGCACGGCCCGCCGGCTGTTTTTTTTGCCCTTACTGGCGTACAGACGGTTGGTGGCGTTGATGGCCACCTCAACACTGCAAAGTACGCGGCGGGCGCTTTTGCGCAGGCGCCCCAGTTCTGCGGACATGACACTCTCGGTCTGGGTGTTGGAATAGTCCCAGTGGAGCTGGGCGTGGCGCAGGTAGCTGAAGGCCCCCACGTAGAACTGCAGATCTCGGTGCACGTGGCGCAGGTTGAGCTGCAAGAGAAGAGGTGGGGAGAGGGAGGTTAGTATGGGTAGGAAAATCTCTTATACCGATAAAATATCGCTGCCGCCCCCACCCCGCCCCTTAGGCATTCCTGATAAAAGCTCGGGGTTGATTGAACTCAGCCAGCTAACTAACTTCGCTCTCGTCGGCTCGACTGGCGTCTCTCGTTCGTTTCATTCATGTGCGCGCTCGCTCGTGTTTCGGGGAATCCACACGACTGGTCTTCGCTGGCATGAATCACAGTACGCTCGGTCTTGCTCTCCAGCCCCTCTCGCGCTCAATCTTCCACACACGCTGCCTGTAAGAGTGTGTCATTTACAGTACATATTATCGTTAGCTTTTTCCTCCTCCCCGCGCTGACGTTCGCCGATCTTGATCACGCTCTGCTATCAGCAGAAAACATACATACATATGTATGTGCGAATATATCTGTGAGTCGCGCGCGCTAGTTTGTGACGACAAAAGGCCGTCCGTCGTACGTTTCTTGGTAATATCTGCATACAAGTGTCATAAGACTCATATTACGACGGGTGTGCGAGTATTTCCCCTGCTGGGAATGGGACTGGGGCAGGGTGCCTATAAATAGAGTTTTGCAATCAGTCATGACACCTTCGTCATCGTTTCGGGTTCCATTCCCTTCCGTTTGGATTGGTTTCGGGTTCGGCGTTGGCCTGTGTTTTGGCTTTGGTTGGGCCGCCGCCACTGTCAACAATTAGTCGGCACAATTGAGCGGCCACTCAGTCATTGACGCAGGCCAGTTGTAAATTGTAGATTAATTCTGGATAATTATTTACTCAAGTCGGGTAAAGTTGCACAGATTTTGGTTATTTTTCCCTTTCCGTGACGACAATTGAGAAATTTCAGCGAAAGCAAACCCTGCTCATAGCTGGAAATGAATGAATGAGGAGATCGATGAATCAATGAATGAACAACGAGAGGCTGGCGGCTAAGCTTAGGCGGCAACTTTGGGACGATGAGTGAGCTTGAATGAGTCGCTTTTTGTACCCTGAACTGGCTTGAATTGAGCTTTTTCGCTGACTTAAGATGAGTCGGCGATCTCGCTTTTTTTGTGGCAGTCTGCCCAACTCTCCCAGAGACAAAGTTCAGTAGGCAAAGGTTCTACTCCCGCTGACTGTCATAAAATCTTATTGGAACTGCCAAAGCGAACTGCGCGTATCTGGTTCTCTGCAGATTATTCCGTCTTGCACAGCCTCCTCCAAATTAGCACTTTGAACCGTGGCCCAGCAACCGAGCCAATCTCACATGGATCTGCCTCCCGTTCCGCCCAGCCCTTGGGAGCTGGGAGTTCTCTGATAACGGGGCCCCCATAGGGCGCGATATATCCCGAGAAATTATTATTCACAAGCTTATCGCTGGAAGTATTTCCAAAGCATTTGGAACACTAGATATTTCATACCATAACTTTAAGCCATACACAATAAGTGAGAAAATTCCTTCGGTCTTGATTTCTCTAGCAGGGTATTCTTGGAAAGTACTCTTATTTTGGGGCTTACATCAGTTTGTACACTTATATTTCCCTTACCCCTCTACCGCTATGTTACATAAATAGATACATATGTATAATTTCTGTTTAACTTCCTTGCGTGTAGAGCTTCAATTCAGATATCGATTTCCATTCCGATTTAAAATTTCTATGGTCTTCGCTTAAGGTTGTTGTTGACTTATCAAAAGTGTAAATAAGATATGCCGCTTTATTTTATTTTGTTTGTGCATGAAATTAGCCGCTTTGAAATGAGCCCCATACGCAGTCGCAGCCTCAGTGCCATCTACAGTCCCCCGGCTGTCAGTCCGGGAGCTCTAATAAAACGTGAGGAGCGATCGCTTCATCAAGGCCGGATTGGATGTACAAATATACATATGTATGCATGTATGCACATATGAGTACTCACATATGAATACTCGTATAGAATAACGGATGTGTACGGGACGACGGATGTGTTTATACAACCATATAAACAATCGCCGAAATCGCGCGCACGCCTTCAATTTTCTCTTAATCTTCGTGTGGTGTGGTTATTGCTCGGACTGTTGCCTTTTTTTCGCAGATCTTTGGCCCGTGTATCGGTGTCGTGCTGTTGTTGTTTGCCAATGCAAATCGGAAGTTAATGAGGCGTGCCGAATCGTTGTCTAATACTTACGAGATGTGCGATGTGTGAGGATGAAAAGTTTTCTGCACAAAGAGTTGTGGGAAATACAGGTGTAGAAAAGCAAGTAAAATCCATGAAACGGAAATCCATGAGGTGGGGCGAACTATTAGAGCACCCCTCGCCCGTTCAGTCGAAGCTTTCGCACGATTCCTCTCATGCCACTCATATGATCAGCAGCGCGCGTGAACTTGTGACGATCTGTTTGCACCTACGCACGGGAATTGCCGCTGGCCACTGCCTCGAGCCCGGGGAAATGGCCGCTCTCACGTGACCATTTCTTCTCCCCCTCCCCCTCTCATTCCAATGGCCTAAATGGTTTATCAATGCCCCTGGCAACTGTTGATGATGATGGTGCGAGCTTACCTGGGGACTACTAGCGTTGAGCCGTGGCAGAAACTTGTAGGTTCCACTGTGCAGAGCCCACTTGCGTTGCTGCGAGATATCGATGGCCTTAGTGGTGGCCGTGTCCTTGTTCTCTGCCCGCAGGCTTCGCAGCTCGCTCCTCGTATGGTTCTGCAGAGCGTGGATAACCTTAAAGAGAGCAAGGATACCATAATTAGTTTGAGAAGCGAGCTTAATACTTCTGTCTCAAATTAAGAGTAAAACGAGGGGCAACGTTGTGAGTTGCTGCTACGGCCGCGATTCTACATTTATATCCGATACCTAGTCTGTATGTCTCTCCTCCGTCAGACGGCGCTAACATTGAACGACAAAGAGTGTGTGCGAGAGACCATATCTACCAGATTGCCGAATCTAGATCAGATCGGATCATTATTATAACCAAAAGGAACAAATCAATTGGCAATGACTACACAAGTATGAATCGTCTGGGTATGATCGGAAATTATATAATGGAAGAAAATACTACAATGCTATATTCTCGTATATTTATATATATGTACATATATATAATTAAGTGGACTCGGATCACTAATTTTTATAATATGACTAAATTGGTTTCTGGATATTCAAAATCGTTCCAATACATTTTTCACAAGATCTACTGAAAATTTGTCCATTCAATATGCAGGAATATTCTGATCTTCAACTCACCAACTGCCGCTTTTTGCAGCGTTTGGCCGGACGGACCCAGTCCTCAGGTCCCGTCCAGTTGCCCCCGCACGTGTTTTCCCAGTCCACACGGGTGATGCTGCCGTTGAGCTCCCTCTGGAAGCGCTGCCGAAAATTGCCAAGATTGTGCCGCTTTCGGAGGCGCTTTAGCAGGTCTGGTGGTGGGGCAAGGTATGTGGCATTGAGCGATGGCGAAGGGGTTGGGGCGGCTGCGATGCCACCGCTGCCGGGGTGGGCGAACTGCTGCAACTGGTACATGAGCACGGCGAGTGTCAGCAGCGAGCCGATTCTGTGGAGACGACTTCTGCTCTCCCCGAGCGTTGTTTCTCTTTCACGCGTGTTGGCCGTTTTGCTCTTTCGGCTATCGCTGCTGCTGCTGAGGTCGATTGGGCAAGCAGCTGTCGTCTGTGGGTGTTGGAAGAGTGGTGCGGTGAGAAAAGGGAGAGATAAGAGCGAGAGGGGGAGAGAGGAAAAGAGAGTTAGCCATGATTGTCAGAGTTTGGGAATCCCTGGTAGACACAATCGAAATTTGTTAGTGACCCGAAGCGTGCTTGCCTTTGTGAATAATACTGGTGGTGTTTGCTATTGCTATTGGCGTTTTTGTTGCTGTCTTTATCTGGCTGACATAATTATTTAAAATTAAAAACAATTTCTGGCTGAATCATTGCCTGTGGTGGGGTAGGCCCAGTCGGCATATACATATACATATGTACACTCCGATACGCACACTCATAAACACACCCCAGTGCCTGTATCTACACTACGCTACATGGTCAACGAACTTGGTTTCGTTTTTTGTCTTTCGATTCTTTTGCAAACATTTGTGAAATTCGCTCACCCTCTCGTTCGGTGCTTTTGCTTGTGGCTGTCCCTTTCCCTATCCAAGCCTAAACGTTGTCGTTTGATACTGACGCATCGCCCCCCAACCACCAACCCCCATTCATCAAGCCAAATCCACAGTCCACAATTCCTACCCCCTCCCGAACGTTTAAATGAATTTCACACAAAACGGTTATAATTAAACCAAACACAGCGATCGATCTATGGTAGCAGCAACATTTGATAAGTATATTTAGTCATTCATCCATACACATGTACATAGGCATGTACATTCATATGCATAATGAAATCTGTCTTAAGCGGACACCCTGACAAGGAGATATTCGTTGACCCTTTCGCGACTCCCCTCACGACTTCCGCCATTTCATCACGTAGTCGTTGTATTACAGCACAGCACTCGGAAGACCTTTTATTTGTGTGCAGCATGCATCTATATTCACCGGCTCGTACACCAACACTACCACCCCCACCCGCACCTGCACCACTTATCAGAAGGCAAAGCACGCACCTCAAGTTCCGCTCTCTCTGACCTGTACGATTATATCTTTATTTTCCTTTTGCACCTTCTGCAAATTCTTCCGCAAATCCGAAGCCGAAGAGATATAGAAGTTGCAAAGCTGAATGTTGTGCTTCGAGTACTCACCATTTACACATATATATGTGAAGGAGATTCTGCAGAAATGTCCCTAGCAGAATCTTGTCACTTTTCGGTGGTTTTGGGGAAAGTTCGAGAATGCAACGCAAAACTGAGTCAACACAAAGCAATATAAACCAAAAAAAAAAAATGGATAGTATTTATAGTAATTCGAGAGGTGAGGCGGGTAACTGGTAACTGGGAACGCGGCACGCAGAACCTAATTTTTGATCTGTATCTGTATCTGCGAGATACTCTTCAAGTGGATGGGCCACCAAGTTTCGACGCGCTGCCTTTGACTGCCTGCTTTGATTTGATTTGATTCCCCGGCGATCCGATCGAACTGCCCGATGGCTCGATGTCGAAGTTGATGGCTCGATGCCGATGCCAATACCGATGCCGAGAGTGGCTTTCTCGTCGTCGGCGTTGTGTTTTCGCCAGAGACCGAGACGGACGGGGGGACGTGTTTCGAACTGAACTCTTCAGTTACTATGAGCATACTAATGAGGAGGCGGAGAGTGGCCCCACCGCTCTGGCTGGCTCCAGAACTCAGTCCGAGTCGCTCTCTCTCACTCTCTCTCTCTCCGTGCTCCTCTCTGTGAGAGTAAGACAGCGTTAGCTATGAGTGTGCAGTCTCTGCGAAAATAAAAAGCGCTCAAAAGCCACTTCTGAGTGGCTTCCGACTGGGACACAACCTATGCGGGGGAGTTTTGGTCAATTTCAACATGAAGGGTAATTGGTGCTCCTCTCTCTAGCTCTCGCTCCATTGTTCTCCCACTATCATAAATGCACGATGACAGATACATACATATACGTATACGTACGAATATGATCGATCACCGGCTGTGTTTTGGATCAGCTGTTGATAAGACCCCTCTCTACAGCTGTCTGCCTACTCGGAGAGCGTCGTTCCGCTCTCTGCTACTCGCTCTCAACTAACGTCTCTCACTCGCAGATAAACAAAATTATTGCCGGCTGTATGACTTTCACTCGTGGACAGAGGAAGCAATACTAGTGCATTTTCAGTTCGTCCCACTTCCGAAGTTTTTGCACCCCTACAAACACACAAAACAAGCGAATATACACATACGCACTCGGCTCTCATGTATTTCAGTTATTTCCGTTCAGTTATTTCACAAGAATTATTACTCATACGCGACGTCTGCTTCAGTGACGACACAACTCGTAGACAAGCTCGTTCTCACGCTCCGATACAATCGACTTGGATTCATTCATGAATAGTTTCACGCTGCCTCTGCCTCTGCCCTTACCTTTGCCTCAGAATGCGGATGCTCGCCCGAGCAGCAAAAACGGAGGGATTGGGGAGGGGAGTCTGCATTTTGCGGTTGGTCTAAATTTTACCGCGCGCCAAAAACATGATCAATCGAATAGTTATTGAGCTCTCATCGTTACTCATGGGCTATGAGACAGTGACGGCGAGGGTGCTATTGACGGAGACGGAGACATCGTCGCTCCCCCCATACTCGGCTCATGGCAAATGTGTGGGGAAGACGGACAGCCGATCAGTGGGATGGACGGATAGCCACTGTCATGATTGGGCCAATCTATTTATAAAATATTGTGTCGATCACTTGGCCTGGCACGGATTGTCTTTTCTGTAGATCTTCCGCTTATCGTGTTGATTTGTCCAATTGGCGAGTTCCGTCCGGACTCCGCTGGTGGGGTGCAGTGTTATTTACTTTAAAAGGTTTTGTGCCAGGCGTCTTTGTTGGTCGACTTTATTATCGTAATCGTTATCGTTGTTGTTGATGCCGGCAGTGTAAGGTTAGTGTAAGGCCCTAATGCCTAATGCATGAAGGTGGCGGATGAGTAATATTTTGACAGACTTATACCGATCATGTGGGGGGTGAATTCAAATGTCAATGACAATGATGCACGGGCTTTCCGCATGGAAAAATCAAAGTATTTGTGCAACCAATCGAAGGAAGCGTTGATAGAGTCCACCATTGAATTGGAGGAAAGGAGTTTACATGGAGGAGTTTAAAGGAGTTTACATGATGCTAAAGACGAATCATAGGGTTCTTAAAATGGCAATTAAAAGATGTGAGCATTACGGAGTTATATTTGAATTTGACAGTTGTGCTGACAGTTGAATCGGAGGTTCTATTCGCTTAAAACATTAATTAAAGAAAGTTGCTTCAGCTAATGGAATTAAGTATACCATGACATAAGTTCAAGGTTACACAGGTGTTCCCTGTGATCCCCCAGGCAAAAAGATATGCGACGGCGGAAATAAAAGACATTTGACCTATATTTCCACTGGAACTCGGTTCTAAACGGTTGCAGCTGATCAGAAGGGGCAAATAACTTGTCTGAAACAGTTTCTGTAGGAGCTTGGAGTGTGAACGTCATTTCCCTTTACATAAGAAGTTTAACCTAGTGGACCTACTATCCGCTGATAAGGCCTAGACCTCCCCCGGTTAGCGGAAGGGAGCTTTGAACCCGCCGCGCGCTGCCAGCTCAGCGAATGAGCTGGAGTCCCGGGATCGAGTTTTCGTGACGGCAGTCTTCGGCCTGTAACCGCATAATGCTAATTTATTGTCCAATCGATTTGAAACAGCAACTAAAAAGCTCACCGCCTCTGTCTCTGTATCTGGCTCTACCTCTACCCACGGCAAGCGTTGAAAGTGAGTCATAAAAGGCAGCACGAAAATACCAAATTTTTTACGCCCAATGAAATTTGTTGCGGTGTCAGTGCGATGTTTGACTTTAGCCTTTTTTTACTCATCATCATGCACTGGGAGGGAGTCTCTCTGCTGTCGCTGCTTTTGCCTCCGTTTCTGTTCTTCCGCTGTCATAGAGTTCATTCCCAGCCACGGAACGCTTTACGGATGAGCAATTTGCCATTTACCAATTGCAGCGCCAGATTAATAGCTCACCAATATTGATTTTGTCTGGCTGCCGGACTGCCCGCCAGTCAAGCGACTGTTGTGGGGCTGTAATGCCTGATAATTTGGAGGGGAACGCGCCGGAAAGCGCGGAAAGGAGTGACTGAAATACGGAGGACTTCGCGGCGGTTTTTATGTTTGCCGACCGAACGAAGTTTAAAAGTTTCACACATAACAAAGTGCGAAGGATGCAGCGGATCAGAGCCCCGAAAGAGCCAAACTTAATTAGCGCCCATTGCAAAAATATTTACGGCCAAACAAAATAACACCCATTAAGAAGAGACAGAGGAGAGCGCAAACGCGTGATGATCACTGGGTAACGCCCCTCAACAAAAAAGCCCCGAAAACGGAGAAGATGAATGCATGTGGAGCAAGCATCAAAGGAACAGCCACAAAAGGAAGCTGGAGTTGCAGCTGTAGTTTGAGTTGCCATGGGAGGTGCAAACGCCTCAACTTCAGCTCGATTCGATTCGATCCTCGATCCTCGGCCCTCCCAGCACAACACAGCCCATCCCATACCAGGCTATACCATCGCCATGCTCACGTTCTTGGCCATGGCCCGTCATTATAAGCCGTCACCTTGTTGTGTAGACATTGGCCATGGCCACCGCAAACACAGAGACGCAGACTCAGACAATCATTGGAGTGGAGGATGGATAGGGGTATACGATGCACACAACAAACTGCTAATCCGGTTCGCATTTGAGGCCCGGCCTGGCAATCGCTGGAGTGAAATCAACTCGTTAACTCGTTACCAAAACTGATCCCATTTAGCGGCGCATCGTGATCCGGCGCCAGTCGCACAGCCCCGAGGAATGCCCTACACCGGCCGAGCAGGGGAGACTTTTCGAGTATTTTAATAAGTATTTATTCCCAATTCCCTCTCCCTTGGTATCTTTTGTACATACTTTGGCAGTAGCGGATTCGGTAGGCGCCTCAACCGGAATGGAGATTCAACAGGGGGTTTTGAGTCGAGGAGCAGGGTCTGAAGCTGGACCCGGGGAGGAGCAACAGCAGAGTTCGGCTTTGGTTCATTCGCGTCATCAGCATCATCATCGCCAACACCTTCATCATTATCGGCGGTGTCGGCGTCTGTGGCGTCCACAGCCCCATCCTCGGACCCAGCATCGCCCCGAGGCGGCGGCGGCGGCAGTAGAAGTAGAAGACCGCCACCGCCTAACCCATTGGAAAGGAGCTAAAGGTGGGGATGGAACTGCATTTGAAGAAGCGGGAACTGAACCTCGAGCTGGAGCTGCAGATGGAAGGTGGTTATGATGATATACTTTGGCTGTTTGGTTTTGCTGCTGAAAAGGGGCTTCCGCTGAAGAAACCTTTTCGAACTTTAGAATTGTGGAGCTGTGAAGCAATATTGTTGCATTGTTATACCGAAGGGGCCGCGCCAGCACCAGCAGAAGCAAAAGGATATCTGACTCTACCTCTTTCGGCGTCATCCATGTTATTAACTTATTTTCAACCAATAAAACGGCAATGAAGCGCGAACGAGTCGCTGCCCATGCCGATACCGACGTCGATGATGAGGAGGAACCACCGCCATCAACTTGCCAGTTCCCACAGTTATTACTTTTCATAGGCTCAGGGGGAAGGAGGTCCCAAGAGCTCAGTGTTAGCTTCAGAACCAGCACCAGAGCTCAACTATTTGGTGTGGAAGTAATGCGATGCCGGAGTTAATGTCGGGAGTCGGAGTTGAATACAGAGACAGAGGCGATGGCGCCTACATTTGATTGGACTTGACCGCAGAAAGTGTCGAATGACATCCATTTCTGAGGTGTTCAGCAAAAGTAGTGGGCGGGGGCAGGGGCACAGGATGATGACGGGTAGGGCCACTCTGAATGGAACACAAGGAAGCACTCTAAGTGTTGATGGCCCCCGTGCCGCTTCTTATTAATGTGTAACCATTAATTGTGCCCAGCAATGGCGTTGCCACTGCTTCTGCCACTTACAGCTGCACTTTGGGGCAGAGAAAGTGACTGAGCTACGAGCCACAGAGAGGCAGAACGAGAAAGAGACCACACAATGTGAGACGACATTAACTGCAGCAGAAAGAACAAAACAGAAAAAACAAGGACAGCAAACCCCAAGCCAGATGATAATTATGTAGAATGATAGTTCCTTTCTCGCCCGATCTTCCCAGATACGATGTGTTTTCGTTGTGAAGTGTACAATTTCACAACATTTAATTCAGAATTTGACGGGTGGCCAAACGGCGGCGCAGAGGGATCGGATCGGGCGAAGGGGAAGGCTAAGGCGAACAGGTTCCTCCAAGGCTCGACAATTGAGCGACAGGTACACACACTCGTACTACTTTTGTGCATCTGTGTGCAAACATATACAAGTTTCTTACAAGACCTCCCGCGCATTAAAACATGCCGATTCATAATTCTGCATTTTGCTACTTAAAGAGTGAAGAGGCGGAGTAGAGAAGATCTGCTGGACAGAGAGAGAGGATGCCTCACACAGAGGTTGAATGACAAACCGGGCCCGGGACCGGGACCGGCAGAAACATCAATGTAGGACGGGGACAAAAAAGAGGCTCAGAAACCAGAGACTTGACCAAGGCTATCGATAAATGCGGACCACCCGACTGATCATAGGTCTGTAGCCCCTTGTCATGTAGTGACGGACTGCACCCGAAATGCGAAAAAAATTAGAAAAGTATTGGGACTGAGTGATCCTTATGAGCTTGTATGGGAACTTTTGATGTGATTCTAGAGATTTTAGCCATGCTCTGTACCTCAATATATACACACACACTCAGAGATAGGTACGCACAAATACAGATGCATCTACATTTACAGATACAGCTACACACACGCTCTGAGATGCGAAGACACATGAAGCAGCAGTCAAAGCAGAAATACGATAATTGAGTGCTCATTTGTCTTACACGCAGGGAACAGAAAAACCGGGGGAGTGAAGAAGTGGAGAAGTGCATGAGTGCAGGCGGAAGACTGGCAGGTATTGTATCTGAAGCTATGTCCATGCATCTGTATCTGTATCATGCTCCGCTGCTCACTGTACTCGTTTTGATACCCACATTGAAGTCTTTATGACAGCGCCTTCGACTGTCTTGGGGACTGGGATCGGAATCGGGATAGGGAACTGCTTAAGAAGCTTCCCTCAAGACTTCCCATGGCTATCCTGCATAACTATATCGAATATCCTGACAATTGGTTCGAGCATTGATTCGCCCCTCTACCTTATTTATGGAACGAAAGAACGGCACTCGGAGATGCAGTCCAACAAAACACGAGTATGTATCTGTATATGCGTTTCCTTCGGCGCTGTCTGATTTCTCGTAATTATACTCATGTCAGCTGTGTGGGCCATGTATCTCTCCACCTCCATCTGCATCTACAGCAGTATCTATTTCTGCATCTGTATCTGAATCTCTGCGGCTGCCTCTGCGTCCGAGTTTGATTGGATTTGATTTTCCTCAATCGCAATTGTTTTGTAATGGAACGGCAACTGAAGTTGGAGCTGGGGCTGGGGCTGTGGCTGGGCAGCCGGCTGCCTGCCATGTCTCATGTCGAACGAGCTGGAAATTGATAACCAAGACTGATACTAACAGCAGCAATGCAACGTCAACTGCAGCTCCTGCCTCTGGCACTGGCACTCCGGCGGCAGCACCTCACTTGCAGCTCATTCGATGGCAAATTAATATAATTATCATAGCACGAACCGGAATTACACCGACCAGGCCGGGGCCGCACCATCACAATTGTATGACTACAACTGCAACAACGAATCCGACACTCAATACAAGTCCATGTCGAAGCCTGCAAACAAATAAACAATCAAAGAAACGGCTCAACCCATAATTAACGCCACAAACGCAAATATTAAGCCAGCATCGATAGCAGCAATCTGCTACAGCTGTCGGAATCTGTTTCTGCATCTGCATCTCTATAACCACAGCATACCCTGGACGGGGGTATTACGACTTTCTCCAAGAACGTGTCCCACACAGAGGCAATCACTTTCTGTCTTTAACAGTTGCATTAGTATATTTACGTGCAGATTCAACCAAACTAATCCTTATTCACAGTATTTATCCTTTGAAATAAATAAGTATATAAACAGTTATAGAACGCTTTATTTATTGTTTTGGAAATTTCCGTACGAGTAACTCCGCAAACTTTCCTCAAGATATCCACTGTTACCCTGCAGGGTATTCGAGTCTTCGTCCTCCCTCTTTTGGTCAAGAACGCATTGAACAAGAAATACACACTAGGAACTGAGACTGGGGTGGGCCTGGATTGGCCTGGCCCGGCGCTAGCCCCCAACTCAAACGGATTGCTTGTCAGGGGGCGTGGCAGGGGATCTCAGATAGGGAGTGGATGGGTCGATGTCCATAGCCACGTCGAATCCATCAAGGTTGACTCCGATCGGAGCTGCTTAGATAATGGCCAGAGGCCAATGGCATGTCACTCTCAATTTCAGTCGCAGTTTCCGATTCAGATTCAGCCAGCATCTGCATTTCAATCACTTTTTGATGGACATGGACACTATGGATCGAATGCTGCTGCTGCAATTGTGATAGCGCCTTGATTGAGTTGCCAAACTGTGGCGAAGTTTTCCGTTTGTTAGCAAAGGCAATTAAGTGTAATTAGCCGGCGAGAAAGAACAGTTCAATTAAAGCGGTGGCCTAGAGTGTGGTGGCACGGTAGAGGGGCGAACACCTGATACCCTCGGCGTTCTGCGAGTTAAGCCCCGTTCCGGGTCGGAGGCGACGGCGGCTTTACCTAGTTGTACTTAAGAATTGGCACTCTGCAGGATAATAGGCAGGAGGTATGTGCATCTGGGTACAAATGCCAAATTGCAACTGGGATTCGAAGTGGGAACTGGACCTGGACTAAGAAAAGTGCAACTGAAGCTTCTTGGCGGTAAAGTCGTGACTTACCCTCGCCGCGATCCGATAAACCACGCTGTGAAGAGGAAAGAAGGCGCAAAGCGCAGAAGAGAAAAATTTACCCACCAGCAGGATATATTTAAGACCACAAAAGACCTCAAATGTGTTGGGGCGAATGCAGACGACGACGACGGCGGCGGCGATGATGATGATGATGCACAAAAAAACCTTTGGGCAGGCTGATGTTCAGGCCGAGGCTGAAGCCTTGGTTAAATCTCAGACTGAGACTGAGGTAGCCTTGCAGTTGATTAAGCGGAGGCAACAAATTTGCATATTTCATTGAGCAGTTCAATCAAATGGAGGACAGCAGAGGCTGAAACAAAACGTGGCCAGAGACACCGACGGAGTCCAACTTGGAGACGGAGTCAGAGTCAGAGGCAAAGCTGGAGTCACAGCCAGAGACCTGGCCAAAACGAAGAAGAAGGCATTTTTGTCGTTGGCCAAGATGCAAACGGTGCGATTAAGTCCGAAATAACTCATTCATACGCAGAGGTCCAAAATAAGTTGGAAGCCAGGATATATCCCTGCCCCTCTCTCGAGCAAGCTCTCGCTCTTTCTCTCTCTCTGACTGCGTAATCTGTGGAATGCCATCGGATGAGCCAGAGAGCAGAAACACAGAACAATGGCATCATGGCCATTCTCAAATGCTGCCAGACTACTGCTAGAGGAGGTGGTGATGGTGGAGGAGCGTCCAAGATGGCGCGAGATCAACCATCAGCCTGCCAAGATGGCGATGTCTCGGTCTTGGTCTCGGTTTCGGCCGCAGTCGGAGTCTTCTTAGGGGCATATTTGCATAACAGCCCACACTATCTCCATCTCCTTCCCACACTCCCTAGTTCGCAGTGTCTCTTGCTCCCCTCTCTCTCTCTTACTCTTACTCTTTCTCTGTCTCTCTCTCTCCCTCTCTCTGTCTCTATATCTCTGTGGCTGCTTCCGTCTCTGTCTTTGGCTGTGGGTCGATGAAGCGTGCTTAATGCGGGCGGACACTAAGCCACGTGTGAAATTCAATCGGCAACTCAGGTTGAGAGTCCATTTCGCGGGGGAACAGCAGGCGCAGGAGCAGGAGCAGAAGAAGGAGTATCACCTTGTCTCACTCTCACTCATCACCTCTCCGCAGCGACAGAGAAAGTGTCTCGAATATCGTCATCGTCATCGACATCATTCCCTGGACACCTCGTTAGGGGAACAAAAGGGAGAGGACAGAGACAGGAGCCTCGGATCGGTGTGAGGTCCACCGATTCCGATTCAGGCTCGCTTCGGTTGTGGTTTCAGTTTCGGTGTCGGTTTCGGTTTTCATATTTTGAGGTTCGCCGAAGTGTTAACAGGCAGTGGCTATCTCTTATTAGACGGCCCTTGGTCGAACTGACCACTAACCACTAACCGGCAACCACTTACCGACCAATGACCAATGTCAAGGCCCCACCATTCCACCCCTCAGGCACTGACGAGCTGACGACTGAAGCTTGAAACTGAAGACTGAATAGCAAGTGTCACATCAAGCGTATAAATAGAACACACACAACGGAAGGAGCCAGGAGCCTTACAGCACACTGAACGAGGGATGCCCTGACAGAAAGTTATCTGCCAGAGTTCCCCACTCGAACTCTCTCATGAGGCACGGCACCCGTCGGAGTCCCCTATCTGACCCTTTCCTGGGCCCCCAAAACAAGAACATGAATAAGCAGTCGATCAAAACGAGCACAAGACAAGATAAGCAGATAATCTTCTAGGCAGATCGGACCGAGCTCGACCGCCGCCACCAGCCACCAATAATATTGGGAATAGGGGGCAGCGGTCAGGGGACAGGGTCAAAAACTGACGCTACGGCTATTCCAAATTGAAACTTAGAGGCTGGCTCCTTCTCTGGGGCCCCCGTCTGACCCAGTGCCGGGTACTTTACCCTTAACAGCGACATGATGTTTTACTAACCAGCGAACGGCAACCGGGGTCCGAACACCGACGACTGAGGACCAACTGCTAATAATTTGTATACGCGATGACGCCGATCCAGGGAAGGAAAGACTCCAGCCCCAGTCCCAGTCCTCGCCTCAGCCCCTTCTCGTTGACCGCTGACAATGGATCTGGGAATAAGGCCAGAATAAGGAAACCGGAGAGAAGAGAGAACGGAGACCGGAGAGTTCGAGCCATTGTCGTCCTTCGTTTCGTGCTAAACGTGTTGTTGCCAAATTGTGAACAAGATTCATTCATGTTTCAACACATTGAGCAACACGATGCCTCAGTCTCTGTCTTGGGATCGGACTCAGCTAAGGATGTTCTGCTCTCCATGCCAGGGCCACGGCTATCAAACCGTCGTCAGCCTTCGCCGTCGTGTGAACAGACGCCGCCTGATCGTTCTGGTGCTCCTTTCTCTTGGCAGCCGTCCATTCCATGCCACATCACCTCGCTCGACCCTTTTATTCAAATCTGTTGTCTGTACGGGGAAATATTTAGACAACTCTTCGCATGCGAAAACGAAGGGGACGGCGTCGGCATCGATCTATGTGGCATATGATGAATGAAATGAATCCGGGTAGACATTAATTAGGGAATTCGAAACGATGACGATTATTCTAATGATTATGATGATCATGGTGGTGATGATAATTAAGAGGGAGTATGCAAATGATTAGACACACATCCTCATCTGCGGGAGGGAGAACTGAGAGAACTGCTCTCCTCGGTTGATGATTTGGTTAGAATATATGTAATCCAACTGAGGCCCAGACCGAGCAACCTACCGCGCTGTTAAAGGAGCCAGCACACCTCTAACCGGAAACAGCCGACATTCCACCGAAATTCCATGGCAGTTAACTATAAAAAAAGACTAATAAAAAAAAATAAATAAGAAATAAAATACCAAAAAAATATATAAGAAGTGCGCGCCATTGCCCATGGCTGCTTTCATTTATTATGTGCCTGAAGATGTTTCTTATTATGAAATTAGACTGGACGGACGAACAGGGGTTGGACAGGAGACAGGGCAGACACAACGACGATCGGCGACACTTGGCCAAGCGCTCAATGAATGAAACCGAAATGAGAAATGAATGATATCATGGGCATTGTTAGCTCACACACAGGCACACGGCTGAGCTCGACACCGAAAACCCATCTTCTCGGTCTCTGTCCCATTCTCTTTCCCTAACCCTAACATAATCCTGTGCCCAGAGCCTGCGGGTCGCTGTCGATCCCATGTACCGGCAAACGAGATCAAATGCGATAGCGCCACAAAACGAGCCACCAGCAGCCGCAGAGCAGCAGAAACGACATCAGAAGAGGCAGCCTCAGAAGACTGCCGTGCAACGTGTTGCTCATTTAGCAGGCAGGCCGAACGCGGCCATTATTCAACGCTTTTGATAACTGCGTTAGGTTAGGCACCATCCCGACTCCGATCCGCTCCTCTCCACTCCACGCTACACTGTTCGCCACCGATCTGATCATTCCAGATCCGTACGACTGCGGCCCAGGATCGGCGCGCGTCAGCACTTGGGCGACTGGGTACGAGGGACCCTGGCAACTCAGTCACAGTGGCTAAAAATATAGTTGCCAGAGAATTAATATGGATAGGCAATGGTATTCCATGGCTTGTAGTGAAAGAGTTTTTCTAAAATTCCCCGAATCCGATATATTTATTTGTTGTAGATGCAATGCACTGTATTTTCTGTGTTTTCTTTTTCATTTCCGTAAAGTTGTTCTAAAATTGAATTGAGTTTGCAATGCTCTGTCTTGTTTTCTTTTTAATTTCCGTAATGTTGATCTAATATTAAATTGAGTTTCTATGGCAGTATTCTTAGTGGCCTTGCCACACTGTGTCTGGGTCTGTGCCTCGGCTCCGTCCATCGTTTGCTTTTGTCGTACAATTTGATTTTGGTGTTTGCCTGGCGATTTGTTGTGTTTGATTTGCTACCTCGTTGTCTTCCTCGTCCTCCTGCGTCCTCTACCTGCTGCCTATCTTTGGAACTCCAGCCGCAACTCCACCCGCACCTGCCCTCGTTGTCTCTCTCTCTCCCTATCATTCGCATTCCAGCCATCCCCCATGCCCCAGGGCCACGCAGCTTATATTGTTCGCCTTGTTTTGGGCTCATTCAAATCCTTTCGGTTAAATTCTTTTGTTTGGTGTCAAGTTTAACAAATATTTGAACGGTCGCATCCCAGCGGCAGTGGCCGCGGCCTCTTGTCTTGTTTGCCCCATGTTTCTCGCGTGTTGCTGCCGCATGTCATTGTTGTACTACCGCTGTCCCTGCCACACAACCTGTCCCTGTTCTCCTCTCTAGAATGTTGGTGATGCCGCAGTGGCTGCTGCCTCATTGCATGACGACATGAGGGCGTATGACTAATCAGCTCCGCCTGCAATTAGTTTACCTTAGACAAGAAGAGCATAGTGGAGGACGAGGGCATTCTTAGCCAAGAGCGATATGCCTCATATGACTGCCCCCAAAAGTAGCACTGGCTCTGCCTGTTGCAGCTAGACTCCACCATTGTTAAAACCTCTTATCATTGTGGTACTTTTGTCGTGGGACATTTTTGACTCCCCGCTGGGTGCACCACGCAAAATGCCACAAAAATTGCTGCTGCTGCTGCAGCAACAACAGTCTGCGTACCCTGGCTGTGAAGGTGGAGGATGGAAGACTCGGATGGCTGGCCAAGATGGGGGACTCTCAGATCCACAGACTCTCAGTGCGAGTCCGAGTATATGTCCGACACTGCATCCGTAATTGTTTGTTTATTGTGGATTTCTGCATCTGTCTCTGTCTCGGTTTCGGTCCCTCTGACTGTCTCGGTTATCGCATGCTTATCGATTGTTATTGTTGTTGCTTTTATTGTTAAATGTTAAAAAACTATACAATATTTATATTGGCATTGTTTGCACAGCCACTGTCGCCACCAGAAACAGGGACTCAACTGTAAGTCAAGATCGTACTTTGAATACCCTTTAATCGGCAGGAAGATCGAAAAAGGGAATGTCCCATGAAGATGACTGCTTCTGAAGCGGATATCGCTGCAGTTGTCCATGAAGCATGAAGCACCGTCTGACATTATTTATGTAGGAACACCGTCAGAGATAGAATTTACGGATTCAAGCTATCATCCATTTTCGATTTCTTAAACGAATATAATATATGGCGAAGTGAAGTCGCTATGGGGTAGAGTACGCCCAGACCGATAGCCATCAGAAACACCCTCAGGCCTGCGCTGACTGGGAGCGCAGCAATGTGTGGCACAGCTGACACTTCAATGGAGATTCTGCGAGGGGATCGTTGGAATGGTGCAGCCGCATGCTGTGGCGCTATGCCGCGATTATGGTCACGGATTAACTTCCTATTTTAACCAGTTCCATTGTCGCTCCTGTGGATGCCATGGTAGCTTCTTGCGGAAAGTTTGTCCGATTGGACGTAGACACGACACTTGGGCTTCATTACGAATGCGAGAGCGGCAAACCCTTGCCGCCTCTTAGGCGCGGTCGGCACCGCCCTCCGCTTATCGGGTGCGGGATTACTGATAAGGAAGCTCCGGCATCGGATATGTGATGCGGATCCACGGCATGCCTAGAACTATGCAACGCGGATCGGCGCTTCGCTTTGGCACTAGCGGCAACCAAAAGGGATGCTGCTACACACGAACAGATTTAACACACCACCTTATAACACCCGATAAATCAAAGCTTAAAAATTTTTTATGAATTTAATATCGCAAGGCAAAGAGACCTTTCGGCTTTTAGCTTTTGGCTCTTGGCTAATCTTCCCTTTGGTTGCCGATCCAACGACAAGGTTAGCCGTCCCAGAAACTGAATCTTGGGCTATTCCGCTGGCTCAGACTCAGAACCAGACCCAGCTCCAGTCCTTATCCCAATACCAAATCCTAACCCTCATGACATTGAGAAATGTGGCTAGAGCGGGGGGTTTGACAGGAAATGCTTTCTGAAATGCTTACTTGGCCGCCATTCAGCTGCACATCCTCTCATTATCTCCATGCGATCGAGCCGACACTCGTGAGCGAAAGACACTTTTTTACTCTACTATTGGCGTCGGCGTTGACAGTCGAGCGAACTTCTTCCAGTGGCGGCAAGTATAAACAGATCTGAGAGAAGTCCAACCATGCCCCGGGTCCGTGTTAATAGAAACATTTCGAGATTCGACAGAATAGAACAGAACAGAAGAGAACGTAAGAGAATATGGTAGATGAGAACTCCAAGCTAAGGTTGAGCGATAATTCTATGGAACTCCATAAAAATAGCTAAACGTGCAGGGGCCGCCCAGAACCAAGAACAACACTCAGAGCGCCTCTCCCTAACTTCTCCGACTCTGCTGCTCATTTCATTTCAATTGACCGACTGCTGCTGCATTCTTTATGGCCAGTTGGGAGAAAAGTCACTTTCATCTTTTTGAATAGGGAGCCGAACCTCATAGCAACGATCGAGAGCTGGATTGGTAAACGGCGAACACCCAGGACCAGGACTGATCAGCTGTGTGTCCTTTAATGTCTAAATTCCTGATGTGTCATACCGCCCAAGCCTGCCTGTGTGTTCGCTCAGAGTGATCCCTTTAGCCCATTGTCTGCTTACCTTCTAACTGTTTTGACCTTTCGCCCCTCACCTGATCCTTTCATTCTTTGGTAACTCCGTCTGTCTCAGCTTTGTGTGCGTCGTGTAAATATTTTCCCAGCATCTTGCAAACGTTTTGACAGTTTTTATTAGATCAAAAACCGACTACAAGTGGCGTGTGATAAATTGCGGCCAAAACGGAGCTAAGCAGAGATGGGCATACAGAGATAGAGATACTCGTACACACACGCACACAAATAAAGAGGGTCGGATAGAAATAGGAGAAAGATCAAGTGTCTTTCTCACTTGGCTTCCCATCCATTGTCTGGTAAGTCTCATGGCTTTTCCACACACACACACACACACAAACACACTTTTCAGGGAGTGTTGGCAATTAGATGATCTATGTTTCGATTCGATTCGACCCCGTTCTGAATTTGGATTTGCTCTCAAGCTAAATTAATAAGCTTACCAAAATTTTGAGTCGAGCAGCGTCTGCTGAGAAGAATTTGAGCCCCGAAAAGCAGTATGTACATATGTATGTTTTATTATGGTTATTGGGTATTGTGCGATTATTTGGGAAGAAGAAGCGATAAGCAATAGGGACTTATCGGGATGAAAATACGATTAAAAACGCCCACCAACGTCCCAAGTGGTATCAATATTTGTTAGTGTCATCTTACTTTGCTCTGATGGTTGTTCCTGTAGTGGCAAGCTAATGAAATCCCTACTTCATACGAATATTTCTGCATGGAAAATTGCTTTTCGTTGGCATACTTTGCTTATACGTTCCATTAGACTATTTATTTGTTACCATTCAATCTTTCTTGTGTTTAATCGCCCTCGCGTTTCAACCGATGGACTAAGCCCATCAAAACTCATATCTGAGAGCCTCGCTTGTCCAATTGATTGATGAACTTGCAACTCCTCACACCACCGGCACACTCACGGCTCAAATATGCAGCATCCCCAATCACCAATCGACGATCTCTATCCCGTCCCGATTCAAATCCCCAAATTCCCAATCGCTCACAGCAGGTCGGTGGAGTGTAGTCAAACGAGAAGAGAAGTATACATATACAACAGAACATACTGTTTTTGGCCCCCAAACAATTCGGTTCCATACGAGCGCAAACACAACAAATTTCAAGTGGAAAAGTTGCGCCTTTTTCAGGAGGACTATATGCTAAATTCAAGTGAAATGAAGAGGACGAAGGAGCACGTTAAGCGATGCCGGGAGTACCAGCGCAGCTTGCGCGAACAAATCGACGAGCTGGACCACTTAATGGACGACGACTTCTTTAAGAATCCCAGGCGCTGTTGGGCCCTGCTTCAGAAGGAGCATCAGGAGCAATACTCGCAAAACGCTGTGCCGGCGGTCCACTCTAGGAAACTGCTTATACATGAAGGTGGCCTAGAACCGAGCCATGGGGTGGGTTCACTGTTGTATGAGCTTCATTGATCAATGATTTCCTTTCCACTCTGCAGAGGAGCCAGAAGCTTACTGGGACCATTTGGCGACTGCTTCATCCCGATCGCCCTAGGAGAGAAAATGGAGTGAGGACCTTTCCCAAATACGGTGTCCCTCTAACTTCACTTCTTTTTACCCTAGAGTCGAGCCGCATCTCCGGTAGTTAAGCTTCGCCGTGAACTGCCTGCCAAAGGGTCAGACCCCCTTTCGGCTCTTACACCGCGTCCATCGCCAGTGAGTATGTTTTTTTTAGCTCAGCCCCAACTTAACTATGGCATTGCAGTTTCATCCAAAATGCGACTGCGACTGCGCCAACGCCCTTGAGAGCGAAGATTGTGGTTCGGTGTTAGAGGTGTATCCGCACCCTAAAAGGTCTTCCAGAAGGAAGAGGATCGCTATTTAGCGTAGAATCAGAGTCCAGTTCAGTTCCCTTCTCCCGGAATCCGGAATCTGCTCATTCTGCTCTCCTTATTGTGTTATGTATAAGTTAATAATATGGCGGAAGGCTCTTTTGTCGTGGCCCAAACAAGGCACGGCCCAGGCCCAGGCTGACGCTTATTAAATGATTGAAGCCTTTGTGCCGCGGATGAAAGCGGGACTTGGAGAAGGACGGTCAGGGTCTGGGGCAGGGTGCAAGCTCAAGCTGGGACACCCATAAAAAAGGTGGAAAACTTGTTCTTGCTTTGTGGTTTTTTTTTCTTTGCGCAGTGAGCCACCAGAGCAGGCCCATTGAGCGACGACCACCATCAATAACAGACCACAACGATCTTGAACTCCGACTATATTTATGATTTGTTAAGCAACGCCGAACGTGCGAAAGGATAATCACAAGCGCCTGTTGGCACGCCCCCCAATCCCCTAGCTCCAAGCCACTGACTCTTCGTCGTGTGTGAGACATTTCCAAAATTGAGTCAATGACTTTTATTTTTACGACTCTCCATGAAGCAGAGGCCCGCAGACTTCGATGAAATGGGATGTGATGAGAGTGGGTTCCGTATCCAAGTCATCGCGATGCAGTGGGAGCTGGGCATGGAGATGGTCTTGGAGCGGCTCTGAATTTTACGGCAATGCGAATTGAGCTATTAGAGGGGGAGCAGGTATCGCTGATTGGCGAGGCATTAAGTTATGGACATCAAATCAGGGATTATCCAAGGGAAGACCTGTTCTACAATGATCAACATGGATTTTACCGAGACACGGACACTCGACCCCGCTCTCCCTTGCTCACCAATGACGTGCCACGCCCCATCTAGTGCCACCCAGATGGATTGACATCGCTAAGAGGTGATCGCCGATCCTCATCGTGTCCACTCATCGCGATCACTGCGCTGCATAATCGACATCAATTATGTACTACAAAATTGTACAAATCATTATCCCATCTTTCTTTGAGTGGTTGTCGCTCCGTCTTTTGCTTCCCCCTTCCCCGGCAGCTGTAGAAGGCAGAGGGGCGGAAGGGTCAGAGGCAATGGCGGATGGGTAGAGTACCTTCGAGAATCGCACATTGTCCAGCTCCTGCCGAGGGCTCGAGAGCAGTTTGACGCGATCGAAGGATAAGCAACTTAAGTCGAATATCCAAGGGGGGGGAAGGGGGGGGGGGAGCTCCTTATAGTAAAGATCTGCCAACATTCCTGGCCTGAAGCTTGAAGCCCTGCTTGGCTTCTATAATGAGCGCCGGCTTATCAATGCCTGAATGGGCCATGGAGGTGGAATGATTGTGACTAAATCCACATCCGCAGTTCCAGTCCCAGGCTCATGTCCAGTCTGATTGTTAACCTTTGAATCGGGGCATTAAAAAACGTTAACAAGCTGCGTAGCGCCGTCGGCGGCGTTAATGTCGAAATTGGCGCTGGATGCGGAATGACTGGTGGGGCAGTGAGCCGCGAGCCGCGAGTAGGAGGGTACTGCGACCGGGACGAACGTGTTTCTTAATGAAACAAAGCTTGAATTTTAAATGAGCATCATAAAGAACAATGAAAATGCAGAGAACAGCAACAACAAAGCAAAACTTGGCTCAAAGCCGGCGATCATTGGAGGACGGGTTGGACAGTGGTACAGTAGGACAGGGGATTGAGAATGCTAAAACAGACAGCGCGAAATAAAAGCGCAGAAATGTTAAATAAACAATAAAAAAACAGTCCGTACTCCCGCCCCAAGACCCTTACCCCATCTCCATTTCCATCCCCCCTTCCGATTCCGATCCCTGTGACTGGAGTCTGTCAAATGCGCACGAAAGAAACTCTTGGAGCGGATTAACCCTCTGCCCGCGAGACGCTCATTGGATATGGATGGGACCCGATCTGATCCACAAGAATGCCCGAGCAGTTACCGACTTGACACGTCGACTAGGGTAATACCCTGCGAAAATCAAAGCGGAATCTTGGGAAGAGATAAGGCCCCCATGCAGTGGACCCCAACCAAAGGCAGCACCAGAGGTGTACGGCCGCTACTGCTGCTTAAAGGATTCACAAATGATTTTTCGGTCAGAGATGAAATGAAACGGGATCCAAGCCTGAAGCCTGCGGGCTGGAGGGTATCAGTGTAGGTGGGCGATAGTTGACTCCCTGGTGCTGGCCATAATTGGTGCTCATCTTAATGGCATTAAAATTGCATTATCGCCGTATTTATTGAAACGGTTTGTTTTAACAAGATTAACTCGATGATACAGTCGACCGTCGACCGTCCACCGACAGCCGGCACGGCAACAACGAAGACAGACCACAAAATGATTAACAGCAAAAGCCGCCGCAAACGGAATACGAAAAGAAAGACAACAAAAAATGAAGGGGAACGTTGTGAGTCGCTGCTACGGCCGCGACTCTACATTTATACCTGATACTCAGTCAGTATTGCTCAATCTGCCAGATGCACACACATTGTACTAAGATGAGTTTGTGAGAGAGAGAGAGAATGAGTAAACGAGAGGCTGGGTTTGCGTAGCAAATGCGAATTGATTTATTCCTTCTTGCTTTAATAATAATCTGATCTGAGCCATTTTCTACGATTCTGCGTTTTTGGTTCATAATTGTGGATGCCACAGAAAGGGGCGTGGCAAAATTTTGAAAAAAACTTGATTCATTGTGATACTACAGCAGTCTAAATACAAAATTTCGTTTCTCTAGCTCTTATAGTCTCTGAGAACTAGACAAACGGACGGGCAGACAGATAGCCGGACGGACGGACATGGCTCTATCGATTCGGCTATTGATGCTAATCAAGAATATATATACTTAATGGCTGGGCGTTGCACACATCCATTTTCCCCAAAAGTCTAATATACCCCTATACTCTTTTTTAGTATCCGGTATAAAAATTAAAAACGAAAAAAACTGTAAGGAGGAACACGATCCGAAAACAGCGCTAAGAGACGAGATATTTATTCCGCTGTTGTCGCTTGATTGGCCCTTTTCATTATTGTATCTCCTGTTGTTATTGTTGGTGCTGCAGGGGTCATCAAATATTTATAATATAATTTCAAATCATTCTTATATGATTAGATTTAATATTTTTGCTTCCATGCACACAAGCAAGCACAGAAATAGCAACAGCCACAGCAGAAAGATACATTTGTATTTGTAGGCTTTTCTGTGTATCTATTTGTCCGCACATTTATCATACCGCTTGTTGGCGGTAGCCGTTGCCATTGTTGGTTGGTCTTTTGTGCGGACAGAGATTTGAATGGTAATTTGACTGATTTTGGCTTGGACCTCCGATTGGAGAGACTCGATGGAAGGACACTTTAGGGTTGAGTCAGGGCTTGACGGGGGCATTCTGAGAACCTAGTCTGCTCCAATCAAAGACAATCGATCGATGATCCAATGCCTGCCTCTCCAATGCCTGCCACCCTTCCAAACTTTCGAGAACACCACATAATTATTATTTATGCATACAAATTAAAAGCAGTGTGAAATTTTTTGTGCGGACAGAGATTTGAATGGTAATTTGACTGATTTTGGCTTGGACCTCCGATTGGAGAGACTCGATGGAAGGACACTTTAGGGTTGAGTCAGGGCTTGACGGGGGCATTCTGAGAACCTAGTCTGCTCCAATCAAAGACAATCGATCGATGATCCAATGCCTGCCTCTCCAATGCCTGCCACCCTTCCAAACTTTCGAGAACACCACATAATTATTATTTATGCATACAAATTAAAAGCAGTGTGAAATTTTTGGGCAAATCCACTCAAAGCGTTTATTTGTGGCACCTTTTGTGTTCCCAACAAGAGCCAGAGCCAAATTTCAGACCGCTCTCTGCTTTCGGTATTTCATCAGGCTCCGCAATGCGGAATGCGTCGGCCGCTCACAAATCGAGGGAAGCGATAATATTATGGAAAGGAGCTTCCAACTGCCGTTAGAACACTTAAACGTTTTTGGGGGATAATCCTTGAGCATCATCTTGCAAGTTGCAGAATTTTTGTACATGTACAAGCCGCTAGTCCCATTTTCGCCATTCTCAACAGGCAACTCATAACTGAAGTTGAAGCAGTGGAAGTGAAAAATGTTACTTTCCCACAATTTTTTCCATTGAGTGTGCGACAAGTAACATACGAGTAAGAAGTTGTTTAGCATTGTTGAATATATGTACTACATTTTGAAATGCACTTGTAACAGTGATATATCACAGAAGTCTGTATACACAATATCGGTGCTCTAGTTCTTATAGTCTCTTAGCATTAGGCACTCATAGGGATGGACGGACGGACAGACAGTTTTGGCTCTATCGACTCGGCTATTGATGCTGATCAAGAATATATACACTTTATCGGGTCGGAAAGGCTTCCTTCTAGACGTTACGCACATCCATTTTCATCAAAAATCGAATATACCCCTGTACTCATTTTGATTATCGAGTATACAAATTTTAAACTTTTTAACAATTAAATTTATTAGATATAATATTAACCCAGGATTCTTGTATAGACTATAGTAGGGGTATCTTAGATACCCAGAATATCATTGGGATCTAATGATGGCTGTTAGAATATCCCCTGACATCTCAACAGCTGTCTTATCTGCTCCAGACCGACCTGCGTAATGTGTCGCCACCTGATCGTGCGTCAGAGTTGACAATTAAATAAATTGCATTCTAATGCGGGGCTCGAATTCTATGAGGGAATTGCGATTTATGACCGCCGGATGACCAGGAACTTGGCATTGCAATTGGTTGTCGTGTTATTGGTTGTGCCTTGCTCAATTAAAGTTATTGCCTCCCGAATAAATGTCATGACAAATAACTTAATTAAGCAAATGCCCAGGCCTAACGGACGAGCCCTCTAGTACCCCATGTGGGCGCTAAGCGGATTCGATAAGCGGATCGGCAGTCGTTCGACCTTGTTGCATCAGCCACTTCGAGTACGAGTACAGGTATTTCTGTTAATCAGCAAAGGATTTACTGCACTTGGTAGCTGTTTTACTCGCCCTACTCTGCCCTGCCCTGCCCGGCTACAAAGATAGCTGCTATAGCAGCGCTGACTCATCAGGTGGTTGGCCCGCGTACCGACACAGTTTGATTGGCAATCTGATTTGTGGTTTCGGGTTCGGATCGGCTTCCCACCTGGACCCCTGCGCCTGACAAATGCGAGTCGCGTGCCTTGACGTCATTCCCGCAAAGGTCGCCGTTCCGATGGAGGCGGGCGGCCTAGGGTTGCACTGTTTATATACACAGCCGTACGTATCACATGAGAGTTGGTGCGACTATTTTCTGCCCGCTACGTCAGCTTCAGTCTGATGGGTTTCAGGAAAACCTAGGGGATCTTGGGGGTTTTCATAGATAGTAGAGGCATGTGGTGAAATTCAATGGGTTTCGCGGGTGGAGGGCTAGTCTGAACAAACCTCGTTGTGAATTGAATTGCAATCTGTATTTGTCATGCCCCGACATGCCACTCGTGGTACTTTTTACCGGATTACCTTAGGTTAGGATTTTCCACCGAGACACAGAACAGAACAGCACACACATACACACACAACCGTCTCCCACCCAACGGAGACCACAAGCTTGGCACACTTTTTAGATTTGTGCAAGGTTATATTGTGAAATTATTGTCGATCGATCAGGTTGAGTTTGTCGGGTATAAAAGCTTAAAAGAGACTGGGAGAGAGCGAGAGAGAATTGCTGAATTGCTGGGTTGGATTTCTTCAGTGGAATCCCTGTGGCCTGGATAGCCGGTGCTGATCGATCGTAAATTTGTACACTGTAGCATTTTTGCCGATCCTTTTTATTTCCCAAAACACTTGTATCTGTTCGAGATCTGTTGCCAGCCAATCGTTGCTCTTAAGTTAATTTCTGTCCTTCAAGCCAATTTTAGGCATTTGGTGGGGGCTTGTTGGTCATGACGAGGATGAAGAAGAAGCCCTTGCGTTGGTGACGAAATGGAAGATGTGGCGCGTGTTTGGAGCCGAAATTAGTCTGGATATTCAACTCCCATCTCTTTTCCGACGCTCCGCTGTAGCGTAATCTACGTATGACGCATGCTTAAGACGGTGCACGGCTGTAGGGGCCAAGTACATTGCGTAGGTCGTGTGTGTGTGCCGGACTCTAATTGGGTTATTAGGAAACGGTTCGCACGCGGACTCCAAGTCGGATTTTAGTTTGCCACTGCCACTTTCATTTTTATTTTTAGCCCTTTGCCTTTGGCGTTCTTATAATTGGCTCTGCACTGCTACGCTTTCGAGATGTGGGAGTGTATCAGGCTGTCCGCTGTCCACTCTCGCGCACGGAAGCTGGATTTACAAGATAACTTAGTCCCGGGCATGGCCATGGTTTGCGTCTAGCTGTAGGCGCTATGGGTAGGGGTTTCGTGTTTTAATTAGCCCGAATATCTCCCCCATGCATAGCTGGCTATCTGCAGGTGATTAGCACGGCTGATTGCCCGTTTATTGATTTAAGCAAGTAAAGCGCCACCTACTTGGATACGGATACCGAAGCGATGCCGCTGACAGTGACAGTGGTGGAGGCGGAGGCGAAGACATCTGCCAGCGGCCTTCGCGGGCGTGGGCCCGTTTATTGCCGGCTGATTCATCCATAGGCCTCCTTACGATAAGATGCGGTACTCGTTGACTAATTGATTGATTGATAAGTTCCCATAGCTCTCATCACCTGTGCGAGGACCGTGGGCTGTTAGCCGTGAACCGTATTCTGCTACTCAGTTCCAACCCTATTCCACCTGTGGTGGGAGGGGGGTCTACAATTATGCGCGGACACTCGCAGTCGCATTGGCCTGTCTCTGTCTCTTTTTCTGTAGATGTATCTGGCCCTGGTGTCCGGGGCGGCAGCAGTTCAAAAACCTCGAAATAAAATGCTACAACAATAATACTCGCCGCAAAGCTTGAGTCCAGGTCCGAGTCCGAGTCCAAGTCGAGTTCTCAGTCGAAGTCTCAGCTCGTCTGTCTTTGTCCCTTACCCATACTCCTTGTCCCATCCTACTCTTTGCTGTATCAAATTTTGTTTAATTGTCGGCGTTTTCCTCGCTATGAGATCTCGACTCCCAATGTCCCCGTGTCCAGTATGTCCAGTATGCAGTCGTCTTCCCAGACATGGATTCTTCAACATTGTAAGCGCTTTTGCTGCGTTGGCATCTTGTCCCCGGCTCTCTTTCAGAGGCAGCTTCTGTGGCAGTGGCAGTGCCAGTTGCATTCGCTTGTTAATGTCGCTGTTCCCGTTTCTGGTGCTTCTTCTTCGTGTGTGCTCCATTTCTTGGGCCAGTTGTTTGCGCTGTAAATCGATACATTTGCACTTGGCTACTTACGAATGTCCGTCTGTCTGGTTTTCGCCCAGTGGACGGACGAATAAACAACATCGACAACTAGCAGTAACAACAATGGCATCAACGACGACGTGATTTCTGTGCGGCTTTGATGGTGGTCATTGCATGCCACTAAAGCCGGCCTGGGGCCAGCCCCAAAGACCACAACAAGTTGATCAGTCCGATCGAAGAAGCAGGAGGATAAGAAGGAGGAGTAGCTGCAGAAGGAGAATGAGGAGATGCTGCAGGTGGAGGTGGAGAACAGTTTCTGCCACATCTAGGCCCGGGCTTAATGCAGCCCTGATCGGATTGCATTAAGGAACAGGACCAGGGCTGCCCTCTCGCCACCGATCCACCTCATTAGCCTTATTACATATGCCACATCAAATTAACAACGAGAATCAGCTCTTCATGTGGCAGTTGCAGCTTCAGCTATGACAAGGAATCGGAGAATAACCAGAAATCAACTAGAAACAAGAAAGGAAGGCTAATTTAGGGGCACGCAACATGTAGATACCCTTTCAAAACGATTATGTCATGTGTCACTCATGTATAAGTATACATGTAGTCATGCGATAATGATACAATATATAAAGCAATAACGCATACAATTTCAGTTTGTTGGTTTTTTGTTGCAATACGATTATATTGTGAAAGTAGATTGATCAAAATCACAGCATCCTTTTGTAAGGGTATACAAAAAACTGTTGCAGCCAGACAAGGAGAGATGAAGTGCTCAACCGAACAGTTTCCCAGAGAAAAGCATTTGCTCTGCTTTGTAATTTTGTATGAACGGTATCCGCCCTCTATCCACTCTACAGTCCCCAGTTTTCACTTCCTCTCCCAGATATCTCCTTATGGGGCCCGTTTTAATTTGTGGGTCATATTTAGACTAACTTTGAGGGCCAATTGGCAGACTGCCCGAGTGACATTTGAAGCTGCCGCCAGTGCCAATAAAAAAAGGGGAAAAAAGGCTAACATGATTGGTGAAGAACGGAGAAAGGGTGAATGCGGTAAAAGCCAACGAAACGAAGGGCCCGACATGGTCAGGTTATTTTAACAGTCCCGCCCCAAGAGACGCCGCAGCACTTTTTATGAGTCCCGCAGTTGTGGCCTTAGCTCGTATGTAAATCAAGTGGTTGCGTTTCGGCTGACCCATGGGGCGAGGGCGAACGTGTACGTGTAGAATCTTGAATTGCAATTTCAATAACGAGACACGAAATACTTTCAAGTGAACAGCTATGCAAGCCGATGCCGCACTTGAAGCTGCTGTCGGGGCAACCACCAAAAGAAAGAGAGAGCAAGGGAGAATGGAGCCAGGAGAATATATATTTACTGCCAATTATATCCACACATCTTTGAGCTACATATATATTTTTCCATATTAATTGATTATTAATTAATATATAATATTAATAATATATATTAATAATATTCTAATATCAGTCAAAAAAAGTCCTTAATCAAATCGAAATGAGCAATACAAATATATTAAAAAAAAAAAAGAGGAAGGAGCAGCATGAACCGAAAACCGATCTGCAGGAAAGCACAGCGAGAACGATTGGAACGCCGTACCGGTTTGCCCACTCTCCAAAACGAAGCATCCGAAAATATGAAACAAAAAGCGAGAACAGAAACAAAAACATCAATTGCTCATCAATTGCTGGGAAACGCAGTCCCAGTCCCAGCTCCCATCACAACCGAAATGAAACGAAACGAACCATTCTAAACTGACCCACAGACCCACTGGTTGCCGGGTCTTGCTCTGGCCGGCACTTTTGCTGTGGAAATGGGGGTCTGGGGCTTGGTAATACGGCGTGAAGGCTGGGACAAGGCCAAGGGGATGGCCGTGGCCAGCGCCTATGCAAATTTTGAGTTTATTTTCGGCAGCGATGATGCGGCATCGCCATTGTGTTTTTTTTGTTTTTTTTTTTGCCGTGGTGAGACGCAAACTCGGAACGGAAGTGTTTTCGCGATGTGTAAGAGATCCATAGCTGGCTCCGAGGCTGAAGTTGAAGCCGGAGCTGAAGCTGTGGCTGGAGTTTGCCAAGTGGCAAGAGGCAGTGAAATTCACACGCGATGAGTGTGCCCAGGAGGAAATTACGAGTCCAAGTACCGCTGATGCCCCTTACCACCTGACTTGATCCCTTGACAAACGCATTGTCTCACGAGTGTTGAATCATCGTGTCTTAGATTTAAGATTAGTGCATGCCCCTGGCAATGTCTGGCCAGTGACTAAGTGCACCCTGCCCCTGCTACTCTGCTATTACTGCTGCTTGTGGTCTTGTCAATTTGCTAACCAGCAATGTGTCAATAATCTGTTGGAAGGGGAGTCGGGAGCTGGGAATATACCCAAGCGTTAAGAGTCGGACGTCGAGCGCCGTAAGCCGCACGCCGCACGCGACTCTTGTTGACACATTCGAGACGCGACGCGGACGGCGTTGAGACCGAGCAGTTGCCGCTGGCTCTGGCACGCGATAAAGCTGCGACTGCGAAGGGGTCTATCAATTAGTCATACCTGTAGCGGTACCCGGTAATGGGTCACGGGGCTACGGGTTGGCGTTGTCTCCCGCCCACCAAATACTAATTACCCCAAAACGACACTGCCATCGGAGACATTACCAGCCATAAGTGATAAGCGACCATTTCAATTATGTAGCGACGAATTATATTAATAATGGCGATAATGCTGAGCATTAGACGTGCGATTTGCTGGCATCAAAGTATCACCGGGCGACTTATCGATTGTTTGATTTGACTGATAATAACCGGCAATTACAGCGAAATTCGCAATTGGCGGGGGACCCGTGTGGACGTCACAGAACATGACACCTACGTCAGCCGGTGACCGTCGTTCAAATGTCAATTGCTAAATTTAGCGCCAGGTGGATCTAGGCCGAACCCAGCCGGGTCAAATATATGTGTAATTGGCTGTCTTGGCTGGCATACATATGTATATACATATTTACTATGTACAGACCAGGACGATTCGCACTTCTCGCTCTACCATGGCCCCCCAATCGACGCGTCGTCCAGTGAGTCATGTGGCCTTCGAAGAGGAGCTACCCGCTAACCAAGTGCTTCAGTTGGGGCTTGAAGACTTGGAGTGTGCTCATATCCATCATATATCTAGGGGGGGTGAATGGGGTGTGCTTATTCATTCTCGTCGAACCATTAGTCAACATCCACGAAGACAATTGGCTTGAATGCGAATGTGAATACCCCTGGCCGACGCTGCTTCAAACTTCAATCCCAGCCACGACGAGGTCTCTGACGAAGACGACGCGTGGCGATAAGAGTTCAGTGGAAAAGTGGCCCGAATTATGGCTAACTGCTGCTGAATCAAAACTTTTATTGGACCCACACCACGCAGCATGTCAGCATGTAATTAGAGGGGCCAAAGAGCGAACCGAACCCCGTTAGCGCACAGTGGAAACAGATCCGACCCTCCCATTCTCGACTGATTGATGGGATCCGTGGCTCCACTGTGCGGAGATCTTCTTCTTTGGCATACAAGTTTTCTAATCTACCTTATCGGTGCTTTCATTGCCGCCATCCGACAACAGCGCGTCATCTCTGCCACGCGAGAGCCCGGGACGAAGCTTACCAACCCTTTTGTTGGAGGTGTCATCGACGCTCACACTTTTTAAGATACTCGTACCCCCGAGGCATGCCATAAGCCGTGCCATCACACGTTCGTTCTACTGTGATGAGTCTTGGGTGTTGAGGCAATGTACCCTTGGCCCCAGGGGGCAAAGATCGACGATCGCTTCAAGCGGTGATCGCATTACCCCAACGCGGGAGTTGATAAGGAAAACCAATTTTGTCTCAATTTCGGGATCATGATATCACGAGTAGACCAGACCCTTGGCTTGGGAGTGGACCCACACGGTGGGGCCGAAATGAAGGTGCAACCTTATCTAGCTGCAGCCCACTGTACAATTATTGCCACAAGGTATGATCGTAAATCAAAGTACCGATTTGGTCAAGATAAAAATTAGCGGCAGAACTATACAACTATAAAACTAACGATGCGATCGCGTTCTACAGGCCATTCCCCCATCGATTCTTAATATTAACGAACTGAATTATCGAATGTGAGTGTGCGTCAACTAGGTCTAGTTCGAGCACATGATACAATTTCAGAAGGAAATGAAATGAAATAATTTATAATACTTTTTATCAATTTGAGTGTGAATTGAATAGAATTTCCAAGCATAAATCCGAAAATGTCCGATAATGTAAAAAAATTTCCGGAAAAGCATGAACATGTCCGAATATGGCTCCATCCAATCGTAAAGAAGCCCATGTCCCAACCCAGACTTGGTTGGAGAACTTAGATGGCCAGATCGATTGCCAGTTCTCTCTATTGTTTCACCACGATTTCCCATGGCCCATTGTCTATTGCCCATAGCCTCTGGGCCAAGCCGAAAAAATCCCCCCCCAATGCAATTAATTTCGCATTGAAGCTCAAAGCTAGCCATATCACGCCCACCTTGCCGCTGCCCTCCCCGTTGAGGCTGCAGGGGAAGCTTTGGAATGGGGCATCATCAAGTGACGCAAACAAAAACCTCAATGGTAGACAGCAAAATGAAGGTGTACATAATGAGACACATGTACACGTACGTACATGCTCGTTCGCTAAAGAAAAACCCCCCGTCGTAATATGAATGGAGAAGGGTGAAGCAGGGTACGGATACGGGAGGGTTCTGGAGGGTATGGGACCTAACGGACCTTAGCCAACGGCAGAGCAGAGCAAAACAGAGCAGAGCAGAGCAGAGCATAGCACGGTTTCCCTCCACTCCATAAGTAATTGATGAAAAATAAATATCATGGGTAAATATATTGTATAAATAAATGCGATGGGGAGGGCGTGTGTGTGTTTGAGGCTGCTGCTGGGGCATGGGGATGGGTCTGGGTGTGGGGCAATCATCGAATCAAATCCAATAATAATTATAAGCGTGGCGCGCACTTCTGACTCCGATTCCGATTCTTTCGCACGACGGCATTTCGCATTGACGTCGGCGACAACTGCTGACTGCGGACTGCGGACAGCGCACTCGAGGAGATAGCAGAGGCTCCAAATGTCAGAGACATACAGCGGCAACTATCGAACAGCGGCTGCGACTTCGACAGCGGCAGCGACTGCGACTGCGGCGTCTCGGCCTGGGACTGCCTCACACGCAGTCGGACCGATTTTCGTATAAATATAAAATTATGCGACGGTCCGAGGCTATGAATCAGTTTCGCTTAGACACACGCCAATGCTAATTGTCTCGGCCTGTGGCTCCGTACTAGAGAAAGTGCCAAAGAACTCCATATATCGAATTCGAATCGAACTCAAAACTTATTTGATCCAAGGGATCATCGGTGCAGTGCGTGCATAGCCGACGTGCAGTATTAGCCACAGTATTCGCCAGAACCAAAATACAGTATTTTAGCATATATACATATATGCATCGTAGCCAAATGGAGCGTGCCAAAATAGAAAGTGATCTGGCCACCAACATGTGCCATCAAAGTAAGTACGCAGCAGTAGAAGTGCGAGTCCAACGGTTTTCGGGATATTCCTATCTTTGTGCCCGTAATTAGATCACTGTCTTTCCGATAGATACCTTCCATCGCATTTCGCAATTGTTTAAAAAAAGATGATTGCTCGTGAAAAGTTTCCCCATGATTAATACAGCGAGCGCCTCCCTCCTCATCCGGCAGCTCTCTCTCTCTCTGCCTCTATCTCTACCTCTCTCTACCTCTCTCTCCGCCTCTGCCTCTGTTTTGGCTTTTGCTGGTGTGAATCCCCGCCTGGTCCGAAGCGCCAGGCGCGAGGGCTCGATCGGAGAGTTAACAATAGCAGAGATTGATTTGCAAATAGTTTCCCAGGCAGATTCAAATCCAAATCCATTTTTTATGCATATCGTTTCGTATGCAACTCTGATTCGAAGAGCTCTTATGATCTATTTAGCCCCTCCTCCCTCACATGACTCCTGAAATATTTTTCGCGTGCTCTCCAGGCTTTAATATAATATCTGATCTGCCAGCCATCACATGGTTTCGATTAGGGAGACCGCGCCGTGGGCCAATCAATATGCCGGAATGGAGATCGGATCCCCTTTCGTTTGATCGCACAGGCCATAAAACGGTTTACTACCGGCTGTATAAGGTGGAACTGTTCGATTAATCATCATCCAGGCATTCAGGGCACTCATCCAACCAGAACTTTCCTTCGCCCTCGATTACCGACCAATTATGGCTTTGGCCCGACTCCGCCCGTCCAGGTGATCGCAAGATTTTAAGCCCAGCCTACAGCGGCAATGGGGTGGGCAGCAGCACGTGCCTTATCGCAGTCGACGTCGCTGGTAGCGTCAAGCAGCCGCTGGCGTTGACGTTGGCGTTATCAAGTCGCTGACCTACGGCAACAGCCGGCGCGGAGTGCCTAGGGGCCAGAGCGAGGCGACGAGTCAGCAAAACAGCGAAAAAGCGGTAGAGGGCGAGAGCGGGCGAGTGTGAAATACGAATTATTTAAAATCGAGCGGCGTGTTCCCCGTCCATCGATGACGATTTGCCGCGGAGGCGGGAAATGGATATGTTGAGCTCCGACTACGTCATCGTTGGACTGCGGCTGTTGCTCGCGAGTCTGGGCCACGTCTGGCATCGCATAAAAAACCCAAAATACTATGAGTAATCCGAATCTCTTGTGAAATTCTGCCGAATCGGGAGAGCAGTGGGAGTGAGAGAGAGGCAAGTTAAGAGCGCATGACAACGCTCAACAAACTGTTTCGAAAAATTACTCAATCTTAGCAAGTATTGCTCGCTTTCTGGCCTAAACCAACGCGCTGCGACTCTCTCTCTCTCTCTCTTCGGCCTGCAGATCGCACTGAGGCAGAAGCTGTAATTGCACTCACTCTCTCAGTGAGTGTGAGTGGGATCGAGTAGTGAGTGCCTGGCTGAGTGCGTGAGTCTGCTGCGACTCGATGTCTGATGAGCTGTGAGTGGTTGGCGGCGGCTTCAAATCTTCCAGTGCCGTTGCATCGTCCGTCATTTAGTCATCAACCGCCGAGTTGAAGAGAGTTCGCACCGATCTCGCGCTCGCCCGTGATTTTGTAGTGATTTGTGATATTCGTTAGTGTTAATCGTGCAGACCATGCTGCCCCTGCTAGCCTTTGCCTTAAACGGTACGAACCTGATTCCGTCCGCCATTCCACAACCCGCTCTAATCAATCTCCTCTTTGGCCTTGCAGCGAAAATTTTCCCACAGAGTCACAGCGGCAGCAGGTCACATAACTGGAGCTGGAACTGCAGCAGCAGTAGGCGCCTTCTGCTCTTGATAATGACCCTGGCTGCCCTAATGCCACTGCCACAGGCCCGCCACCTGCACGACCAGGTAGCTCTGGATTACGCCTATGACGAAGATGCCTCCGGCTTAGCCCGATCAGCGGCCGCCTCCATCACTTCCTCCTCCTCCTCATCATCTTCAGCGGCAGAGAGTCTGCCGGCGTGGAATGTCAACCCCTTCCACGGACTGGAGGCCAGCTTCGGTGAGGGCAGCTACGATAATGATGTGAGCCTGAGCGAGAGCAGCTACGAGGAGATCGCCCAAGTGGCCATGAGGGCCGCCCGGCGGGAACTTCGCCGACAACGCACCCGCCACGCGCGCAGCCACAGCCTGCGTCTCTTCTCCAGCACCCCACAGGCGCCCGAATGGGAGAACCCTTGCGGGGGCATCTATCAGCCGGACGAGAGCCTGCCCGCCGAGGCGGACAGCTCCAGCCAGGGACGAGTGATCAAGAGAAAGGTAAGGAAAACTCCTTGGTTCACCATTCACCACCACGACCTCTTCATTATTATGCATTGCAATTTCTTTTACTGATGGCCGCCGCCTCTTCCCCCTTGCAGCACCTGGTCGCCTTGCGGAACATCACCATGAGCGAGTACCAATTCATCCGCAGCAGCGCCAAACTGGAGTACGGCAACTACCAGCACTGGCAGCGCGAGTACAAGTTCCTGCCAAACATGACGCGGCCCACAAATGCGGTAAGTGGATTGAGCCCCGATCGAGTGTCGAGTGACGTGCGATGAACGATGAGCGATGGGCAATCGCGGATCGGTGTTCGCTGATGAGTGTGGACCGGCTCCGCCCTGGGCGGCTAAGACCAGTTTTCCTGCCGCTCATCGCATTGCTCTCAGTGCCTGGGCTGCAAGTCTGATTTGCATGCCCTTCTTGCTTTGGCTCGACTAAAACTAACGCTCGCCCATTCCCTCCCTTCCAATTTGACCCACAGGTGAAGCTGAAGACCTGGTACCGCAACATGCAGACCTTCGTGGGCAGCTTTTCGTACCTGGGGCGGGCACAGTACAAGTACCGCAAGGAGCATCAGCAGAACCTCAACGCCGTCACACACGAGCTGCATGATCTGCTGGTCAGCGCGCGCAGCATGCTCTGCGAGATCGAAACGACCATCAACGCCTCCTACCCGAACAGCAACGGGGCGAAACTGAGCCGCGTCAGCCGGGCGGCGATGCTGGAGCGATTGCGATTCCATACGCCCCCCGACGGGAGCCAGGAGGCGGACGAGAGAGACCTCAAGGTCAGCAAGGAGCTCTACATCCAGTACCTTGACAACGTATGGAAGACACTTCGCCGGGCCCTGCGAAAGCAGCACCGCAACAGCCAGGAGCGGCGCCAACAAGTGGGAGCTGGAGCGGCGTCGGGTGTCGGAGCCGGACCTGGAGCAGGTTCTCTGCGGCATTCCAGTTTTGAAAGCATCGAGCTTGGTTCCTCCAATGCGGCCATGGTCAACGGATCTGACTGCGTCGGCAGTGGGTCGGTAGAATGCTGAGCCTGAACCATAGTCACGCTTAATCCTGCTTCAGCCCCAACCCCAGCCCAAGTCCCAGTCCCGCCCTGTGCGCCTCCTCCAGTATTAGAGCCAAGCGAATGCTGTGCACAGTCTGTAGTTCGTAGTACCTCCTTTTGTTGTTCCAGCTGCAGCATTCCAAGCCGCTTCTAAGCCAAAAACACACAAAGAGAGACACACAAACCGAAAGAGAAAGATAATGAGAAAGAGATAGAGATATAAGTCGCTACGTATAGAAAAAGAATGACACAGGGAGAGAGAAGAATTTTGTCGAATGCCATTTTAGAATTTTACTTAGCATTTATTATAACTTATTTATTGAGCAAAATCCATGCCACGAGCTTTCCAAACTCGTATTCCTAGTATTATCATCTCCATTCCGCCTTTGCCATCCCATCGAAAACCATTCGTCACTATTTATTTCCCATTGGAAGTACTCCTTAGTATTTTCGTATTCGTATTTTTTTGTTCTATTTTTAATAATTTATTTATTTATTTATTATATTTATATTTATTAATGAGCCGCGAGTGCCCCTCGCCACTCCCCGTAACAAAGAAAACCAACAACAAACAAAAAAATGCTTAAATCTACTGTGATTTATTTTAAGTAATTTTTTTGAATAGTTCTTAGTGAATGATGAATAAATCTTGTAAATGAAAATAAGAATCCAGCGACAGAGGTGATGTGCCGTTGTCCCTGGCTGGTTATTGAATCGCCATGAAATCTCTGTGAAATAAAAACTGAGCAAAGAAATACAGGACTACCTCTTATTAATTTTTGGTTTTTGCTGGGGTTAGCTCCACTATTCGGCCATTTCGTCGGGTACCAACTGACCCAGCTTATCACCGATACCACTGAGAATTTCAGGCAGTTATTGCAGTCGTCCAGGTTTTCGCAGTCGGCCTATCGCTTTTAACAGTAAATAGCGTCGTTCGCAGCGGACTATCGGCCGTACTTGAGGGGGTTCTAATACAGGAAGTAGGTCGAATTGGTTTCCGTTTCCACTCCACCGAGGAAGCAGAACATCCGCTAGTCGTATTCTTTATCCGTATCGCACATCTTATCAGCGCCCAGTGGTGCTCTCCGCTTGGTGGACTATTCGATGAATGCAGCGACCGACTTTATAGCAGTTTAGTTTAAATAGTTTTTAGTTTTTGTTGTTGAACACTGGCTGTAGAATTGCCCCATATAAGGGCGAGCACAATTACAGTAACATCGAATCGCTTTCAGGCCGTCTCCTTCTAGGAAAAAACAAAAATATGTTATTTTATGTTATTGATCAGCATCAGCAGCAAAGTCAGTCCATTCGTCTGTCTGTTCAGATTTTAAGATATCTGGCTATTCTATACAGTCCGTTATTTGTCAGGAAGTTCACGAATCGGAAACATCTTTCCTAGTGTCTTAGCTTCTTAATATATACCCCATATACAATTTTTCTTTTTGAATGTGTCTACCATTTATTTAAAGTGAAATACGATTCGATTCCGCTGTTACTCCTCAAAATTACTCATACTACTCGCCTAACTCTTGCAGATAGGGGCGTGACTCTATAATTATACAAATGCTGAAATGTATGAAAAGGGTCTAGTTCCTGACGCGACCTGTAGGGGCGCCATATAAGCGGTTGCAAAATCAGCTAAAAGCTTATGTAGCAAAAATGTAAAATGTATAATTCTGCCTTAAAGTTGTCGAATGTTGTACAGCTTTTCGAATGTTGCACCGAATTCAGCAACTGCTGCGTAGCGCCACTGTGTAATTCGTTCGAACTAATGTTTCAGCTTGTTTCAACTTGTTTCAACTTGTTTCAAACTGTCAGGAACGCATCTGCCCCATTTTCGCAGCTCTAATCGCCTTTGTTTTATACATATTCGCAAATATATCTGTCACTATATATGTAGTATATCTCTCGTATCTTATATAAATACCTCATTTATATCTCTCCCTTAACGTGGGTCTGAAATTACATTCGTTTCTGAGGCGCCTTGCTTTTTAATGTGCGATTTCTTTTGCTCACACCTTTGTTTTGCATTTAGTATTTTACTTTCTCCGTCCCTTAGTTTCCCACACTGTACACCGTATACCGTGCAGCGTACAACTCCGATAACTGTCTACTTTTACTTGATAAGAATTTTAGAAGCAGTGGCGACACTTTCTTGCTTTTATTCCGCTGCTTTCTTTTTCCTTTCTTTTCGGGTCGAACGCAGTTTTTATAACAAGTATATAGTTTCTGCTCCCAATTTTTAGCCTCCAATGAAAAGACTCTTCATGTTTCGCGCCAAATATTTGCTGCCTTTTAATGTCAACAACAACAGCTTGGCGCGACGCCTTAACATATCGGATTTTTTGCTAGAGCTACAGAGATCCATCATTAGCAAAATCGATTCAATAGTATCGAAAGAAAATTATTATTAAATAATATATTTATACTAGGTGAACCGGCAAACGTTGTTTTTCTAGTCGAAGAAATAAATTTGATGTAAATGCTCGATTAAATTGTTAGCGTTGTTGGTCAATTCCTCCACGTCTGTCGACTATGTATCTGCGCGAAACTCTCCGTTCTAGTTGCCTTTGTGGATTTCGTTCATCTCGGGTCTCTTGCGATTGTGATGTCCGAAACTGCGCCATGCTCACACGCTCATCTGCATTGTTTTCTTGGATTTGTTCACCTGAAAATCATACTCTTATATCTCGCATGGTTCTAGACTTGATCGTTTGAAGACTCAATTTTGCTGTCTGCGTGTTATTGGCATTGCTCAAATAAATTAAAATCTCGGGTTACAATATTTGTTATTGAACTTTTCCGAAATGGCTCGACCGATTTTCTTGCAATTTTATATTCTTTTGATTTTAAGTTTTTTTTTAGATAGGCTAGGGATGACTTCCGAGATGAAACGAATAATGATTTCATACACAATATTCAAACCCCAGGACCGAATTTTTGTTTCGGGCTACTGGGATTTCATAAGTGTATGAAAAAGTTTTATTCAATTTAATATTTTTCATAACATTTTCATTGAATTTTATGACGCCACATTTAGATTAGATGCTATTGGCTCAGATTGGCGAGATTAACTTGGTAATCGTAGTAACATTTTTCTGGGTTTTACAGGGCTGCAGCTGCTGATGGCGATGGGCGTTTCGATGATGCTATGCCTTAAAACTAATCAATCTGAATTAAACTTTGTCAAAACATAAGGTCGATCAGACCACTCCTTCGGGTACACCCCAAAAAAAAAAAAAAAAGTAGGTGTTTGGGAGGTACCCGAAGGAGTGGTCTAATCGGGATGAAAAATAGATGTTGGCCGATGCGCAGAGCTAACCGATAAGCACACAAAATTTCACGAAAATCGATTGAGCCATTTCGGAGGAGTTCAGTTACAAAATTTTTGACACGAAAATTTGATATATTAGATATGAAGCGAACGATTGAACGCCTGCAGTAACTGAAAATCATCTGCGCACATCCACACATTAGTTGATGCCATATATTTGTGTACATTTGAATTTAGGTTTTTGTAGTCGGCCAGTCAATGCCCAAGCGCACATACTCATACTCATACACATGTCTCATATGTATATGAAAACGTTCTTTGCCTCATCTTTATTTTTGACAATATTGTGTAGATATAGCTAGTGGCAATACGATGCACTTGAATACGTTCTATTCTCTTCTAGATTGTTGCACCCTTTCATACCTTAAGGACAATTTCGAAGAGAAAGCTGGACTCCATTCGGACTATTGAAGATCTATTTAAGTTAGAAGGAGGAAAAAAGGTGCGCGCTATAATCGTTATTGTCTTGTCATTTCATGTGGTGCGGTGAAATCACTAGCATTTACACCGAGTCATGACTCTTTCGACTCGATTTGCAGGTGAGTATAGAAATATTGAAAACTCCAAATCAGCCATGAATCTCAATGTTTTGGCTGCAGAATCTCACTCCGTAGCTGCTCATCGTCCAAGAGATAAACGTATTCCATAAAATAGTCAAATAGTATCAAACGGATTTGTGCATCTCGGTCTTCAAAATATTTTTCTAGTAGGCGGTACATTTGGGACATTTCCATTGCAATCATATTTTTTACTTCTATAGACATTAGATACGCTGGCAGGGACTCCAATAGCTGCAACATTTCTTCAAATTTTTTATGGGAATTTTGAGGTGTAAATTTTCAACTATACAATTTAAAAAAAAATTGTATTATTGTTCAAATACTTTTTGTTCAGAAGAGCTCTTAAGTACGTAAAGTTCCGCAATACTGAGAAGAACTTTGGGGCATTTTCAATAGCCATTAAATTGGCCTTGCAATGGTCTGTCAGAATGGCCAACAGTTTGCCTGCAAGTCCTCGATTTCGAACTTCTTTCAATATTTTTTCAATGACCTCAATATTGATTTTTATTGAATAATTATTATTATAATTATTATTCTTGATTTTCATTGTATAATTATTATTCTACATTTTTATTGAATAATTTTGATTTGTATTGTTTTTGCTTAAAATAAGACTCAAAAAATTAAAAGGGGGAACGAAATTTTGAAATATACGTTTAATAGTGAGATCTAACAGGTGTGTGGATACAAAATTTGGTTGCTCTAGCCTTAACAGTCTCTGAGATTTGTGGATGCCCTAGATATTCGTCCTTTGCGGGGGCGGAAGAGGTTGTGTCGAAATTTTGAAACTAGCTTGTCAAGATCCGATATCACAGGAGTGTGGATACCAAATTTGGTTGCTCTAGCTCTTATAGTCTCTAAAGAGAGACAGAGCGAGAGAGAATGAAATTGTTTTCTTGATTCTGGCGATAATTATTATACGATCTGGTTCAGATTTCGCACTCTAAAAGATTTAGTCATCCTCTACGATTCTGCGTTTTTTTATTTTTTCGTATCTTTGAAATTGTGGATGCCACAGATTTTCGCTCTTTGTGGGAGCGGAAGTAGACATATATGTGACATATCACAGAAGTTCGGATATAAAATGTCGTTGCTCTTGCTCTTATGGTCTTTGAGAACTAGGCGCTCATAAGGGCGGAGAGACGGACAGACAGACATGGCTCAATCGACTCGGCTATTGATGCTGATCAAGAATATATATCCTTAAAGGGGTCGGAAACACTTCCTTCTGGACGTTACACACATCCATTTTAACCACAAATCTAATATACTAATCACCCCTCATCATACTCATTTTGAGTATCGGGTATAAAAATGAATTTCCATATTTTTTGCAATGTGACGAACGCCCGAAAAAATACTTGACGTCACCGAAAGTTACCGCTGCTGCCGTTCACAGAGGCATAGCAGCGAACTAACAGCGAAAAAAAAATTCTTTGCCGTTATAGAAACGAGAAATGTTAAGTTAGCAGAGAGATAACAGCGAATGAAAGCGGAGTGAGAGAGGCCCTGACATTAACGTGATCTACACAGCTCATGTTTATGCTCTTGTTAGGCCACACACTTTTGGTCTCGTTCTTATCAGTGAGGTAGGAAGAGGTAAGATGATGAGAAATGAAGGCCGATTCATAGGCGGAGCTTTGACTAGTAATATTCAACGCTACTCTATTGGATTATGGTAACAGGCGAGTCTTTCTGTTTTGACTTTAATTTCATGTTTTCTTCTGTATACATACATATATGTATGAATTTCCTCTTACATTTTTATACCCGATACTCAAAATGAGTATTGGGGTATATTAGATTTGTGGTAAAAGTGGATGTGTGTAACGTCCAGAAGGAATCGTTTCCGACCCCATAAAGTATATATATTCTTGATCAGCATCAATAGCCGAGTCGATTGAGCCCTGTCTGTCTGTCCGTCTGTCCGTCCGTCCGTCTGTCCGTCTGTCCGTCCCCTTCAGCGCCTAGTGCTCAAAGACTATAAGAGCTAGAGCAACGATGTTTTGGATCCAGACTTCTGTGATATGTCACTGCTACAAAAATATTTCAAAACTTCGCCCCGCCCACTTCCGCCCCCACAAAGGACGAAAATCTGTGGCATCCACAATTTTAAAGATGTGAGAAAACCAAAAACGTTGAATTGTAGAGAATGACCATATCTTTAAGACTGCGGAATCTGAATTGGATCGTATTATTATTATAGCCAGCATCAAGAAAACAATTTCATTTTTTCTCGCCCTGTCTCTCTCTAACACACACGTAGCATAGGCGGCTTTGCTTAGAGTAAAACATTAGCGCCTAGATCTCAGAGACTACAAAAGCTAGAGCAACCAAATTTCGTATCCACACTCCTAATATATCGGACCGAGACGAGTTTGTTTCAAAATTTCGCCACACCCCCTTCCGCCCCCGCAAAGGACGAAAATCTGGGGATATTCAAAAATCTCAGAGACTATTAAGGCTAAAGTAACCAAATTTGGTATCCGCACTCCTGTTAGATCTTACTATAAAACGTGTATCTCAAAATTTCGCCCCACCCCCTTCCGCCCACACAAAAAACGAAAATCTGTTGCATCCACAATATTGCACATTCGAGAAAACTAAAAACGCAGAATCATAGATAATCAGATAATAAACCATATCTATCAGATTGCTGAATCTGGATCAGATCAGATCATTTTTATAGCCAATAGGAACAAATCAATTGGCAGTGGCTACGCAGCGCCCGACGTCACGCTCAGACTGATTTTCTGTCTCTCTCGCACGCACTCTTTGTCGTGTCGTTTAATATTAGCGGCGTCTGCCGGAGGAGAGCCATACTGACTTAGTATCGGGTATAACCGTAGAGTTGCGGTGTCCGCAGCAACTCACAACGTTCCCCCTCGTTTTTGAATAGATATCGACGCTGCTATTGATGCTGAGCAAGAATATATGTATATGTATGATTAAACGGTCTGGAAGGCTTCCTTCTGGGTGTTCAACACATCCATTTCAATTACTAATCTAATATGTATGCCCCTATTCCCATTGAGTATCGGGTATAAAAAACTCAATAAAGAAAGAAAAGATAAAAACTGGAGAAATTGGAAGGAGACCCACACACAGAAATAAACACATACTTACACACACAAACATCAAAAATGACACCTACACACGTAGCCACAGAAAGAGAACGCATTAAATTCAATTAACAAGACATTGTAAATATTGTCACACCTTTCACAAAAGTCAACATTACACTCGAAAGTTGTCGTTGGTATATACTATACCGGTGCAGAGGGTCAAACGATTTTGGCCATCTGTTTGCAACTGAGAGAAGTAATAATCATATCCCAACAAAATATTTCAAAGAATAGTTACATATGTATGTATATACATTTATTTTCGATCCGGCTCAACACCCGACTCGTCAAATTCGGCATGTTCGCATGTCTTATCGACCGCTTGACGATCTATATGTTTCAATGCCAAAAATCAGGGTATCAAAAGACTCGGCCCGTCTTTATTATTTCAGAATGCTGTGCTGTGCTAGTTGCTGTTGTATATGTTATTAATGTTTGCATATGGATAGAACAAGCTAGAGACAGGGAAAAGGGATAAAGGGAGAGGGCAGATTTTGCTAGGTGGGAGAGTGGGGACTCGAGCAGGATATAGCCAGTCAACTAGGCAAGTAATGGATGAATTCAAGCCTGGGGAGCCCATTCGATTCCTTTTCGCGCAAAATAAATCTGTGAGGCCATCACAGGCTCTTCTTTTCTTGGTTGATCTATCTTTTACTGTCTTCAAGATCCAGACAGACGGAAAAAGGCAATAGCACGGATACATTATTATACATTGATATTGCAACAGTCCCAAAAGCAAATTCAGAAACAGGTTCCCGGTGTTGACAGATTTCCCCCAGTGCACGACCATTTGCTTGCGAAAATTCGACGAAGCCAGCGCCAGAATTTCCTGGCATTCAGATCAGCGATAGATGCGCTGTGTGCCACTCGATTTCGGCGATTGTCCGGCGAAGTAGGGCCGTTGTGCCATCCCTCAAACCAGTCTGCCAACTCATCCACACCCTATCTACGCTCCAACGGACAGCAGTCTCTGTCCATGCATCTCTGTCTGTCTAAAGGTCTCTGTCTCTTTACTTTTCTCGTGGCTGTCTCTCTTTGCTTAAGTATAAGTGGGATATATGCTTGATGAAAATGGATAACAGACCAGTTAGAGTGGAGCGGGCAGTGACTGTGGGACTGTGGAGCTCTGGGAGTGGCAGTATATGTGTGAGCCATACAAAGCGCACAGCTGCAGGAGCAGCAACCAAAGACTCAACCCTTACAAGAACTCGAGACGGAGCAGAGACGCATGCAGAGACGCAGGCAGAGACGCGGGCTGAGACGTAGAGTTAAAGCCAAACCCAGAGCCAGAACTATATTCAGGAGCATGGATGCTTGACCTACATAGCGGGGTACCATGCAACGTGTTCCATTTCGGTTGCAGTCTCCATAACCGTCTCCGGGCCAGCCCTTTGCTCACTATAATTACAGCGATGGGCAAACGATGGAAGCCGACTTGGGGGATGTTGGGGTGGTTTTGTCGGAGCGTGCAGCACTGTACAGACCAGTGATGGGGAGCTGGAGCAGGGCACCACTGGCGCCATTAACCCTAACGAGGCGGTGTCATACTAATGAATATCGAGTTAATGAATATTTCATAGAAACATAATGCAATGTCCTAGGTTAGCTTTTTCCTTGTCCTGGTATTGGCCTTGGCAGTATACCTGACCCGTATCCATCTCCATATGCTTGTCCCAGCTGACGGCAGCTAACGGTCATTGAAAGTACGTCTTTAATTTCATTCTTTCCCTAGTTTTTTTTTTTGCAGCTTCCCTTAAAAAAATCCCACCCAACTCCCATCTCATCCCATCCTCCATCCATAAAAATTGCATCGCATCGCATCGCAAAACGGTCACGTACTTTAATTTTGCTTACTTCGTGAATGAGTGCAATGGAAATGAATAAAAATGTGCACACAGCTCCCACAAAATGGGAAAAGCGCCGCCTTCTGAGGTCTAGCCTCAGCCACTTTCCCATCACATTTACCGAGCTGCCTTAGACTTCCCCTTTCTTTCCCTCTCATCGAAAAGCCTTTGACCCTGCTACGTGGGAGCGACCAAAGCGACTTGATGAATGCCAATGTCTTCGGTAAATATTTTCAGAGTGACACAAACCAAAAGTGGAAGGAAAAAGGAAATTGAAGTAGTATCGCCCCCAATTTTGAGTGAAAGGAGTACGCAGTATCCATTGACCTGCGTCTCTGAGCAGGCAATGAGCACGTAACCTTTCTAGAGACTGCTTTTTATACCCGATACTCAAAATGAGTATTGGGGTATATTAGATTTGTGGTAAAAGTGGATGTGTGTAACGTCCAAAAGGAATCGTTTCCGACCCCATAAAGTATATATATTCTTGATCAGCATCAATAGCTGAGTCGATTGAGCCATGTCTGTCTGTCCGTCTGTCCGTCCGTCCGTCTGTCCGTCTGTCCGTCTGTCCGTCCCCTTCAGCGCCTAGTGCTCAAAGACTATAAGAGCGAGAGCAACGATGTTTTGGATCCAGACTTCTGTGATATGTCACTGCTACAAGAATATTTCAAAACTTTGCCCCGCCCACTTCCGCCCCCACAAAGGGCGAAAATCTGTGGCATCCACAATTTCGACGATACGAAGAATCTACGCAGAATCGTAGAAGATGACTATATCTTCTAGAGTGCAAAATCTGAACCAGATCGTATAATTATTATAGCCAGAATCAAGAAAACAATTTCATTTTTTCTCGCCCTGTCTCTCTCTAACACACACGTAGCATAGGCGGCTTTGCTTAGAGTAAAACATTAGCGCCTAGATCTCAGAGACTACAAAAGCTAGAGCAACCAAATTTGGTATCCACGCTCCTAATATATCGGACCGAGACGAGTTTGTTTCAAAATTTCGCCACACCCCCTTCCGCCCCCGCAAAGGACGAAAATCTGGGGATATTCAAAAATCTCAGAGACTATTAAGGCTAGAGTAACCAAATTTGGTATCCGCACTCCTGTTAGATCTTACTATAAAACGTGTATCTCAAAATTTCGCCCCACCCCCTTCCGCCCACACAAAGGACGAAAATCTGTTGCATCCACAATATTGCACATTCGAGAAAACTAAAAACGCAGAATCATAGATAATGATCATATATATCAGATTGCTGAGTCTGGATCAGATCAGATCATTTTTATAGCCAAAAGGAACAAATCAAATTGCACTGGCTACGCAGCGCCCGACGTCACGCTCAGACTGATTTTCTGTCTCTCTCGCACGCACTCTTTGTCGTGTCGTTTAATATTAGCGGCGTCTGCCGGAGGAAACCCATACTGACTTAGTATCGGGTATAACTGTAGAGTTGCGGTCTCCGCAGCAACTCACAACGTTCCCCCTCGTTGTTCTTTAGAACAGTGTATAATTGATCGATAACCACACTGTTGGCCAATTAGCTGCGATACTTGTCCCCCTCACATCTACTATTAGATCTCTGCCTACTATTCGATAATAAATGAAGCCCCAACCACAGAGCAACAGCCGTAATTTAGCAGTAGCCGTAATTCAATTGGTTTTAAGTTTAAAATTGCTTCCAGTCATTGTATCCAAAGGGGGTAAATGGAATGGAAGGCAATACTACCAATGGGCCTACCCTGGGGAGTGGGTATGGGTGGGACTAGGGGACTAATCCAATCGAGGGGCAATAATAATTTGAGCAATAATAATAATTCAGGTGCATCGAGAGAGCGCCTAGGATCATTCCCTTCGTTCAAAAAACTATTCAGATGCATAGTGCCAAGTGGCAAGTGAACCGTTTGCGTGAATACGTTTCAGTTGATTTTCAGGACACAGCCGAAAAAGCGAGCCGAAATTGGGTCAATTTGCATTGGCGATTAATGAATTCTTTACGCGGTGGGTTGGCCATGGATGGGGCGGATAGTCATGAAAGGCGCTACTCGAAGTCAGTTCCTGGCCCCATCTTTGTGTATAACATAAGCCCCACTGTCAACCACTTGTCTTTCCATTGTCTGAGGCATATAAGAGTGCGTGCCCTCACTCAGAATACGCAGAATACACAAAAAGAAGAAACAAAGAAGAAGAAGAAGCACAAGGAAGTTTATAAGTTAGTCAAAGTCTTCTCACGCAGGTGAGCCATGAGCCGTGAGACAGAAGGCCAGACATTGCTGCTGACAGGTTCGTGCCACCTGGCACGCCTGTTCTGTGGCTAGATCCAGGGGAAGAGATTTCAAGGGAAGGGCATAAGGATTTTCTCCGCCATAAGTTGGCCGAAACTGATTTATCTGGCAGCGAAGCCAGGGCGAGCTGCAATGCATTTTGATAAGGGAAACAAGGTTATTTAGATGCGATGCGATGCGAATTGGACTGGCCAGCTAATAATAGTGACTGCCATTTATCCGAAGGTTAAACTGCAAGCAAATCCACAGCTGACCACATAGTTCTAGACCATCCCCACAGTCTTGATGGACTCTTCCATTGCCATTGCTGAATTTCGGCTTCAATTCAAAAAAATTGCTGTCAACGACAAAAGAAGGCCATAAAAATAATGCAAATAAATGCAATTTCACTTAAATACAAAACAGGAATAGAACGGAAAAGCGGCTGCCAACCGCAGGAGAAGCAGGGGGTAGTAGAACAAACAGAGAAGAAGAGAAGGAAGGGGAGGAAATATGGAGACTTTACTAAGTCGATTCGCTTTGATGCTTGATCAATTCCAAATCAGAGACATGGACAATTAGCTTGTAAGCAAATTAGCCGCAACGCCAAAAGTTGGCTGCGATACTTGTCCCCTCACATCTACTATTAGATTTCTGCCTACTATTCGATAATAAATGAAGCCCCAACCACAGAGCAACAGCCGTAATTTAGCAGTAGCCGTAATTCAATTGGTTTTAAGTTTAAAATTGCTTCCAGTCATTGTGTCCAAAGGGGGTAAATGGAATGGAAGGCAATACTGCCAATGGGCCTACCCTGGGGAGTGGGTATGGGTGGGACTAAGGGACTAATCCTATCGAGGGGCAATAATAATTTGAGCAATAATAATAATTCAGGTGCATCGAGAGAGCGCCTAGGATCATTCCCTTCGTTCAAAAAACTATTCAGATGCATAGTGCCAAGTGGCAAGTGAACCGTTTGCGTGAATACGTTTCAGTTGATTTTCAGGACACAGCCGAAAAAGCGAGCCGAAATTGGGTCAATTTGCATTGGCGTTTAATGAATTCTTTACCCGGTGGGTTGGCCATGGATGGGGCGGATAGTCCTGAAAGGCGCTACTCGAAGTCAGTTCCTGGCCCCATCTTTGTGTATAACATAAGCCCCACTGTCAACCACTTGTCTTTCCATTGTCTGAGGCATATAAGAGTGCGTGCCCTCACTCAGTATACGCAGAATACACAAAAAGAAGAAATAAAGAAGAAGAAGTTAGTCAAAGTCTTCTCACGCAGGTGAGCCATGAGCCGTGAGACAGAAGGCCAGACATTGCTGCTGACAGGTTCGTGCCACCTGGCACACCTGTTCTGTGGCTAGATCCAGGGGAAGAGATTTCAAGGGAAGGGCATAAGGATTTTCTCCGCCATAAGTTGGCCGAAACTGATTTATCTGGCAGCGAAGCCAGGGCGAGCTGCAATGCATTTTTTTGCAGTTTTGGACGTTGACATGCAATGACTGCATCTTTCAAGAGGTCAAGTGGCCCGTGTGAAACCAGCAGAAGGCTGTTACGCGCGGATCCCAGGCAAAACGCAGCCCTCCTCCCGCCCAACCGACCGAGGGGCGCTGCCGCATGACGCACGGTGCGTAGGCGAACCGAACGCGAACATGCAAGAAAGATAGCTATTAGACTAACATTCGAGGAAAATTAGCACTAAACTTACTAAGAAACTAAGCATGCAATCAAAATACAAATACCACTACAATTACTAATTACTAGAAAGGTGTGTAAGGATTAGTAATTTAATAAGAGGAAGAGAATTAGTGGTGGATATAATATGGTAGAAGGAATTATAATCCGAGCATAAGACCCTAAACGGTTCATGCAAGGAATAATTCGATCTACAAAGTGGAAGGAACAACGGTATAAAATTTCTACTCAGTCTAATAGGAATCGTGAAGTTTATGCGGCTCAACAGATCAGGACTGTCTATGTCTCCCCTGATCAAGTTGTGCATAAATATCACACCAAGAATTTTTCTACGGTTAACTAAGGATGGGAGGTTTACTAATAGTAGTCTACTAGAGTAAGATGGGAGTCTTACACCCGCATCCCAGTTAAGGCCCCGCAGAGCAAAGAGTAAAAAGTTTTTCTGTACTGATTCTATACGGTCCTGGTGTACTTTGTACTGAGGGCACCATACACAGGAGCCGTATTCTAAGATCGGACGAACAAGCGAGGTATAGAGAGTCTTTGTTATATAGGGGTCGGCAAATTCCTTTGACCACCTCTTTATAAACCCAAGCACGCCCATGGCCTTATTTACCATGGTAGAAATGGTAACTTGGGGTCTAACATAACACCCAGATCATCCACCAGCCAACAAAGGGCTAGAACGATGAAATGTCATAACTTTGCATTTCGAGGCATTAAGGTGTAACAAGTTTGCACAACACCATGACTGAAAGTTATTGAGATCGGATTGCAAGCGAGAATGAAATGAAATGTCCATGTACTGGACACAGAGTTTAACATCATCCGCATACATAAGTACTCGAGAGTATGTTAATACTGAAGGCAAGTCATTAATAAAGAGTGTGAAGAGTAAGGGGCCTAGATGGCTGCCCTGTGGTACTCCCGAAGAAACCTTTACTGGTAAAGAGAGGGAGTTTTTGAAGAGGACTCTTTGAGACCTGGAACAAAGATAGCTAGAAATCCATCTCAGGAGGTTGGGCGGAAACCCTAAAAGGTCAAGTTTATGTGCTAAAAGGGAATGGTTGATCGCCGCCTTATAAATCCATGCTGAGTTGGAGATATAAGTGACTTGCAGAGATGTTGCAAGTGCGGAGTTAAAACCTTCTCAAACATTTTAGGAATAGCGGATAACTTTGCTATACCTCTATAATTTTTTGCATCAGACTTGCTACCTTTTTTATGGAGAGGAATTATAAACGATTCCTTCAAGGATAATCAAAGGAAAGGGTGAATAGTTTAAGCAGAGGTCCACACAGAGCCTCGGCGCAGTACCTGAGTACACAACCTGGAACCCCGTCTGGACCCGGTGAAAACACCGGCTTAACTAGTCGAAGATCATTAGGTAAAGAACATTCATTTAACAAGGGACCGGAAATGCCGTTCGACCTCGGTAAACCGTATGGGTACGGATGACCAGAGTAGCTTTCCTCAGAATAGGTGGTTTGGAAAAATTGGGCAAAAAGATCGGCAATTGCCTGATCATTATTTGCCGACGTATTACAAAATGATAGAGAGGATGGGTGTGCGGACGTTCTACGCTTACTGTTTACGAAGCAGTAAAACTGTTTAGGGTCCTGAGAAAAACGTATCCTGCATCGAGATAGGTAGTTCTTATAGCATTGAGCATTAAGAACTGAAAAGTTTGACCGAGCTATTACATAGCGAGAGTGAGAAGTAGGAGAACCCACTTCTTGAAATTTTTTAAAAAGTCTTGATTTTAAGTTTTTTATACTGGATAACTCTTTGGTAAGCCAAGGGGGTTTTCCAGATCTAGTCGGACAAGAAAGCGGGACACACGAATCAAAAAATGTGCCAAGAGCATTGTAAAACATGTTTGTGCCTTTTATGACATCAGTGCACAAGTACAAAGCGGACCAATCAAAATCCCTAATGAGGTTATTAAGCTTCGCAAACTCGGCTTTAGGATAGGCTAGGATACTAGACTCGTTTACCGAAGACCAAACAGTTCCTGGCAAGTTGAAGTCACCAAGAACTATCATACGATCTTCATCAGATAGCGAGGAAGAAACAGCGGTTAAAGGGGACAAGTGCTGCTCATAAATTGAAATATCCGAAGAAGGTGGGATATACGAGCAAGTAATGAATATAGCGAAAGCGGGAAGAATCAGTTTTACACACAGGAATTCCAGTTCCTGTTGAACTTGGACTGTGAAGTGTTCCGACGTGAAGTAAGAGTCCACTGCAATTAGAACCCCCCTGCACGTCGAGACGAACGGTCCTTTCTAAAAGTTGTGTACCGACCTGCCAAAACCTCGGAACTAAGAATGTCCGGCTTTAACCAGGTTAAACACAATAACGTGGGAAGCAAATGCAATACTATCCCGGAAAAGAATGCTGAGCTTACTACGCAAGCCTCTTACATTCTGATAGGTTACTAAAAGAGAAGTTAGTTTTTTGGAAAAGTGGAAGCAAGACGGGAAGTTGAGGAAGAGGAAGTTGAGGTTGAGGGTGGCACACTGGAAAGATTTGTAAGGGATATGGGGGGGCCTATTCTTCTTCTTAGCCTTAAACTCCTTCACCACCAAATGCTCCGCCCAAAATTTGGCGGAGCAAATGGTGTCAAATTGAGTTGGGGAGATGCTTATCTTAAACGAGGCTATCTCCCTGGCATAAGAGAAGTTGAATTTCTCCACCTTTAAACCCACGGCTTTGATTTTGCTTTGAATGAAAGCAATTACATCATTAGATGTGAGGTCAGGGGCCAGCCGTGAGACAAAAACTTGTCGTTTTGGTGGGACTCCCACCAGTGGTTTGGGCACCACAGGCCTAGTACCTGTGGTGGCAACATCCGGAGGTCCGGAACGTCTATTTACTGGTGGGATCGGGGTGGACGGGACAACTAGCGTACTTGGCTGCACATTCTCCGAGGCGATGAATTTGGCTACCGAATCTGCATCGCCAGCAGCTGTCGTTGCCCTTGGAGTGGCAAACGAGATCAACTGCTGCACACTTGGAGTGGTCGGAATCAGTTTTTCGGCGGCGCACGGCTGAGTGACGGTTGGCACTTGCAGATCCCGCGGAGTGACCTTTTTACGCCTCGGAGATTCATTCAGCAGTTGCAGACTGCCAAATTGAGACTCCATGGCTAGGAGCCGATCGTATTGCTTTTTAAATCCAACGGTCAGCTCCTTAAAGCCCTTCCGCGTCTGCCTCATGAAAGCCACCATGTCATTCTCCACCGCACGGCATGCCTCGCAACTGTAGTGCAAACCATTACGCTTTGAGATGGCATCACTCACAAGGCCAGAAAATCCAGCGCATTTTGCGTGCACTACGCTGTCGCAGAGCCAGCAGGGGATAATCGGCTGATCGTGGGTAATCTGCTTATTGCATGATTTTTTGGCACATACAAAAGAAAACTCCATAATAAGAAATTTGAGCAAAATTAGAATCAAACGAGGGGGAACGTTGTGAGTTGCTGCGGACACCGCAACTCTACGGTTATACCCGATACTAAGTCAGTATGGCTCTCCTCCGGCAGACGCCGCTAATATTAAACGACACGACAAAGAGTGCGTGCGAGAGAGACAGAAAATCAGTCTGAGCGTGACGTCGGGCGCTGCGTAGCCACTGCAAATTGATTTGTTCCTTTTGGCTATAAAAATGATCCGATCTGATCCAGATTCAGCAATATGGTCATTATTATACCCGATACTCAAAATGAGTATTGGGGTATATTAGATTTGTGGTAAAAGTGGATGTGTGTAACGTCCAGAAGGAATCGTTTCCGACCCCATAAAGTACATATATGCTTGATCAGCATCAATAGCCGAGTCGATTGAGCCCTGTCTGTCTGTCCGTCCGTCCGTCTGTCCGTCCCCTTCAGCGCCTAGTGCTCAAAGACTATAAGAGCTAGAGCAGATCCAGACTTCTGTGATATGTCACTGCTACAAAAATATTTCAAAACTTCGCCCCGCCCACTTCCGCCCCCACAAAGGACGAAAATCTGTGGCATCCACAATTCTAAAGATATGAGAAAACCAAAAACGTTGAATTGTAGAGAATGACCATATCTTTAAGACTTCGGAATCTGAATTGGATCGTATTATTATTATAGCCAGCATCAAGAAAACAATTTCATTTTTTCTCGCCCTGTCTCTCTCTAACACACACGTAGCATAGGCGGCTTTGCTTAGAGTAAAACATTAGCGCCTAGATCTCAGAGACTACAAAAGCTAGAGCAACCAAATTTGGTATCCACACTCCTAATATATCGGACCGAGACGAGTTTGTTTCAAAATTTCGCCACACCCCCTTCCGCCCCCGCAAAGGACGAAAATCTGGGGATATTCACAAATCTCAGAGACTATTAAGGCTAGAGTAACCAAATTTGGTATCCGCACTCCTGTTGGATCTTACTATAAAACGTGTATCTCAAAATTTCGCCCCACCCCCTTCCGCCCACACAAAAGACGAAAATCTGTTGCATCCACAATATTGCACATTCGAGAAAACTAAAAATTTTCAGAAAAATAGATAATGACCATATCTATCAGATTGCTGAATCTGGATCAGATCAGACCATTTTTATAGCCAAAAGGAACAAATCAATTTGCACTGGCTACGCAGCACCCGACGTCACGCTCAGATTGATTTTCTGTCTCTCTCGCACGCACTCTTTGTCGTGTCGTTTAATGTTAGCGGCGTCTGCCGGAGGAGAGCCATACTGACTAAGTATCGGGTATAACTGTAGAGTTGCGGTATCCGCAGCAACTCACAACGTTCCCCCTTGTTAGTTTTCTCGAATGTGCAGTAGTGTGGATGCAACAGATTTTCGTCCTTTGTGGGGGCGGAAGGGAGTGAGGCGAAATTCTGAGATATACGTTTTATAGTGAGATCTAACAGAAGTGCGGATACCAAATTTGGTTACTCTAGCCTTAATAGTCTCTGAGATTTGTGGATGCCCCAGATTTTCGTCCTTTGCGGGGGCGGAAGGGGGTGTGGCGAAATTTGGACACGAAACGGTCAAGGTCCGATATCACAGGAGTGTGGATACCAAATTTGGTTGCTCTGGCTCTTATAGGTTCTGAGATCCTTGAACTCATATTTTGCAATTGGCAAAACCGACCCTGAAACCTGTGTGTTAGAGAGAGACAGAGCGAGAAAGAATGAAATTGTTTTCTTTATTCTGGCTATAATATTTATACGATCTGGTTGAGATTTTACACTCTAGAACATATAGTCATTCTCTACGATTCTGCGTTTTTGGTTTCATCGTATCTTTAAAAATGTAGATGCCACAGATTTTTGTCCTTTGTGGGGGCGTAAGTGAGCGGGGTGAAGTTTTGAAATATTTTTGTAGCAGTGACATATCACAGAAGTCTGGATCCAAAACAACGTTGCTCTAACTCTTATAGTCTTTGAGCACTAGGCGCTGAAGGGGACGGACAGACGGACGGACGGACAGACAGACAGGGCTCAATCGACTCGGCTATTGATGCTGATCAAGAATATATATACTTTATGGGGTCGGAAACGATTCCTTCTGGACATTACACACATTCACTTTTACCACAAATCTAATATACCCCAATACTCATTTTGAGTATCGGGTATAATTACCCTAATATACATAGGTGTCAAGTTGTCAAGCCGACTCTTTCGGACGTAAAGCTTGAAAGTATGGGGCTGGTACTGACCCCACCTTAAATTAAGTGACAATGGAAACCAAATACTTAATGAATTATTCCATAAGCAGCGAAACTAGGTCAACTTTTCTCGTGTATTTGCGGGGTTGGTTACTAGAGCTCCGCGGAGATCCTAGGCTTCTACCTCCCACCTCATCTATGGCAATTGTGTGGAATATTTATCGTCCTTCAGAAACAACGGTAAGTACACTGAGAAATACAGCAGGGAAGTAAAGTGCGCAGGCTAGGAGGGAACAGAAAGAATGTGAACGGGCTCAATAATGAACCATTGTCCAGCCTCAGCTTTATGGCCCTTTGCTCGCAGCACTTGCCATTTTCCGCGGATTGGGATTCAGTTTCAGTTACTGTTTGAGTTCTGGTTTCGGCTTGCACTGCGCCAGAAGGGAGCTGTCACGAGACGAACGGAATAGCTGTTCACGACCTGGCCCTCAAGGCGTATGAGTGATAGGCCGCATGCAGAGCACGCTCTTAGATAAATCATCACAATAATAGTTTATTGATTGGCCAGTTTCCCCAGATTCACCAAATGCAATTCCACTCCATTTTCACAGGATTCCGGATAGAGGTTGTTCCGAAATGAGCTTATAATTTGGATGGTTCACTCTATTAGCGGTGTAACCATTCAACAGCCATTCCCAGATACTGTGGTTGGGTCAAGATGCTCCTCTGGATAGGGCAAAGTACACAGGAGAATCCGACCTGCTTTTCTGATGATTAATTTTCCTTACAATAAGAGCTAGGAATCGAGTCGCACAAGGCGCAGCTGTGGCACGAACAACAAAGTCAACAGGATTACGCAAAGACCCGGCCCGACGAACAACTCATATGCAAGCCTGTTGGTGTCAGCTGTGCTCTTCTACATAGCTGCATTTTGAATCTCACACTAAAAGTCAAAGCACAACAATGCATTGAATATAGTTTTGTTGTTTTTCAAAATATTAAAAATCTTGATGGTACGATTATCGATGCTTTTTTCATAGATAAAACTATGAAGATGAATACTCATTTTGAAATATTTTAATTTATGCTATATCTCACGAAAAAAATGCATCGACGAAAGTTGAACTAAGCTAATATATAATAGTTGTTGCATTGAAAATCCACATCAAAAATGATAGAAGACCATAACGCGGAACTAATTTTCATAATATAATTTCATTATATTCCTGACATAAATTATTCGTTTGAACAAGCGATAAAACGATGTAAAACGCGACCGGACATGAACAAATTATAAGCATGATTTGTCAACAAAATGTTGTTTGTTTTTTTAAATAAGAGCAGTAAAAGAGAAATTTTGTTTGTCCTTTTTTTACATCTAACAATAAACAAGCCCCGATTTAGTTATCGGAACATCGGAAAAAATCACTGTTACACCCATATAACAGAACTCAATTGTGCGCTGGGCAATGCTTAGTTTTAAGGGCTCAAGCAGCTCATACATACCCGCTTTATATATAACAAACCTTGCCCGAATGTTTAATTGATGCGCGGCAAAAAGCCTGCCGAAACGAAAGAGTAGCTCGAGCAAGGCCAATCAAGGTTCTATCGATCTTCTGCTGAAGGTTCTTAGTAGGGGGCCACGCGGTTCCCGCGGTTAAAACATCTGTCTATCCATCCTTCTATCAGGACCTATCTGATATACGCGTAAAGGAGGTGCCAGATTGCTAGACAATTTCCGCTTAATTTCCGATGGGTGGCTTCCTTTAGAGAAAGCATCAACTCGTGTCAATGAACTTTGTAAACAATGTTTAATCACAGGCACAGGCACCCAATACAGACCCAGACCCATTGAAGCCGATTTCAAAATAAATGAAATAAATCTCAGAGTGCGCGTACTCATTCAGAGAGTGGGGCAGACTCGTGTTGCGTTGGCGGCAAGGAACTTCCAACTGGCTGTGGCAGGAGTCGATCGCTAGTCCCAGACACACGGAGGTGTCTATCGTGGTGGGGCTTCGTCCCATTGTGCTTGACTCGCAGCGTCGCAGCTTCCCTTCTGCCTGCGTGAAATACGTCAAAGGGAGGCGGACTAGTGGTGTAAGAGATTGGGGGGAAGGAGGTTTTGCGACAGCACGCAATTGTTGACGGGTTTCCAAAAGATTTGCTTTCCAGCTGTTGCTCACCGTTCGGAAGCAAGAAGCAAGGAGCAAAACCCATACAAAGCAGAAAAGAGAAGCTGAAAGTCACCTGCGTGTCAGGCAAGTGTTCATTTGGGCATACTTCTTGAAAGGTCCAGCGGGTTCAATGAACGGGAAATGGGCGCTATCGCCACCGACAGCAACAAACCCAGCCCCAGTCCAGGACACATCTTACTTCCAGTTATTTGGCTAGGTGTTGGATTTAATTGGGGAAACAAACGAAATTAAAACATTTAGCAACCTGATTGAATAATGAATCACAAACGCCAAGAGCAATATCACGGCCACAACTAGAACCGACACGTATCAAAAGCGTTGGCAATCGTATATGCACAACAATACAGTACAGGACGCCATTTTCCATAGTCGAGATCTGGCAATTAGTGGCCGGAGCGAGTCAGTCACTAGTTCCACGCCCACTCCCAGGCCCACGCTCACTCCGATTAAAGGGTAAAGGATAGGACTCCGCTTTTATCGTATGAGTGATATATAGTAAGTGGAATTGGGCGCCTAGGGGAAGAAATAAGGAAACGGCAGGCCACAACTGTCACAGGCACGTCTTTGTAGTTTCTGTTGAACTGCTTGAAAAATCAAATCAAGTTGGATGAAGCAGCAGTAAATAAGTAAATGGACCTATGGCTGGGGCTTGAATTTCTCCAATTTCCACAGTCAGCCATCTCTCTCTCTCGCTCTCTCTCTACTCTTTTTATTGTTCTGTTAATTTCAGTAATCCGAATAAATACCCATGAGGAGTGTTATGGTACACAAAGTTGTTTCTTTCAATCCCAATACTCTAATGACTCGTATAAACCACTAGTCGGTAGCGTCGACCTCCTTTTCTTCAAACAGAGGAAAATCTAAGTCGAACCACCATCTAACATCGAGCGAGCAGGCAAATGTCACACCTATTGCTATTACTTGTGCTCCTCTACTATTTTCCAACTAATTTTCTCCACTGCACTACATTGAACGTGAACTTTGTCATCTTCCTATTTAAAAACGAGGGGGAACGTTGTGAGTTGCTGCGGAGACCGCAACTCTACATTTATACCCGATACTTAGTCAGTATGGCTCTCCTCCGGCAGACGCCGCTAATATTAAACGACACGACAAAGAGTGCGTGCGAGAGAGACAGAAAATCAGTCTGAGCGTGACGTCGGGCGCTGCGTAGCCACTGCAAATTGATTTGTTCCTTTTGGCTATAAAAATGATCCGATCTGATCCAGATTCAGCAACCGGATATATATGGTCATTCTCTATGATTGTGAGTTTTTAGTTTTCTCGAATCTGCAATATTGTGGATGCCCCAGATTTTCGCCCTTTGCGGGGGCGGAAGGGGGTGTGGCGAGATTTTGAGACCAAGGTCAAAGTCCGATATCACAGGAGTGTGGATACCAAATTTGGTTGCTCTGGCTCTTATAGGTTCTGTGATCCTGGAACTCACATTTTGCAATTGGCAAAACCGACCATGAAACCTGTGTGTTAGAGAGAGACAGAGCGAGAAAGAATGAAATTGTTATCTTGATTCTGGCTATAATAATTATACGATCTGGTTCAGATTTTACAATCTAGAACATATAGTCATCCTCTACGATTCTGCGTTTTTGGTTTTATCGTATCTTTGAAATTGTGGATGCCACAGAGTTTCGCTCATTTTGAGTATCGGGTATATATCACCCAGACAGACAAAAAAGCATTAAAAAACTCGAGTTACGAAATGCGAAAGTGACTGTTCCGACTACGACAATTTCACGTCAACTACGTTCACGTTGACAATGCCGAAGAATAGTGACACTGTGCATGGAGTAAGAGGTACTCGAGATTACCTGCAGGCACGGCATCGCACACTAATGATTTATTCATTACAATCAAAAGCAGTTACCCGAGGGGAAAGGTTTTTTTTGTTGTATATTGGTATTTCTTTTGCAGATAAATATTATATATAGTACTGCAAAATAATGTAGAAGAAAAAATGGAATATAAAAGAATATAGTAGGAGGATTCTTAATAATCGTCCTTGAAGGACATGCGATGCATCGTAAGAATGGTATTGACTCATCAAGAAAATTCTGAAATTTATGGCAAAACATCACTTGGCTCAAAGGATATTCAATTTAACTTGTCCTTTTGATTTGTAAAATTAGGGAATGCGTTACGCAATACCTTTTATTTGTAACTTTAAAAATAAAATGTATTCTTTTTTTTTTTTTTTTTATTGATTAATTTTAAAATAAGTGTTGTGTTTGATTTTTATTGGAAAAACTATATTTAGTTATTATTGTGAATTGTAGATTATTCAACAAATTACTATTATTATTGTAATTAATTTTGAAAATTTTGTATATCATACAAATGGTAAATATAAGTTTTTTCTGATATCGCTAAATACTACTAAATAAAAATTTTGTTGTTCATTCATAGCTCTTATTTGCGGTCCCTGAAAAATACAACAAAAATTTTACAATTTACGTACAAAATTACAACACACAACTGTCATCATTCATTGATATTAAAGTTGATAGTTAATGAATACTTACAATTGAAATAAAGCCAGAATTTTCTATACAGTAATCAAATAAAAATTAAATCAGCAATTTTTCATGCATTGAACGAGATACTCAAGGGTTTAGGCCAGCTTACTCGTCCAGGTTGGCAGTGTGAATCTGAAACATACTCTTAGAGGAAAAGGCACAGGGAGAGGGATAAGCTGCAGGAGCTGTAGCAACCACAGCGAAAACAAAAAAGTGTGACTCGATTTTGCGAAGCTTGCACTCGCGGCTCTCTCTCTGTTTGATTTGCGTGAACGTGGACATGGACGCATCTATGGCATTTGGTGCGAGGCGATGCCTAAGCTGAAAAGTAGCACCGCAAATGGGGCATAAAGAGCGATAAAAGGAAAAGCGAGAATAGGCGGCATTAATTGGCGTAAGGTGGCACAGTCAAGGAGACGGACAGACAAACAGACAAACTTGAGGCTGCTCTTTCAGCAGGCAGCGACAAGGATTGTGGCAGAGAGATGACAATCGACAAAAGGATATATAGAACAACAACAAAAACGTCAGGAGGCTGTGACGCTAGCAGCAACACCGGCGTCAACTGCAACTACGAGTACAACCAACAACCAACAACCAAATCAAAATGAGAATCGAAAAATGTAAAACGCCCCAAATTGCTTGTAGGCAACGCAGACGACAGCGAACATGTTGGCGACGGGTGAGAAAATGGAAATAGAAGAAAATTGGTGAAAACGAAAGTAGGACAGGCAATGCCCTGCCCGAAAAAGAAGCGTAGAAAAAGGTGCGAAAGATGTGTACACAACTACAATAAGCGAAAATAAAACGCTTATTGAGAAAAATTTTGTTTTACAAAGGGCCTGGAAAGTTTAAAAAAAATATCCAAGAAATATATAAAATCCAAAATGATTAGAACGAATACACACACACGACTGTACGACTGTCTTGCACCTTAAAGATCTTGGCCAGCGAATAGAGCAAGCTTTTTGTGACTCACGGACTCTGATATATGTTTATTAATATCAAAGAATATTCGTACAATATTTAGTACAACTAGTACAATCAACTAATGAATAAATATAAAAGCAAATAAAAAACGAGCTCCATTCCAAGGGCCATGCATGGGAGGCTGTCCTTGTGGCAGCAGACAAATTGGGAGATTCGTTTTACAAAGAAAAGCATTAGCTAGAAAAACAAGACTTAATTATGATTCGAAAACTGCTTAAAAATACTAATTAATCGTGGAATGAATGCAGAATATCTAATATCCAAGTTTTCATATATGTACGTATATTCTTGATCATCATCAACAGCCGAGTCAATCGAGCCATGTCTGTTGTCCGTCCCTATGAGCGTGGAGAGATTTATTCTAACAATCTTTCTGCGGGCAGGGCCTCTCAAAAATATTTAACCATATGGGTTCGATTTTTCAAGACTGATCTGATCTACCTTCAAATCAATGAAATGGGTGATATACCCCAAGTAAGGGATGCCAGTTGGAGGAAGGAAGAGTGCAAAGCAAAACTGCATCGCCGTGGCGCGAAATAATACACACACATACAAACTTGCACGCACCCATACACCCATTCACCCATACTCCCTTACACAGTGACAGTCGAGAAAAACAGGGTGAAGGACAATGCGTGCATAACGTTTATTAAAATAGTTCTCAAGTGAGTTCGACGCTGGCGTCGTTGACGACCTCATCCGCTTGCCAAATGGGCCTTCGAATGGGATGGGATGCGTCTGAAGAAGGGCCTGGAGAAGATGGGGTAGAGCGTGCAAATCTCAACAGCGTAGGCAGGCAGCATTCAGGCGGAGGCCATTCCCTGCTTTGGCAGCCATCACCAGATCTTAGGGAAGACCTCCATAGAGATAGAGAGGGGCATTTGTGCACGGGCTCTCGGCTGCTTCGTCAGTCGGCAGTCGATGAGCAATCCGTAATCCTGCAAGTGCTTAAAAAACCAGAAGACTAAGCCCCCATGAAGCTTGTGCACCAGATGGCGCCGCACTGTGGAGCAGTGCAGTGGCAGATTCCCGAATCATGCCGATCGACCTGCACCAGAGCGAGACAGGGAAATTCCAGACAAAATGTTCCTACTTATTCGCTGGTTGAATGCGACATTCAACCCCGATTGAAAGCATCGTTCAACTGCTATAAAAGGGGCTGCGCCAGCCATTTCGGCTCAGTTACCCGTCAGGACCCGAAGCACAAAGTCGTGCCCAATCAGCAAAACCAGATAACGCAATAGCAGAAGCAACAGGACAAGTAGCCAAGGCCAGAAACACTAAGCAAGACCCATCCACAGAATAAATTCGACAAGCAGCAAACATCAAGTCTTAAGCACTCACTCTGAAAAAAACGGCCTTTCTGGAATAACCACAGTCACAGATTTCAGACACTAACCATCTAAGAACTTTTTTTTTTGTGAATTTAGCTGAAACATTTCCGTCAGTTGAAAAAGTGCAAAAGGCATACAGTTTTAAAAGTGTAGTTTCGTAACTTCTTCAAAAGTTTCTGCGTGTGGCGAAGCTCGCTCTGAACCATCAAAGTGCTTCCATTACTTTCGTATCTAAATTTTGGCGCCAGAAGTTAAAGACAGGATGATTTTGGTAATCATTGTCGTAAGCGCCAGCATTCTTATCTTCCTGGGAACTTGCATCTGCATGACGTGTACCGTATGCTGACTAGACGGATAACCCCCGGAGCGGCTTTGACCGAAAGCACGGCCAGAGTCTCCGCCAATACCAATACCACCACCACGGCCACGAAGCCCAATATCCATACCAGTAACACCACCATTACCATCGCCGATCCACGTTTAAGTGCAGATTTATGTTTTACTTATATCCTATCTTTTTTATGCCACTGATGCTGCCACTGAGTTCGCGGAACTCAGGCGAAACAACCATCGAACCAATCGAAGAGTCACTGCCAAAAAGCGACGACGAAGAGCCAGCAGCCATTGACACTGCACCAACATCAAAAGCCCCAGCAACAGCAACAGCCAAAGTAACAACTGCTATACCGAACCGTTCAAAGAAAAACGGGGAAAAACTATAATTGGTTAAAATAAGTTATACTTTCTTCTTTCCAAGCACCAAAGAGCACACCACTGTTAGCAGCACTTTCAACAATCAAAAACTACAACTATACATAACTAAAACTACAACGTGTTGCAAAATCCACAACACCAGTGAAGAAAAGCGCCAGAGCAGCGCAGCAGCCAACGTGAGCGTCATCATTGCCCTTCGCACGTCTCTGGGGGTAAGTTGACATTTCATTTTCATTTTGAGTGCATTTCGCTTTTTTGTTCCAACCCAACCCGTACTTCTCCCTGCTGAACCTCGTTCTACCGCGGCAACAGTCTCGCCATTTTGTGCCACAAGTGCCGCTTGTTTACTTGGTGACATATGTATGTGAATAGGTGCTGCTGTGTTGGTGTCGGGGTCAGCACGTTATTACAATATTATCCCCGCGCTAGTCTCGACAACAACAATAGCAACGCCAGCAACATCAACAGGAGGGGGAAAGAGAGGGGAGCCAGATTATGGGAATAAAGTCTTTTTTGACCTTCCTTTGCGACCGATCTTAATGCTATTAAATAATATATATTACAGATTAAAAGAATAATACGATTCTAATAAAATGTGTTAAAACATATGAGTAATAATGTAGAATTCTAATAAATAGATTTTTGTCATATTTCCATGGCTTGATTAGAAGATATGCTATTCATTATTAAAATTATTAGCATATTTGGTACGGTGGCTTCGATTCCTATTTAAGCATCCCAACAATATTTTAAGGTCTATGTCGTATGATATCGTTTCTATCGTTGTTGTCGGGACGAGCCCAGGATGAATTATAATAACGTTCCGTTTTTTAAATTTTAAATATTTTATAATACTATAACGTTGCATATTGATCCGATTTTGGTCAAACTTTGAATACGTATAATTTATATAATATGTACTTTCAAATGCTTTTGTTTTATATGATATGAGATGCAGTGTTCTCTTTCTAGTCAACTATGCAAATATGCAGAAATATTTGTATTATAGGTACATATGTACAAATATATACATAGATGTAAGTATATGTATATTTCAGAATACTTGTAATAATCAAACTTCGTATTATATTTGGAAAGACTTTACAAATTTCGTTATCTACAAAAAGTTTTCCAGACTGAAAACTGTTTTAAGTCCGATTGCCCCTATCCCAGCTCTATATTATTATTATTAATGATTCGTAGTTGCAATTTTTAAAAAAAGTTTTGTTTGATCGAAAATGTATATTCCTTACAACTAAAATTTGTCATGCTCTTTGGAAAAAAATATTGAGTAATGCCAATGGGCACTATGTATACCCTTGGTCGTCTCCTTCCTTTTGACTGACTCTTATCTGCTGCTGCCCTGCAGTCACATTTTTCGAGTAGCAACACGACATACGATTCGATTCGGATTCGGATATTTCACAAATCGTGAAGTTAAACTTCAGCCACGACGGTGAACATCAGCTGCCAAAAGTTGGCGGCCCGCTGAAACGTATTTTATTTGACCCGCACGTCGCCTGTCCCCGACGGATAAGGGCACTAAGGACACGCACTTTGCATGTTTATTTCTGGCAGCGAGACGCCTAAAATCATGTGGGCCAGTGGAGCAGTGAGAGAGCCAGTAAGTAATTTCTATTGCTTCCAAGCGCCAACGTCAACTGGTCATGACAATTTATGGTCAAAGTTGATGCCGCTTCCGATGGTACTTCTGCTGCTGTGCATAAAAATGTAGCCAGTCGCAAGTTTTGCGATAAGTTCTCTATTAAAAGCTCGTTTTTAAATATAGCGTAAATATGGCATGCAATAAACTTGTGCCGCCTTGGGGTTTTAATTAAAATCTTAATTGGAGGAGCGACAAAAATTAAATGAAACAATTGCGTAATTAAGAGAAAACAGTGCCGAAAAGAGTCCTTGAAGCTGTTGCCAAAAGGTGGACAGCAAACAGCCTCAGCAGCCACCATTTTCTGCTAGGGAAATTAAAAAGTTAATGGTTGGAAAGGACACATATGGGAGGCTGTCCTGTCCCTAAATGACATCAGCCAGCAGATATAAAAAAATCCACCATGTGTCTATGAGTATATCATGGGAGTAGAATAATCACATGAGACTAGATTCAGCCACAGTGGGTGGAACAGAAATCACAGTAAATCCAGAAAAGTTTCATTTCGAATATGTTAAAATAATAATAAAGATTAATATATATTTATATTAATTCCCAGCAGCAGAACTATGTCATGCAAAATGTCGGCTTCTCATTATTTGACACGTTTTAAGTCAAACGTCTTGTTGAATCTGCTGGCCTAGGTCTTTTTCTGTATGGTTGGCTTTTCTAAACATTATTCTTTTATTTCGGAAGTTATTGAAAAATGTTCAAACACTACCTTTGTAGTATTTTTGACCATTGGGTTTGTCTGTAAAATGTTTTTATTCTGTTTCTATGTACAATTTACAGTTCATTGGGAATGCAGATAATAGATAATTACTTTGGGCATCGCCATTGGCCATTGGCTATTTAATAACTTATATCGGACTGCGTGATTCGACAAAACGAATGGGGAGTTTTCAATCATATCTCGATGAAATTTAAAGTGGAACGGTCAAAATGGGGGAGACTAATTGAGACTATCCTACGGCTGAACGTGTTCATTATGCGTGTGTGTCTTTAGCATTAGGCAGTAGTACAAATATTTTAGATTGTAGAAGACCATTGGCCGCCTGACAGCATTATATGGAGCATTATAAAGCTATAATGATGATAATTATTATTAATAGTAATTATCAGAAAACTGCAAATCAATTCCAGACAATTGTAAAAGTTATTCTTCTGTGCCTGGCTAAGGCCTGCCCTGCTTCTTGATTCTGGGCAATCCACTTGAACTTTGTCTTGAGTTGATTTCCTTTTACAGTTGTGTTTTTTTTTCCAAAGCAAAACTTAATTTGCGAGCATGTATGTATGCGGCCTTCCAGAAGAGGGTTTGTGGGCTGTGTGTGTCCTGGCTGTCATGGCCCTCTTTTCGACCCTTCGGAGGGATGTCACTTGGCTTGATGTCATTTTGTGTGCGAATGGGAAGCTCGAGTCCAGTCCGTGTCGAAAGTCCGATTCCTTCCTCCCAGTGGAAAAAACCTTGGATCACCCACACACATACCTCAAACAGCTGGTAACCAATACATAGACACTCTACCACACACACAGATATTCATCTATGTAGCACATCGTTAAGCGCTGCCAGTTTGACTTAATTTGTGTTAAACTTTTTTGTTAAACATATCATTCGCTTGGCAGGCAGCCACCAGCCAGAAGGTGGGGTAAGAGCAGGGGCAGGGACAGAAATGCGGAAAGCGGGAAATGTAAACAAAGGCATTAATCATGCCGGAACGCATGCGGCAGCGAAAGCGGCAAAGATAGAGATAGATGGATCGCTGGCATACAGCTCAAAGCCCTGCCGTAGAGCGAGACAGCCCAAGCCCTTCCTTCGATTAAGCCCTGCGTCGGGTGCTTCTGGTGCTTCGGGTTGCCGTACGTATTGAGTGGAAGATAAACACCCAAAGCCAAAGTCAGTATGTAGCTCTCTCTCTTCTTCACCCATGTGAGGAGAGCATGTGTTTGTCTAAATGACAAACTGCTGTTTGTTAACCGAATAAAATGAAAAGCACAAGGCAGTATGAGCAGTAGCAGCCGCCGCAGCAGAACCCAACTAAAAAACCAGCAAAATGTAAAACAAATCCAAAGCACAGACAGCCCCAAAGAGGGGATGGCTGAACCACAACCGATCCGGGTCTCTATTCAGTTGCCGGGCGAACTAAACCGCAATAACTGTAAGTGCTCGGCAAACAGCAGCAGGAGCACAGGCAGATAAAAACACCAAAAAACAAAAAACTAACAAGCGAAAATTGACAGTTGACAGTCAACACCCTCACACAGTCAGCCCCACACTTTTAAATCCAGCTCCAGAGCAAGATAGCTCCAGAGCTGTCATGTGTGTCGGACTGGTCTGGTTGGGTCTGGCAAATTATTATGATAAACGCAGGCATAAATTCTGCCCTTCCCAACTTCATCGCCATCTCCAGACGCAGAGTCAGAATGAGATCCAGACTCAGACTCAGAATCAAACCGAGCCTCAAATTGAGAGTTAGACTTAAAGGTTACACAAAGAATTCTCTGCAGGTGTCTTCGCTGTGAAGGCACCGTTTGAAGAGCTCTCAGAAGTCCCTCAGCCCATACAGATCCTATCCCAACCAGTCAGTCACGGATTCAGAGTGCTTTAATGTTCTACCTTGGGGAAATTAAGTTTGTGTCATATTTGTGTCACCGCACGAAGCACACATGCATGCGAAAATTGTTTTATACTTTCGGACGGCATGCCCATCAGTGCACCTTGTTGGCTTTTGGTGCTTTCGCTGACGCCAACCGAAAATTGGAGATGAGTCAATGAAATATTTTGTATGCTCTGCTTCGCGCAGGATAAGCTCTAAGAGGCAGAATTTCATCAACAAGACTCGCAGGACTATCAGCGGTTGACTTTTGTTCGGCGTTCGGGAAATTTATTAAAAAATTGTATATCTATTTCTACTGCCTGTCAAAGTTGATTTTAACGCCTAGCGAAAGCCAACTGCGGGCAGTACTTGAACAGTGGGCCACGTGTTGGAAGAGGTGTGGCGGCCGCTTAACGCGTGCAAATAACATATGCAGACACACACATACACAATGACAGGCACCAAAGGCAGACGGAGTCTCCTGCTTTCACATAACAAAAAATAAATGAGAGATTCCGTTACACACGCACTATTCTCAGAACACGCTCTAGCCCATCTCTTTTTCCTTGTTTTTGATAATAGATACCACCAAGCGTTTTTAGTTCTTTACAATCAAAAGCTGCAATCATAATTCGATGTATTTCGAGAAGAATTCAAAAAAGTTTGCAAAGTAATTCGATTCACGATCGAACGATTTAATTTCGAGAATAATTCGACGAAGTTTACAGAGAAAAAGATTAGACACCAAAAGAAAATATATATTGCAAAGAAGCAAAAGAGCTATAAAGGACAAGAAAAGTAATTAAAATTAAACGCTAACTAGTTACTAAGAAAGAAAGCAGTTACTACGAAGATTTTCCACCAAGCAAGAGCAAACAAGTGAGTGGCACTCAGTCCATTAAGCCCGAACTATAAAATCCTTTAAGGAACGGGTACCGATTACAAGCTTTACGTCAAAGCTGGCGGTAGAGTAAGAGAAAAATGTACTAACCCTTAAAAATGTGTCCTTTATTTTCCTTTTCATTGCCATCTTGCTTACTGGCCGCAATTATTTCCAGCATTTTACTTTTACGCTTTCATAGGCTGCTTTTCAATTTTTGTTGATTTCTTTGTGAGCGCTATTGTCCTGCAATCAAAGCTCCGATTGTTACGCTATCTCTTTCTTCCACTTCTCTCTTCTTATTCCTCTCGCCCTTGTGTTTTTCTTTCTTTTGAGCTTTGTTTTAATCGCACTATAGTTCAAGTGAACGCTTCCGTTTCCGCTAGACGCGTCACAGTGTTTTTTCGTCTCCTTTTCATCGCTATATTTAAATTACTGGCATTGCAAAGGCATTCTATTTATTCGTGCGTCGCAGTACCAGTCCTTCTCCCAATCCTAGCTATTTTTACTTGCAATCTCTCTTTCTCTGGTCGGGGGTTGTGTTGTGTTGGGTTCGCTTCACTTACACAAATTAAACTCGATTCTCGATTTCTTAGCAAAACAACCACAATGATAACGAGGCTATACCACACCGAAGAGGATCCCGCCTACTGTTCGTTTATCTGGGGGTCTAATCTCAGCAGCTCCACTGATGTTCTGGACGCAGCTGCCAATGCCACGCCCGTCTTTGGCACCGACTTGCGCGATGACATCTACCGGGTAAGACTCTCATCAATACAGGTGCAGGCCAAGTGCCGACTATCCTTTGTCCACTCTGTCCTCTATTCGGAAAGTCTGTTCCTCAATCAACTGGCAATTGAGCCGAAGATATATTCGCACGACATTACCACTGCCTTGGGTCAGCCTTGCATAACTCTTTTCCAAGGCACCAAGTCCCGCTATAGTCCGCCGTCTGGTTGCTCTGGTTGGGACTGCCAGCTGCGAGGGAAAACTGTTGCCTACTTTTAGGCGCCACGGGGTTCTCAACTGTTTTTAGTTAAACAAAAGGCAGTATGAGGAGCAAAGACGAACAGGGTCCCGGAGGGGAAAGCTTATTTCATGGCACAGCACGCTCCATACTCCATTCTGAGTGCTGGTGGCAAAAGTTCCTACCCCGACTCTCGAAGACATGTAGAAGCGGCTTTGTATACAACTTTGGTTCGAAGCGACCACAGAAACGGAAAAAGGAATGGAAACAGAGACGAAAAACAAAGGCCAAGTAATCAGGAATGGATGGGGTTTGGGTGTACATATGTGCATAAAAAGTCACAAGACTAAAAATGTCAAGTCGACTATTGAATTTGTATCTGTGGCAGCCCATCCAAGACACAAAAGGGGGAGCTATCTGCCACACAAATAACTACGAGTATGGACAAAGTGGTAGATGATTTATGAGCTGCTCTCCTTTTTTTATAAACGACTTAAGTATACATATGTATATGTATATTTTTTTACCTTCTCACAGGATGTGGAGGATCCACGTACGCAGACTCTCCGTGAGTACTGCTATGGGATTTTGCTGCCCATCATCTGTGCAATGGGAATCATTGGCAATGTACTCAATTTAATTGTGCTCACCCGTCGCAACATGCGTGGCACCGCCTACATTTATATGCGGGGTAAGTAGCCATCAGAATCCGGAATCCACTAGGAAACACTCGTATGTCTTCGCATAGAAAAACATTGAATTTGACTAGCTCCATTGGCATTATTTTGGAAAATGGATGACTGTTGACTTTTGACTGTTGACTGATTGCCAAATTGAGTTTTTCCTTTGATAATGTGCCCTAATGCTGCCACGCTCCTGCCCTCCCTGCCCTGACATCCCCTCCATACTGAAAAAACATCCATTGTGTTGCAGAATTTGTTCATTAACCTAACCTCGCGACGATTTCTGATGAAATTCTCGGTGTAGGCATGAACCCACACAATGCCGATAATGTGTATACGTGCGTCTCCCCCTCTCGCTATCTGTGTACCTTCTCTGTACCAGCTCTTTGAGTGTGTGGTTGTGTGCGTGTGTGTGTGCGCATATTAGGGGCTGTGTTGGTTCATTGGAAGTTATTTCATTAGATGAGACTGGTTAACCCCGTCGAAATTTATGCAAATCCACAAAGCTTTCCCGGGCAGCGCCTCATAGACATTGTCCTGTATTGCACAGGATGTCCTTAACTCTGTTAGACACTCGTTTGCTCTATGACAGTTTAATTGATTAATGAGCTAGCTCCTCACTCTTCCGAAACGGCAGAGAAACGGGAGAAACACAATTTTGTCAACGCCGGCTGTTAGCAATTTCTTACCCTCGACTCTAGCTCATAAATGCCGTCGTCAAAACGAATATTGCAAGAGAACCAGATCAACATTAGCAGACGACTCACTTTACTAAGCAAACAATTTTAAAAAAAAGAAAAAAAAACCAAAGAGATGACTATGGTCAAGCCGAAGCTCTAAGGACTCTGAGCAAATGCCATTACAAGAAATAGAGTATACAATTGCCACAATCGCCACACTCAAATTGAGTGGCTTTTGAGGAGTCATTCCAAGACCAGAGTATGTCCAGAGTATGTCCAGAGTGTGTCCAGAGGTAGCTCCTGACCGAATAAAAAATGAGTAGGAAGAGAGAGGTTGACCGAAGTATCAAAGAAAACAATATTTAAAATGCTTTAAATGTAATTCGAATTCGATGGCAGCATAATTGATTGCCTTTCGATTGCCCCAGCCAGAGAAAATGAACCTAAACAAGAGCTCGGACTGATTCAACTAGAGTAGAGTGGAGTAAAGAGAGAACGAAGAGAAAGAGGCAAATGAAGAAACGGAGGAAGAGACAAATGTAGAAATGGAGACAGGCAAAGCGACAGACCCTTTTTCCTTCTGGCTGCTGAAATATGTATCACCATTGTTTCAGCTTTGCACAAGTGCCAGTAAATAAAAGTTGTGAAGAGATGTCTTATGGTGGCCCTTGCCACTCGGCCTACTTATGACCGAAATCAGAGCAAGCTCTCCGCCCCCTTATAAGGCCGACCAGATCATTTTATTAAAATAACAAAAGTATTTAGCTGTTAGCAGCCGTTTTACGATGCCAGCCGACTGTTTCACCATTTCGTTCTTTAGAGGTTATTGCCACCAAATGTTGGCTCTTCTCACTCCACTTTCCTGATTGCTTTTATAAGAGTGGTTGAGCGGTGGCATGCTCGGTACAGCTTTGACGAAAAATTATGCACTTTAACAGGAAATAAAAATGTTTTAATATCCACTGGGAGAATGGCATAGCGCCACAGAAAATTTCGATCTCTCTTTCATGGATCTGTGATCTTTACAGACCTAAATCATTGGGCCCCCCAAGAATTAAAGCCACATGTCCCGCCAGAATAGAGTAGGCATGATATTAACAGACAGTCACCAGAAATTTGTATAGTTTCCCTGGGCTGGCAGGCGCTAGGACGCAGGATGTAGAAGGCTGAATCTGAAATGTGATGCGAAAATTATGTGATGATGGCAGCACACTTGTCAGGCTTGGCACAAACAAAACTGACATTTATTAATGTGTCCCTGTACCCAATTATATGGCCATCATTATGAGAGTATTATCTTCCTCTTCCCCTATTGCCCCATTGTGCGCGTGTTTCCGTTTTTGGACCGGGATATCAAATAGCCAACAATTGCTCTGTGTACACATCCATACGCATACCAGAATAGAGTCGATCTGAGCACAGAACAGACGCTCATTCATGAGATTACTAATAATATAATTATATGGCCATAAGCAAAATAATAAATCAATAAAAACATACATTCGTAGCCCTACACACAAACATTCGCACATCAAGAGGCAAAAGTTAACATCCAAAAAAAGAGTCCCAGAAGAGGGAAAAAGTATGCCGAAAAAGGCAAACCGGAAAGGAAAGCCATTCAGTTCACTCGGCAGTCGAGTGTCGCTATTGTATATATGTACATATGTGTGTCTATTTATGTACATACATTTGTATGAGTATATGTGCGAGTAGAAAAGTGTTTGTGTGCTGTTCGCGACTGCTTCCTGTTGCCATTCAGGGTGAAAACGGCGCCATAATTATGCCGCCATAAACTTAGCCATATAGGACATTTTTATAGATTTGAACCAAGCTAATCCCATTGGTTTTCCGCTCCTTTCCTCACCCTGTAGCATACTCCGCCGCAGCACTGCTTGCGATTCTATTCGCAATACCCTTCGGCATCCGTATGCAGGTCCACAAGGATCGCGGACAGTGGGAGGAGTTCGGTCCCGCCTTCTACACGGCTCACTTGGAACTCTACTTGGGCAACGGGTGCTTGGGTGAGTGCTCGCCTGACCAGCGCGCACTTCGATCCTCCAAGCACTAGCGGAACTAACGGAACTGCTTCCTCCCGCAGGTGTGGGCGTGATGATGCTTCTCGTACTGACACTCGAGCGCTATGTCTCGGTATGCCATCCTGGAGTCACGCGCCCCGTCATGGGACGGCCTGGGTGAGTAGAACGAAGATCTGGTGGCTAAGAGCTATTTATCTATTTCTCGCCAATTATTATTTTATTTTAATATCATTTAAATTGTGCGGGTATAACCCGGTACTCTAAGAGTTTACGGATACACTAGTTCTGAGGTGAATGTGGATGGGTTTAACACCCAGAAGAAAGCGTTTCCGACACCATATAGTATATATATTCTTGATCTGCATCAATAGTCGTCTGACCGTCTGTCTGGCTTATTAACTCATTAACTATACGAGAAACCAAATTTTGTATGTAGGACCTGATTCACACTGAATCATGTTCTTCTTTTTAAAATTTTTCAACCAAACCACAGGATCATAGAGAATGACCATATTAACCAGATTGTCGAATTTTGACCAGATGAGATCATTATTATAGCCAGAAACAAATATATAAAAACAAATGAAATTTCAGTGTCATTCTCTCTCTCTCTGTCTCTCACCCACTATATCTCGTTCAATGTGTGCCTTCTGGCGGAGGAGAGCCCAACTGACTGAGTATCGCGCAGTAATTTTAGAACGTTACCGTTCGATTTTGTTGTGGTATCCAAACTTTATTCACAATATAATTGCATTGTTAGATACTTTTTACAATAAAATGAATAAAAATATACAGTTTCCGTTATTATACGAGTACTTGATAGTTATATGTACATATATATCTTTTTTAGTACATTAAGGAACTGAGCCTTTGATTTTTTTTTTGCATCTTTCCATTGTCCACTCTACCATTGATCTATAGATTGGTGGTCTTTCTCACCTCTTTGGTTACCATCATCGCGTACTTGCCGAGCATCTTCCGGGGCGAGCTGATTAAGTGCATTCTCTCCTCTCCCGATGTCTATGTTTATCTACGACGCGATAACACTATCTACCAGCAAACCATGTTCTACAAGGTATACAAGATCATGCTGGAGATGGTCTTTAAGTTGATTCCGACAGTGGTGATCGGAGGCCTGAACTTGCAGATTATGATTGTATACCGACAAACTTGCGAACGCCGCCGCCAAATGGTTTTGACCCGGGCCAACTCGAACTTCCACAAGGACGATGACCCGAGGAAGTTTGCGGAGGAGCGTCGTTTATTTCTTCTGCTGGGTAGCACATCGATCCTATTCTTGGTCTGCGTTTCGCCGATGGCTATACTTCACATGACCATCGCTTCGGAAGTGTATCCGAGCTTCCCGTTTCAGGTCTTCCGTGCCAGTGCTAATCTTTTGGAACTGATCAACTATTCGCTTACCTTCTACATCTACTGCCTCTTCAGCGAGGACTTCCGCAATACCCTCTTCCGCACCTTCAAGTGGCCCTGGCTGAAGGGACAGTTGTGCCACCAGGTGGACCTGGAGGTGAGTGCTAGCCCCCCCGCGACTGCGGCCACAGCTGCAGCTACACCTCAAGCAGGCAATAGTTCTAATTTTACTACTACTGTCACTATACCCAAATGCATGCCACGATTGCCAAACCCGACTCGCCACCCACATCAATTAGCCCGTCCAGACAGAAAGGGGCATGCCAATGGTGCACTTCGCGAAGGTGTCCAAGCATCCCCATTTCAACCGCAATAAAACAGATACCACCACATCGAGCCTTGATTTGGGACGCTCTACCAGCATCTAGCCTCGACAGATTAACCCCTACATTACCACCACGACCGTTTAAGCACTCAAGCACATCCCATCTATCCTGCAGACACCACCCTTCTATACTCCACACTCCAAGATCGAGCCCGAGTCTGAGACTTATCCTGTCAATATCAAGCATTAAGTTTGAACTATCAATAACGATAGCGCGTATTAATGACGACTAACATACAAAAAACATGTCTTTGTCTTTTGAATGTCTAGATGTCCACTTATAAGTAACTTAATAATATTATTAATATATGTATATGTACACACTAATTGGTAGCTCTAGGCTGAGTGATACCAAGTGTAATTGAAAGACAGATAAGAAATGCCAATACATAGATTTCATTCCACACACACACACACAAAGAAAGTTGGAGAAGAGTTTAAACACCATCGTATGTTGTATGGTGTAGTATACGTTACCATATTCACTTATGTACGGTCCACGGTCTGAAACAAGTAGAAGCTTGTTTCGGAATAGTTAGATAGAATACTCGAATACTATACGAGCTTAGCTACAGATAAACAGAAGGGCATGAAAAACAAAACTATAGTAAAATACATGAGAATACATAAGTATACATAAGTTTAGTCGATACGATATTCGCGAAAGCTTAGCTGCAGACGAATATAAAGAGAGATGAGGGGAGAAATGATACGGTATTAGATGAATAAACAGAAGAATATGGGAGAAAAAAAGACAGAATGGGAGAAAGAGAGAGAGAGAGTTTTTTGGAGCTCCGATATTCCCTACGGTATGAACTTACTTTCTATCATCTCGATAAAATATATACATATATTGTAGAGTATACGCTACTCTGAACGTTATGAAAGATCCTAGATAATGTGCTACGCCATACAATTCATAAAAAATGTTCTATGGGCGAGACAGAAATTTCTCGAAACAGATTTCTCGAGCTTAAGTGCAAAAAAAAAACTGATCGGTATTCAGGATTTAGTTAAGATCGATATTTGGCGTTATATTAAAAAAAAAAAAAAAATAAAGTGATAAGTGAAAATACGATTTTCGGAAAAAAAAATTTTTTTAAAAGATAGTTTGCTTAGACGCCTGAAGCAAAATACATATGTGTGTGTGTGTGTCTGGTATAATTATATGTAAAAATTTTATGTAAAATTTAAAAATTAACAGATGCAGAGATACCGTACGAAATATTGACAGAGCGATCGACAAAACGACCGACAGAACAGAGAGACAAACTTATGGAGAATCATGCGATGTTGACACAAACACATACATACAATAGGTACTACTATTATATATATCGATCTATAAAAATTTAAGTCAATATTATAAGTAATCGATATTTGTGTGAAACGCGTTTTTATGTATACACTTGACTATCTGTAAGTTGAGATATATCTGTATATATCTACATATACACTAACGTATCAATTGATTTTAGCATTTAAGTGGTGGGTGCAAGAGGGAGAGTCCTTAGTCAAAATTTTCTCCGTAATTGATCGTACAGGTCCTGAGCACCTTTCGTTTTACGAATTTAATATTAAATTGTTGTGTAAATTGATCTGTTAAGTTAATTAATTGTAACCACTGTAAACAATTGTACATTTAGTTATAAATTTGGTCTAAGTTAGTTAGTTTAGTCACAAAAATTACGGAAGAACCTTCTTAGAGAATGTAGCACTCTTGTTTACGGAGGTTGAGCTAAGAGCCAGGCCTACTTCCCCTTTGACGTTTCACATTTTCTTTTCTGCCAGTCTTATGGGAATGCGAGAATATATTCTCAAATTCTCCATCCTCTGTACCACTAGTACCAAACTAAGTGTGTGTGTACCTCCGATCCACTTAGAGAAACCCTCCTTACAACTATAAAACATCTATTTACCGTAGCCTCAAACATTGTGGAGACCAGTAAAGGTGGCGCATTGCGTACCAAAGTATTTTCGTCATGATATTCCACAAAATGAAAGCAACAATGTGCGGGGCAATTAAATCGTTTGCGCACCACATACTCGTATGTACTTTATTATGTACATATGTATATGGTGTAATACGCGTTAACATACATTAGTATGTCTTAGTCACAATATATCGTATATGTGGTTCGATAAGCATAGCAGTGGTGACCATAGTCGATGCGATTTCCGTAACAACGTCGGTAGGGTATGAATTTCTGAAACGGTCACAATAATCGTTTCGGTATGTTTTACAAAACATTTGCTTCGATATTCGTTGTCCAATCATGTGGCATACGTGACGATAAACTTATTGAATATAAATATAAATGTAAGCAATATTTCAACATGAAGTATATCAGAAAGATCTTTAAAAAAAATATTCAGTTCAAGATCAAATAATCAATCAGATTCATACATAACCATAACTATCCTCTGAATGGAATGCAAGCTATGGAATGTCATATGCTAACTCATCTTTTTGCGTTTTGTGTAATCTCAGTTAATAGCCAAGAAATATCGAATGCTAAGCAAAATCATCCAACGAAAATTCAACTAAGCTCGAATTTTGACCTCCAAAAATGTTGGTATTTAAGGTAGGAGAAAATTGAAAAGAAGCCCATTCAAGGGAAAAATTAAAAATAATTAAAATAAAGCAAACAATTAAAAAAAAAAAAAATGTTTTTCTCATTGCTCTCATTAAACAAACAAAAAAATAAATATATAATAAAAGCATCATGGAGAGTACATAATATATGGGATCTCCTGCATCTTTCGCATACTTATCTATATATTTATGCTAAGGAAAATTCATTATTAACTATGATTAACAGACCACAGAAAACTGGTGTTGGTGTACAATAGGGGCAACATTTTTACCGCAAAATATTGACATTTTGGAATTGGGAGAAAATTGAAAGGAATAAGTACGAGTACGAGTTGCTTGAAATATATGGAGGTCATTCAGGAGAAAAATTAAGAATAATTAAAATAAAATAATACAGTTTTATTCAAAAAATACATAATGCACTCATTCCTCCTTAAAAAAAAAAAAAAATATTACCATTCAGAATACATAATATATGGGAAGCTCTTTCATCTTTTACATACTCGTCCATCGACTTAAGCTAAGGAAAAATCATTACTATTAACTATAATTAACAGCAAAAAAATAGAAAGGGGAAAATGGAAGAGAAGCGCGATCATCACTCTGCAGAAGGAATAAAACCTAAAGCATTCTTAAAACCTAACCCTAGACTAGTTTCAGTTTTCGAGTCTCTCTCGCTTATGGCTATGGCTATGGCCAGGACTGTACTTGCAGGAGAGCCCTACCACGGGCGCCACACCACCAGTCGCTGTTGCACCAGCTCTGCCAGCTGCCGCTGGCGCTGTCGCTTCCGCTCGAAAATCTGGTGGCGTATCTTCAGCAGGATGCTGTCACGTGGCGCCGTGGACGCAGTACTCCTGGCTGTGGCTGTGGAAGGTAAGTGGGCATGATGCAGCTGCTCGATTAGATCCATCTCTATGACTTGGCCTGGCGATGAGAGTTGCACCTGCTCCCGTTCCCCTTCTCGCTCTTGTTCGTGTTCCCGATCTTTCACATGATCCGCTGGTAGTTCGCTATCGTATTTCAGCTTGAAGCTTTGGCGCTGCACCAGAATAAGCCGTTTAGCACACAACCAGGTAAGTTTCTCGGGGGCTTCCTTACCTTTTTGCGTGCCGCATTCTCGGCCAGGAAGCGGCAGAGCTGCTGCAACTGCTGCTCGGATAGCTCTTCCTTGTCCTGATCCCTCTCCTGGCTCCGCACTGGTTCTGGCTCTGGCTCCAGGTGGTTCTCAAGTTGGCGCTGCTGCTGGCGCTGTTTAATGGCCGCCTGCACCTTACACTTGGTGGCCGTGCTCAGGCTAAGGTCCATGGTAAGACCCCGGTGCTGCTGCTCACGTTGCTGCTTAAGAATCTTATAGATGACGCCCATTGAGGTTCCGGTGCGCCTGCACTGCTTTTGTTCTCACGGTTCAAACGCGACGAGCTCCTGCACAAAGACTGTCCAAAAATACGCGCATACTCCTCGTCTTATATGAGTGCTCTCTCCCTCAATTGATCACTCGCTCTCACTGCGTGCAGGCCAGAGAGTGAGAGGCCTTTTTTGAGAGAATGAATTCCGAAATCGAAAGATTAAAAATAAAACATAACAGGCATCCATATATTTGTGTGTGTCGCACATTGCGCGCCAAACTTCAAGTCTGCTTTATGAGACATTGCTCAAGTGGAGTTCTATTTCTGCTCTCATTACAATGCCTTTTAGCAACACATGTGGCAGCCTCAACAGCAGCAGCACTACTGGCCCCAAAAATAGACTTCTTCTCTCACACAGCTGCAACACTTTCGCTGCACCGACTCCTCGCATGTGGCCGACTCTCAGTCAAAGTCCCATATCCATCTTTATCTCCATTTGCATGTGCATGTCCATTCCCAAATCTTAATACAAATTCTCGGCCCCAGCATTCAACATCCAGAAACCGTATGTTTTGGCGCCTGCTTCCCTTTTAAAGGGTAGGTCGGGCTCCTGACTAACTGAACTTGTTTTTTTTTTCTAAGATACATATTGCAGGAGCTTTTTGTAAATTGGCATGCTTGCAGCTTGCTTCGGCTTCAAAGAAACTGGTCACAGGTATTTCTTTAGAAAGAAATCTTGTCTGTTTCCGAATGTCTAGACATACATCTCTCATATTCCCACCTTCCATTTCTACAAGTACTTCATCTGCTCAGTAGAGTACCAAATATTCGACTACCTAAAGGTCCAGATGAGGAACAAAAGCAGCGTCGCATCCAGCGTCATAATCATAGTGCCGAAAGATAGGACTGGGAACGAAATAGTTATAAATAGCTCCTGGGAAAAAACACTTTGCAGCACAGATACAGTATAGCAGAGTCTGTGTCATGGCATGCACTTGAACTCTGCATTCATATGTTGAATGTGCAACGCGACTCGTTTCATGTCCCTGCTTGCCCTTGCTGCGCTGCTGTCTCGTACTCGTATTATCACATGCCTCAAATGGCTGTTTTGTATGTCGTCTCCTCTGTGTTGTTGCTGCTTTTTTTTTTTTTTAATTTCAAGATGTTTCGGAGTGCACTTAAAGTGCGTTACAATTTGTGTCTATATTTGGCTGCTTGGGAATATCTCGCAGACTACACAAGAAAAGAGAAAGCATTTATGTAGAGAGCACCGGTTTTTATGATGTAAGTCATTGCCAGCAACCCCTTATCCTCAACTGATACATATACATACATATGTTTAATGAGCAATTTTATAGACGTTTCAGCCACAGTCATTTTCCACAGAACTAGGGCCTGGAAATGGTCCATATCGCACAGCTTAAGGAACAGTGAAACCAAATTACATAAAAAAAGGCAAGTAAAAGGGAAAATTTCTGGAGACTACTCGTGAGAATTTTGTTGTAATGAGAATAAAAATGTTTCTTTAAAAATATAAAGTGATTTTTAAGACATTTTGACCTTCTTTTTTCTATATTTGATACAGGTTATCCAATATGTACTTTGCCAAAGACAAAGCTGATTCTGGTGTTAGGTTTCTACGATTATCTGTAATAGATTTACTTTTTGGTTTGGCATTTTTGATTTCAGAGTTCTTACATCACTGTGGGGCCACAAAATTTCGGCCAGAAACGCAGCCCAGGCGCTACGTTGCCAGCTTCAAGCATCAAATTTGCGTGCGTGCAATTTCTTTCGCCTGTCTCCATCTCGAAATCGCTACCCTCCGTCGTCTGAAGTGTAACGGGCTTTGGATTTCATCTGGATAAAGCTCTTATATCTGTGTGTGTGCCATTAATAGAGGATCACCGATTAAAACGTCTGTTAAAAATGTAATTTTAATATTTAATTCTGACATGAAAACCGAACATCGAACCCTTACTTGACTTCATTCCAAATTATATATCGCCCGCCCATTGATGTAACAATAAGTTGCGTTGTTATCCTGGACAAAACATTTCCCACAATTTCCGCGCGAGATCTATACGAGAACTGTTCATGGAACCAGCTAAAACTCCGCCGAAACGTGGGGAACCAAAAAATTGCAAGTCCCTGGGTCCCGATCCCTTTTTAGGGTAATGACAAAATTTTCTTCTCCCTATCCCTATTCCAACTCCCACACCTACTTCTACTCCAGTTCTTCCTAGCAGCTAGTCGATACTAGATGAGACTTCTCCATACTTCTTGCACCTCACTTCGACCCGTATTGTATGTATTATTAATCTATTTTGAGACTTGACCCGCACCTCATTCTTTACTTTCAGAAATAATACAACCTAAATCTGCCTATATGGCAGAGCTGTAGGTTCAATCTAGAGTCCTGGGGCAGAGCCATTGAGCCCTAGCTAGAGCGAACTGCTTCCTTATTTCGGTACCTGCAAATGTTACATACAACATAATGCATAGTACTCAACGCCCAACGCGTTGTTATGCACGAAAAGCTGATTATTTCGCCCTGCTACTCGGTGGGAGAACCATTCCGCGTCGAAGAACGCGTTATTTCTCACGCTCCCAGTCCACGGATCAGATTAAAAAAAGTTTGAGGGGAGCCCTGACAAGTTGTCTGCATCATTGTTAATGAGCTTCGTGTGTTTTGGTGGAGACGTAATGACTCTATAGAGACCTTATAGAGATCTTTATGCTCATGGCGATCTGTATCTGTAGAGTGCTGACAGCTGAATAAAAATGGTATTCGGAATTGAAGCTCAATTAATATTTCGGGTTCTTTCAACAGCTATTTGTTTATTTTCCAAGCTCAAACTCTTTCTAAGAATCGCATTCATTCATGAATGGAGCACTCATCTGAACTGGTTGTCTCATCGAATGTAGAATGTAGTAGATCGAATGGCATAAGCGAGAGACGAGACTGTTTTTTCTATTCTTTCAGGTTTCTCGATAGAGCCCAGCCTTGGCAACTCCATTCCCTCTAACGCATTTCTTATTCTTCAGCAATTTCAAAGTTCGCAGGGTCTGTCATCGAATGCTGAAACTCCCTTTTAGGGTATTTAGACATTATAATTTGCGCACGAGCAAAACTGCAACGTAAGAGGGGCTCACAACATGTGTTTTCCGCATTACCCATGCCGCATACCCCTGTTTCAGCCCCAGCCCATATTCACAGTCATGTGTGGCGTTTAAAAGCCGCCACAAAGAACGGGCGAGAGGCAAGAGAGGCTTGCGTGCAACATGGACCGATCGTGGGAAGCTCCCGGAAGGCTTGCCGCAATCTCGAAAAGCCATTTAAAAACTAAAGCCACTACTGAAAGATCAACAAAGACAGAAGCCGAGACTCAGCGGCGTAGTTCCGATTCATTGGAGATTGACATCGCGGGAAATCCGGGAAATCCAAAAAAAGGCGTGGTAGCTACATGGAGTGTTTCTTTAAATAACGTATGTACCTACATACTTATCAAAAATTCTAGGCAATTCTATAGTACGTAACAGAGTACCCTCTGTCAGGTGAGACCAGACCAGAGCCACATTCCCCGTTGTCGCCATTGGATAAACAGGATGGCGACAGTCATTTCGGTGGATTTTGACTTGGAAATGGAGCCCCTTAGCCACCTGTTGCGAGGTGAGCTGTGTGCAGTTTCTAGTAGCATACAAAGCTGATGGTGAACGTGAAAAGATCGTGGCTCGACGGCGTATCAGCTAAGCCGGTCTCCGGGGGGATGGATAGGGTGACCCTTTCACCCCTTCCTTTTCGCCGCTGAACGAGAATAGAAAAAAACGACACGATCTGGACGGCCATCCATGTCTCTGCCACTTGAAAAAGCCCCCAGGTCCCCTATCCCTGGTCCACTATCTCAAGTCTAATAAACAAAACTTTGTCTGGCATCGGCAGTTTTTACACACTTCCATAAGACAGTCTGTTTTTTCGATCATCCTTGCACAGACCTATATATTTTTTGCTTATTATACCCGATACTCAAAATGAGTATTGGGGTATATTAGATTTGTGGTAAAAGTGGATGTGTGTAACGTCCAGAAGGAATCAGTTCCGACCCCATAAAGTATATATATTCTTGATCAGCATCAATAGCCGAGTCGATTGAGCCCTGTCTGTCTGTCCGTCTGTCCGTCCGTCCGTCCGTCCGTCCGTCCGTCCCCTTCAGCGCCTAGTGCTCAAAGACTATAAGAGCTAGAGCAACGATGTTTTGGATCCAGACTTCTGTGATATGTCACTGCTACAAAAATATTTCAAAACTTCGCCCCGCTCACTTCCGCCCCCACAAAGGACGAAAATCTGTGGCATCCACATTTTTAAAGATACGATAAAACCAAAAACGCAGAATCGTAGAGGATGACTATATGTTTTAGAATGTAAAATCTCAACCAGATCGTATAATTATTATAGCCAGAATCAAGAAAACAATTTCATTCTTTCTCGCTCTGTCTCTCTCTAACACACAGGTTTCATGGTCGGCTTTGCCAATTGCAAAATATGAGTTCAAGGATCTCAGAACCTATAAGAGCCAGAGCAACCAAATTTGGTATCCACACTCCTGTGATATCGGACCTTGACCCTTTTGTGTTCAAATTTCGCCACACCCCCTTCCGCCCCCGCAAAGGACGAAAATCTGGGGCATCCACAAATCTCAGAGACTATTAAGGCTAGAGTAACCAAATTTGGTATCCGCACTCCTGTTAGATCTCACTATAAAACGTATATCTCAGAATTTCGCCCCACCCTTTTTCGCCCCCACAAAGGACGAAAATCTGTTGCATCCACAATATTGCACATTCGAGAAAACTAAAAACGCAGAATCATAGATAATGACCATATCTATCCGATTGCTGAATCTGGATTAGATCAGATCATTTTTATAGCCAAAAGGAACAAATCAATTTGCACTGGCTACGCAGCACCCGACGTCACGCTCAGACTGATTTTCTGTCTCTCTCGCACGCACTCCTTGTCGTGTCGTTTAATATTAGCGGCGTCTGCCGGAGGAGAGCCATACTGACTTAGTATCGGGTATAACTGTAGAGTTGCGGTCTCCGCAGCAACTCACAACGTTCCCCCTCGTTTTTATTGGAACAGTATTTCATCCAGCTATAATAGAATGATATTCTCAAAACTGAGTATAAGATACTGCTGACAATATTCCTATAGCTGAAAAAGGAATGGAACGATCGATCTGCAAGGGTATTAAAAACTCCGGCCTCCGAGGCTAGCCTTCTTTTCTTGTTATTTTTGTCAATGGAGAATGCAACCTCGTCTGCCGTCGGAGTGGCTATCAGAAATTGGAGCTGATTTGAGCGAAAAACGCTGCTCTGCTTCTGCTACTGCCAGTGCCACTGCTGCTACGGCGACCTGGGCTCTGACAGTCAGTCTGTGTAAAAACGGCGTGCAATTCGGAGCCAAGAGCACGGCAACCCTTGCGAAGTCCACGTATATTCCAAACGAGATGAAGCGCAACCAGATTTTCAGAGGTGGCTACGTAGAGCAGGGCTTGTCACGCTCCTCTGAGTACCGCAAGGTGATGAAGCCGCTGCTAGAGCGCAAGCGTCGTGCGCGCATCAACAACTGCCTGGACGAGCTAAAGATTATTATCTCGGATCTAGCTCACATGGTAGGTAACCTTGGTCCTAGGTCCGAACCTAGGTGTAGGGCTCCTAGTCTATCACAGTCCCAGCTGACCATTCTCCATTCTTCAACTGCGTAGGAGACCACAGGGCTGAATAAGTTGGAGAAGGCTGACATCCTGGAGCTGGCAGTACACCTTTTGCAGGAACAACGCGCCTGCAGCTCCTCGCAACTTTCTGGCCCGGTGGCCCATCAGCAGCGACTGGAGGCGGAGTCGTACTGGGGTGGCTTCCGTCAGTGCGCCGTGCAGGTGTCCAGCTTCCTGCAGCACCACGACAAGGCGCTCAGCGACCAGTTCAATGAGTTCCTGCAGCAGATCCTACCGGCCAAGCCAGCCCCTGAGCCGCCCCTCTGGAGACCATGGTAAAATTCCTGGTAGAACACCAAAAATTACAATAAAAACCAAAACAAAAAAGGGAGCTCAGGTTGTGGATATCTGTTGTGAATTTCGATATCTCCCCAATTTAAGCGCTAATATACTTAGGTTAGGCTAGGACTTTTTGTTCAAGGATGAATGATGTTTCGATCCGATGTATAAGCAAACAAAACATACACTAAAAATGAGGTTTGCTTTCGGTTTTTCTTATTGCAATAATTCAAAAAACTTTTTTATATGTGTAAAATTGTGTGAGGAAACGTTTGTTGTATCAATGAGAATCCGAATGAATTGCTGGAAAACTTTTGTTGCTTCAATTAGTCTTCAATTAGAATTGATTTCATCGGTATTAAATATCTAACGCTCTCCGCATTTGCATGCTAAATTATGTATTTCTTATGGTGAATATAATGCACACAAAGTAAGGCTGCTTTTGCAGTTATAAATAATTCATAATCACTAATCATTAGCGTTACCATTAACCGTTAACATAATGTTCATCGATACACATCTACATACATATGTGTGCAAGTAGCTTACATATACCCAAACAAAAATATATACATATATATGCAGTAATTTAAAAAAAAAACACATTTTCTCGATTTTACTCTTTAGCTTTTGATTATACAGATTTCTTTTTGTGTTCCTAATGGAGGAGTTTCTTAGGTTCTAGATTTTTGATTTTTCCTATTTTGCTGGAGTTCTCAAACCCTCTATACATATCTAATACATATGTACAATTGTTCACAATAATTTCGAGTTCGAGTTTGAATTTCGAAGTCGAGTGTAAGAAACGCGAAAATTGATTGTTGTTGCAGTTTGTTTTCATTTTTTTCTTCGTTTGTTTCTCCACGAAATTGATTTGTATATATTTGTCGTCAATATGTATAAGATTATAATTGTATATGTAAAGATATCGTTTTCTGCACTTTCTCCGATTCTCCTTTTGGAGATTTTTCAGTGTGTATGACATAGGACCATAAAAAAACGCATGCAAACTTGTGTGTGAACTGCTCAGCATTTCAAATTGAAATCTTTTTTAACAATAAATATATAAAAAGAAACTACTTTGCAAATTTCACAAGTCAAATACAAATACGTGATCCAAATTACGTATTTATATACATATGTATCAGTGTTGCGCTTATTTGTATGGGCGAAAAAAATATTATAAATGTATCAAAATCAAAGGTTTTTGAGCCAAAAAATTTTCCTTATGGCAGAAAACTAAAAAATATAAAGTCTGAGCCCGATTCGACAACATTTAGAGGTGCCGACTTGCGGTCAAAGTGGAGAAATATCATAGTTGGCTAATGGTTCCTATGGCAGCAATACTATATATCGCTCTGAAGGGATTGCATTTTTTGTTTGATTTAGGATATTAAAGTATAATTAATCTCACCAAATTTCAGCTCGGCTTGTTAATATTTAAGCCAACAATTAATAAGTAATATCCAGCCTTTGAGACTACACGTGTAGAGTATTACTATCAGTATTATTAGTATTGCCACACTCGTCTACCCAAAATACTTTCGAAATGGGAATGAAATGGGAAATAGTTAAAAAAATCAAAGATACAACTGTATCCAATTCTGGACGACTTAACGGCGGTACATACCGCCTAAAGAAACTATAAGACAAAAAACTCTTATACCTCCCGTGCAGAAATCACATCAGTGAAATATATTTACGGGCAGCATTTGAGTCATGTGCCGAGACTACACCAGGTACATCAGGAGAACTATTGAACAAATCAAGAGTTATCTCAAATTTTTTTGGGATTGGCTGAGAAAGGTCACGCTGGATGTCTAAGGCGATTTATACCTTAAAAATATATATTTTTAGAGGGGAGCTTATGTTGATAACTCGAGAAGAAAAATATTAGCGCGACATATCTCTTTTTATAGTGAGTTTTCATATACATTTTTTTTTCAGTCAACATTAGCTGTTCAAGCTGCAAAATTGGAATTTCAATTTATATGCGAAATGTAAAACAAAAAGGATTTAGTCGGAAAATGGCAAACGTCGTTTTAAAAAAGACCTGCATCCATTTGTGGTATTTATCTGATGAAAATATCGCACTTGCATTGCTTGACGATAAAGTTACTTTCATTGAAAAACGAGAAATTGCGAAGCAACTGCTGACAATTTGTGTTGACGATGATGGTGTCGAAACTTCTGCAAAACTCCTAATTTTTAAAGAAAAACAAAGACTCTATCTGATTTTGTGACACCTAATTTTGTTAAATTTGTTGATCGATTTAATATTTTTAAAGGTTTTAAAGGTGGATGCCACAGATTTTCGTCCTTTGCGGGGGCGGAGAAGGGTGGGGCGAAATTTTGAAATACACTTGTGAAGGTTCGATATCACAGTAGTGTGGATACCAAATTTGCTTGCTCTAGCTCTTATAGTCTCTGAGATCTAGGCGCTCACTTTTGAGTATCGGGTATAAAAAGAAGATGAGTTTCAGAAGTTACTAAACGTCACAAAAGAATATGCTAGTCAATATTCATTGAATAATTTAATTTAATAATAATATAATTTTAAAATTTTAAATCACAAAAAAAAATGCAATCCGATCAGAGCGATATATAGTATAGCTGCCATAGCTATCGGCCAAATATTTTATTTTTAAGCTTTGATCTCAAGTCGGCACATCTAAACGTTATCGAATCGGGCTAAAAATTTTTAATTTATTGTTTTATACAAAAAGAAACATTATTATACCCTGAAACCTTTAAATAAATAAATTATAAAAAAATATAAATAAATATAAAAATAAATTATAAATATTTGTTTGTTTGCATGTGTGTTAATATTGATATACATATTTATAAAGATATCTTTCCCTAACCTCGTATTAAGTAAATTAAATTGGCTTTCATCTTGATATACATATTTATGTACAACAACTACTCTAGGTGCATATGTTCTGTGGTTCAGGCAAACCAAAAGTATTCTGGTAGACTAACAAACCTCAGAATTAGATTCGGAATTAGAGATGCCATGACATTATCTAGTGACTGTTCAAATATGAAACCTCGTTGGCAAAGAAAAGTCATGGTATTTCCACTAAAAAATCTGATGTTTTTATCCAATTTAATCAGATACCTACAAGCCAATAGTATTACATAAATAAATGCTGATGATACGATAGTTAGATAGAAAATTTTAGTAGGGAAATAATAAGACTTTAATAAATTTAGGGGAAGTTGCAGTATTAATCAAAGTACATTTTTTTTTACATTTGTGGTTTTTATTACGATCTAGAGCTGAACCACATATAAAATAGAAATTATTTTAGCATGGTGATAAGGGGCCCCATCTTAAGGCAGAAGGGGAAGCAGAGTTAACTCCAACAGTAGATGATTCCATCTGACCAAAAATAAAAAAAATGGAGCGATATATTAAAAGACACAGTTAGAGTGTCGATGATTCAGACGATAGTTTAGTAAGTAAGGCATTAGTTGGGCTTGCCACTTTATAGGATGCAGGATATTCCAAGCTCTCTGTGTGAAGTTTAAAGAGCTTCAACAAAAAGTTCAAACTGATATTCTTGTTTATTATTTTTTATATTGTTTATCTTTTTAGGCATGCGGGAATACGTATGGAGAACTACTCTTGTTAAAATGTTTGTTTCTACCCTGGTTATGGGGTGGGGGCTGTGGCTGACCTAGTAATAATCAGCTATGAGATGCAATGGTGGAAAGGAAGCTGGATGAAGCTGGAATGGTGAGGAGACGCAGAAGCACACCCACTTAAGACATGGCATACCGCATTCAGAAGCAAAAGAACGACTATTCCAATATCTTTTATATGTATATGATCTAGATCTTAATATAGCTAGTGTACTTTGTTAAAAAGAGAGTAATTAGGTATGCGTGTGGGTATCTATTTTTGATTATCAACACTTTCGATTATCAACAGTTAGTAGCTAGCTATGCTGAGCTCTTGCTCCACAAAAATGTGGAAAACACAGCAAGAGAAAGAGCAAGCGTCTAGAACAGTAGCATGTGAGATACATATATTCGAGTACATGCATTGCGTCTAGGCCAGTAGCATATGAGTTACATATATTCGACTATATGCCTATGTATGTATTTGTGTTTTTATAACTATGTATAAGCATATACTAAATATATTGAGAAGCGTGTATTGATTGCATGTAAAGCAGAAATAGCTGTCGTCAAAAGAGATCTCTCTCTCTCGCTTTGATTCATAATTATTTTCAAATAACGATCCATCTTAACGATTAGATAGCCATCGGTTAGTTTTCGATACCTATGCGATATATTACTAAATCAATTTCAAGAATTTTTCTTTGATATTCGATTTTTTTTGCCAAGCATTTCAATAAAAATGACTTGGATAAGATTAAGAGCATATTTTTATACACACATATTTATCTATAGAAGGGTGAACTCGCTCTCAACCCCTATTTGTTTTTACGTATGTATATGTATTTAATATGAATTATTTTTTTAAAAAGCGTTTCATTTGACATAAATTGGTGTTCTTTAGTTTCTATTTTTTTCCTTGGTAAATTTTAAAACTTTGTTTTTTTTCTTAACAGTTTCTGGTTTTTGATGACTGCAATATTTATCTATACTATACATATACATATATCCTTTCTCATGTTAATTAATATTCATATTCTATAAGTTGAAAGTTAACTCAAGTCGAGATTTTTTAATATTTCTTCTGGATCTTTCATTGAGTGACTGTGTGGGTGGGCGGGTTTATGTGTGTGCGAGGGGAGAAGGAAAATTGGTAAAAAATATGAGGGTGTGTGAGTATTCTCAATCGATTCCAATCAAGGTCCAAAGACATTGCTGTAGTTTTTGCTGTGGATCTGAGGGATCTCGTGGGGCTCGCTGTCTCAAATCATTGATCCTTGGAATCAGCTCCTTCCATCCCCACTGCGATTCTGCCTCAGCTTCCACTCCCACTCTGGATCACCCCAAAAAATGTCAAGACAACTAAACTTCTTGCGGTTAATCACCACCTAAACTTAACGCCTGGACTATACGTGGATCAGCTTTACTTCCCTCTCGGAACTCTTCGAGAGTAAGGCGGTCGTCATGGTTCTTGTCCATCTGATCGAAGATCTTGTCCACCCGCTTCTGTGGCGTGTTCTCGTCCTCCGTCTGCGGCTGCTGACCCTGAAATCAAGTGATTAATGTGGATTCACTTATCGGAGAGGAGAGTGCAAGCGAAAAAAACTTACGACCATCTGGTAGATGGCATCCACAATATTGTACATCTCCTCGCGCGTTATGTAACCATCGTTGTCAACATCATAGAGACGGAAGGCCCCTGAAAAAGGAGGTTATTATCATTATGGCAGAGTAAATGGGGTTTGAATGCAATCAAATGTAATTACAATGCAGCTTCTCATCTAAATTTCCGCGTGATGTTATGGACAAGGCCCGTATGAACTCCTCAAACTCGATGGCCCCATCCTGCAGATACAAATACAAGCACAAAATAGAATTAAATGGCTCTGGATACGGCTACGGATTGTTGCTGAAAGCTGAGATGACTGCAAAGCTTTTGGTCCACAAAAAGGTCTTTATAGTTTGGAGCTATAAGTTTAACTTCGCTGGATCAGTCTAGCTTAAACAATCATAATTTTGATAGGATATATATACATAGACAAAAGAAAAACAGTAAAATACACGACCATTGGTGCACGTTTAAGATATTTTAAGTGTATATCTCGGCAGTCCTAAGCTCAATACTTACGTTATTCTCATCGAATACACGAAATACCAAAGAAGCAAATTTACTGGGGTCACCATCGGGGAAAAACTGCTTATAGATTTTGATGAAGCCCTGAGGAAAATAACAACAGATACAGAAGTGAGAGATATAGATAAAGGGAGAGAGAGAGACAGAAAAATGGTAGTACGTGTTAGATAAGGTAAATACATATTTGCTGCTGGCCCCATAGACAACTGCAGTCGAGTGTGTTCGGTAACACACATAAAATAGCACTATAGAAAATATTTCTAAAGTTCTTTAGCTAAGAAATGACTGATGGGTGTGTGGGTGACTGGTGGATAACTGAATGACGGAATGGAAGAGCGAGTGCTCCTGAGAATGGTACAAGTAAATGTAGGCGATGCAAACTGAAATGTATGTTCAGATGCTGGCTCGTTGTGGTAATTCTGTTAGCGCACTGACAAAATACCGGACAGTGAAAGACTGGAAAATAGTAAACTTTTACACGGGTAAAATGTCGCGCAGGTGTGCGGTGAAGAGTAGTGGTGACATGCTTCAGATGGGCCAAAAAAGTGTCTTACAGTTTTTGGTCACGTTTGGTCAGGAGTTGTCTGGCAATGGGAGTGTGTCGCAGAAGCAAAAATTTCCGATAGGGCGCGAAAGTGTGTCCCTTTCCCACTCAATCTTGTAATAAAAGGTAAAAGGAATGAGCGAAAGCGCCTATGCTGGTTGTAAACGATACAGCGCGCTGCATGGCATATACATACGTGTGTATACGTGTATATGTATGTATACATACACTCCCATGCTGCACAGATTATCAAAGTTAGCTAGATATTATAGTTTAGTCATAGCTTTTTCGTCCATAGCTCAAGTTTGCTCAAGCGAGATAGCAAAATTGACAATCGAATGCTGCTTTAAAATTCTGCGTGTAAAAACAGCAAATTTTCATATAGTTTCATGTAGTTTTAGTTCGTTTGCTTGTTTGTGTAGTTTTGCGGTTTTAGTTCGTAAATATCGGAAAAATGGGAAAATAATCGCAGAAAAGGAAATTTAAAAAGTGTGTATGCAGTGTATTTAAACCCGATACTCAAAATGACCATATCTACCAGATTGCCGAATCTGGATCAGATTGGATCATTTTTATAGCCAAAAGAAACAAATCAACTTGCAGTGGCTACTCAGCGCCCGACGACACGGTCAGACACGTTTTCTGTCTCTCCCGCACGCATTGCACTCTCTGCCGCTCAATGTAGCCATACTGACGATGTATCGGGTATAAATGTAGAGTTGAGGTCGCAGCAGAAACTCACAACGTTCCCCCTCGTTATATATATGTATGAGTCGGAATTGGTTTCGGGCCCGATACACTGCCGCATGCTCTCTCTCTCTCTCTCTGTATTTTAGTATCACTGTTCACAAAAGGGACGAATTGACTTGCTCGTTAATGCGGCGAGGGGATATCTCTCCGCGAACTCTTTAAATTCTGGTCGAACCTGTCATGAAAGATGAAAAACATAGAGAGAAAGAGGAACTATGACCGCTGGTTAGGTTTAATTTTAAGTTCGTGCATTATTTGAGAATATATATTTTATAAGTTTACATTTTTCCTCTACTGTTTTTTATTTCGCTACATCTGTCTCTCTTAATTATCACACGAAGCCACGTTGTTTAGACATGTCCCCTCAACATTGTATAGACCGAACGGCCAAAAGCAAGTGATCGTACTGATAGACGAAGGATCCGCCTGTCCCCTGATCGATACGGAGATAACGGAAAAACTAGGTATTGATGGCACATTGGACGAGTTATGCTTACGATGGACTGGAGACATCACGCAAGGAGAATCTCAATACAAATGGATAATTTTATGAATGTAATAACCATCCACATGCTGGACGCTCTTGTAAAAGAGAGTTTCTCATTAGACGCGTTAGGAATAATCATATCGAAAAGCACACTCAGGTCCAAAGGAGGTGAAAGAGCAAACTCAATTCAGGACAATTCTACAAGGCTTCGCAGCGAAATAAAGAGATGGAGGGCCCGTATTCGTGACTAAAAACCAGAACGAAGTCAAATTAAGACTCGCGAGCCGGATTAGAAATTTAAAGAATCTTACCAAACGACCTGGAAACCAATTACCCGCAAATAGAATGGTCATTCATACCCCCAGGAGCAACCCATATGGGAGTTGCGTAAAAAAGTATTATCAGATCGGTGAAGTCCATACTAGCGGAAATATTAGAGGAAACACACGTACAAGAACCAGTGTTGAGAGCAGCACAGGCAAGGTTAGACGTGAAGACAACGAATCCACCAATGGACCATGGCCAACCAGAAGCTCCGATAGACCATCACCAGCAAGTAAGGTTGAAGAAGTTGTCTGTTTGTATATTTGTAAATTTTAAGCCCATTCATATATCTTACTTGTAAATAAGCAGACTCAATAAAACATCGATAATATTAAATTATATTAAGTACATATATCTGAGGTGGATCGAATGAAGAACTGCCCCAGTAATAGAATGATGTTTGTGGTTCGGTATGCGAGGATGATGATGGCTGTGGGAGGCGCGGCAACGATGGTGATGAGGATGATAACTATGAGCTATGATGTAGGGATGGTTAAACGGTAGGATACTCACTTGTTCGGTCAGCAAACCGTTCGGACAGTCTTTCAAAAAACCTTTGTGCCTTTCGTTGGTGTCATAGATCATGATAGCGGATAGCATAGCCCACAGAGGTTACAGGGAGAGAGAGCGGGAAAAAAAGCAGAGCCAGGCACCAGAAGGAGAAAAAAAAATAAATTACCGTAAGAGAGAGAGACAGAGGGAGAAAGACAGAAATGGAAATGAACCGAAAAAATAAAGAATAAAATTAAACTAAATTAAAAACAAATCATTTTTGAACACAAAACAAATGACCGAGAAATTTTGACAAACGAAAAAGTTTTCCCCCAGTTGAATAATTTCGCGCAGATAAAGTATTTAAGTCTGAAGTGCTTTTCCATTTGAAATTTACATATTTTTTCGTTCGTTTTCAAATTAAGTAAGCAAAATATCGGCTAATTGAAGCAAAACAGAGATACAAACAAATTTGAAAATTTAAAAATTGTAAGCCAATATTGAATTGGAAGTGCAATCAGTGAAGACTAAAAAAAAAAAATAATAATAAAAAAAAGGCGAAGTGGAATGATAGTAGGTATAGGAGAAATTTCAACCCTTAAAATTTGTTGTTTTCCTATAGCTTACCATTGACGAATTTCCTTTTCGGTGACTGTAAAATAGAGAGAAATTCAAGATTAGTTGTGCGATTTCTAAAATTCAACTGAGGTTCGCACTGGGTTGCGCCGCAAGGGTCTCCCCATGTTATCATTCTTAATATCAACTCCAGGTCTCTCAATTGGCCCTCTGCTTGGGCCAAGTGTCGTGGCTGAGCCGCTGAGTTATGGCAGCTTATTTAAGGTCTCAGCCTTGGATATTGACGGTGCTCACTTGAGAGGCTTAGTGGACACCTCTCCAGGACACATCCGACCACCATTTCCGATTTTGCTGTTGTGAGTACCTGTGCACTGTATATGAGTAATGTATAGTCCAGCAACAAAGAAGTGCTATAATTATATTTTCCATTTTTATATTACGGTTCCGTTCTCGTTTCGCCTGCATGCGAGGCATTTAGTCAGAATTATCGTCTACTTTGAAGCGCGTGCGGCACTCTCCTAGTTTAGATGTGAGACAGTTAAAAAGGCACAGTAAAAAGCACTTTGAAAATGAAAAAGAGAAAAAGACGTTCTTGATGATCTACTCCTGAAAGTGAAGCACGTTAACCCCTGCTCAGGGTGTTAGTTTACACTGAGAAAACTGGTTCTTTGACATTCGAGTCGATCGAGTCGTTTGTTAAGCTTTTCTACATGCTTCATTTCTGCATCTCCAATCAATTTTCACAGTGTGTTTTCTGGCACGCAATTGAAAGTAGCCCGGTCCCAGCCAAGCCGCAGACTGTATCTGAATAAACAGACATAACCAGTAATACCCACGACCGCCCCCCCACCCTATGACATCGCATTACGAAACCTTTTGAAAAGTCTGCGCACGCCAACGCGTTCCAGGGCTAAGTAAGCTCCAAGGACCGTTATCCTGCCGCTCGTCAGTGGCTGTCGATGTGGGCCGGACAACGACTTTTAATGCGGCTAGATGAATAATACATACATGTGTAGTTGGGTCCTTTCCTGCCGCAGCACCCCTAAAATTGCTTCACTGCCTTTACTGTACGAGTATGAGTATATTTGTATACCGCTGGCAGCTGTAAAGCAAATACATAAGTTCATAGCCAAGACGTACGGATACTTAAAGTCCCCCCCGCCCGGGCCCAGGCTCGGGCAGGTGCTCCTCCATCTCTCGCTCCATTTCTTCATTTCGCTCCTTGCAGTGTGGCTCCAGCAGACTCAAGAAAGTAAGGCTATTCTCCGTGCCGAAGCTTTTGATATTGTTTCCGATGCATCGATCCCTCTGATGATATTTCATGGCCATAATAAATATTACATACCTATGCTCTCGATGATGACGAACAAATATGCTTTCTTTTCAATCCCAAGTGTCTACTCAATTCCAAAATACCCCCCTTTTGCAAGGGTATGATTAAATCGATCTAATTGTTCATTTCTTCAAAGCAGCATTTCTGCACTCTCTTGCCTTTCAGTTCCCGGAACCCTTTTCTCCCATCCCAGCTCTCGCCCTACACCAAAAGTTGTTTTTGGCCCGCATCGTTTATTTCATTTTGTTGTGCTACCTAAGTGGGAAGTCCTGGACAGAGGTAGAGGGCGGCGCCACAAAAAAGAGACAAAAATTCCGTATTTTTTGTTTTTATTAATTGAATTTCATTTTAAACAGATTTAATCTCGACTTTTACACACATGCATGCACAGCGGGGGGACACAAGAAACAAATGTGTAGCAAAGCAAAAGCCTGCCGCTTGGTGTGGGTGTGCCCAAATGCTAATTAATAAATGGGACCCTGGAAAAAGAGCCACTGCGAACTTAAAATGCGTTCTGTTTGTAATAGAAGAAAGAGTCATCACAGATGGTATGGGCACAGGCGAATCAATATAACCATATACCTGAAGACATATGTTTGTAACTCGTTTGTACATGTATGTACGTAGCTGTCAAAGTATCGATAAATCTTACAGTGTCTAATTAGTCTGATTGGTCTCCACTCTACCGTATTCACCCTATTCCCTCTCAGTCACTCCCCTTCATCAATACCTGGTCGTGCTGGTTCCTGGCGATGCCTCACCTTTTCTTGTTGCATTTCCATATTTTATTTCCACTATTAAATGCGATACAAAATGCTAAGATAAGATAAGTGCAAGCTCGCATATGGCAGAGGGTCCAAAAGGGGCGTAAGGAACATAATAGGTGCAATAATAATTTCAATATTCGAGTGAATTTTGAGTGCTAGCCACTGACAGGATGCCAATGCGTATGATGCTGTATGGGAATGGGAGTAACAGTGGGGGTAGCATCCAAGCATTTAAGAATCTTTTTTCTAACCCTCTCTCACTCCCACTCAGCTTTCTGATTGCATAGTGGAATGCATGTCCATGAGCCAAGTGAATGCGGCTCAAAATGCTATTGCAATATGACACTGCAACAGCGTGTTAAATGCCAAGAAACGTTAATATGGTATCCCTCGGCAGGGGTCGTTCATTTTAGTTTTATAAGCGATTTGCCTACCAGCCCCCACATGACACACTTGGGTTACAGCTACACCACCCCACTTTCTACTCTACAGCTGTTTTCAAAAGCGTAAAACAAAAATGAAAACGAGGGGGAACGTTGTGAGTTGCTGCGGAGACCGCAACTCTACAGTTATACCCGATACTTAGACAGTATGGCTCTCCTCCGGCAGACGCCGCTAATATTAAACGACACGACAAGGAGTGCGTGCGAGAGAGACAGAAAATCAGTCTGAGCGTGACGTCGGGCGCTGCGTAGCCAGTGCAAATTGATTTGTTCCTTTTGGCTATAAAAATGATCTGATCTGATCCAGATTTAGCAATCTGATAGATATGGTCATTATCTATGATTCTGCGTTTTTAGTTTTCTCGAATGTGCAATATTGTGGATGCAACAGATTTTCGTCCTTTGTGGGGGCGGAAAAGGGTGGGGCGAAATTCTGAGATATACGTTTTATAGTGAGATCTAACAGGAGTGCGGATACCAAATGTGGTTACTCTAGCCTTAATAGTCTCTGAGATTTGTGAATATCCCCAGATTTTCATCCATTGCGGGGGCGGAAGGGGGTGTGGCGAAATTTTGAAACAAACTCGTCTCGGTCCGATATATTAGGAGTGTGGATACCAAATTTGGTTGCTTTAGCTTTTGTAGTCTCTGAGATCTAGGCGCTAATGTTTTACTCTAAGCAAAGCCGCCTATGCTACGTGTGTGTTAGAGAGAGACAGGGCGAGAAAAAATGAAATTGTTTTCTTGATGCTGGCTATAATAATAATACGATCCAATTCAGATTCCGAAGTCTTAAAGATATGGTCATTCTCTACGATTCTGCGTTTTAGGTTTTATCGTATCTTTAAAAAAGTGGATGCCACAGATGTTCGTTCTTTGTGGGGGCGGAAGTGGGCGGGGCGAAGTTTTGAAATATTTTTGTAGCAGTGACATATCACAGAAGTCTGGATCCAAAACATCGTTGCTCTAGGTCTTATAGTCTTTGAGCACTAGGCGCTGAAGGGGACGGACGGACGGACGGACGGACGGACGGACGGACGGACGGACGGACGGACGGACGGACGGACGGACGGACAGACGGACAGGGCTCAATCGACTCGGCTATTGATGCTGATCAAGAATATATATACTTTATGGGGTCGGAAACGATTCCTTCTGGACGTTACACACATCCACTTTTACCACAAATCTAATATACCCCAATACTCATTTTGAGTATCGGGTATAAAAAATCATGCATGCTGCCTGCCAAAGTGGTTCAAAGGTAAGGAAAAGTGAACGGGAATTAGGATGAGGGTAGGAATGGAGGGACCATGCTAAAACTAATCAAATGTTGCACACACTTCAACGTCTGATGGCCGTTATGGCCGGTACTCAAACAGTATAAGGGTATCTTAGATCGAATGATTATTATACCCAGAATAAGGAATTAACAATTTCCCGTGGCTGCGCACTGCGTCGTGCGCGTGCCTCGCGCACGCTCTATCCTCATCCTCGTCAGTGTGCGCCTCCTGACCGAGTGAGTGACGGGTGACGAGTGAGTGATATAACGGCTAGATGATACTTCGTTAATAAGCTACAGAGACTTTGAAAACATTGATGATGACATGTTGGCTGAAGAATTTCATAGACTATTGTTGTCCCCTTCAGCGCCTAGTGCTCAAAGACTATAAGACCTAGAGCAACGATGTTTTGGATCCAGACTTCTGTGATATGTCACTGCTACAAAAATATTTCAAAGACAATAATATATTCATTGCATAGAGTACGGGACCAACTTGACATCGCAGAAAATAACACTTGGTTCCAGCCAAAGCAACTAACGTGGATTAGCCATGACATCCGGGGTTAAATATTGCTTGAAATAAAGCGTATGACAAGTGGAAGCGCTATAAGACCCAACATCACTATACAGAGTGCAAAATAATTTCTAGCAGACTTAATAACCCAATAATATTTGGAACGAGGGAAACGTTGTGAGTCGCAACGTTGAGCTACAACCGTGACACTACGGTTATACCTGACACTCAGTCAGTCTGGCTCTTCTCCGCTAGAGGACGAGAGAGACTGTAATAACTATCCGATCTGATCCACATCCGGCAATCTGGTAGAATTGGTAATTCTCATTCTCTAATCATAGATTCTATGATTTTTTGGTTTCTCGCATCTTCAAAATTGTGGATGCCACAGATTTTCGTCCTTTGTGGGGGCGGGGCGATATCACAGAAGTCTGGATACAAAAATGTTGTTGCTCTAGCTCTTGTAGTCTCTGAGAACAAGACGTCAGACAAGACGGACACAAGCTTAAATATATACTGACTAAGTGCCGGGTATAACGTTCCCGCTTATTATACCCGATACTCAAAATGAGTATTGGGGTATATTAGATTTGTGGTAAAAGTGGATGTGTGTAACGTCCAGAAGGAATCGTTTCCGACCCCATAAAGTATATATATTCTTGATCAGCATCAATAGCCGAGTCGATTGAGCCCTGTCTGTCTGTCCGTCTGTCCGTCCGTCCGTCCGTCCGTCCGTCCGTCCGTCCGTCCGTCCGTCCGTCCGTCCCCTTCAGCGCCTAGTGCTCAAAGACTATAAGAGCTAGAGCAACGATGTTTTGTATCCAGACTTCTGTGATATGTCACTGCTACAAAAATATTTCAAAACTTCGCCCCGCCCACTTCCGCCCCCACAAAGGACGAAAATCTGTGGCATCCACATTTTTAAAGATACGATAAAGCCAAAAACGCAGAATCGTAGAGGATGACTATATGTTCTAGAGTGTAAAATCTCAACCAGATCGTATAATTATTATAGCCAGAATCAAGAAAACAATTTCATTCTTTCTCGCTCTGTCTCTCTCTAACACACAGGTTTCATGGTCGGCTTTGCCAATTGCAAAATATGAGTTCAAGGATCTCAGAACCTATAAGAGCCAGAGCAACCAAATTTGGTATCCACACTCCTGTGATATCGGACCTTGACCGTTTTGTGTCCAAATTTCGCCACACCCCCTTCCGCCCCCGCAAAGGACGAAAATCTAGGGCATCCACAAATCTCAGAGACTATTAAGGCTAGAGTAACCAAATTTGGTATCCGCACTTCTGTTAGATCTCACTATAAAATGTATATCTCAGAATTTCGCCCCACCCCCTTCCGCCCCCACAAAGGACGAAAATCTGTTGCATCCACAATATTGCACATTCGAGAAAACTAAAAACGCAGAATCATAGATAATGACTATATCTATCAGATTGTTGAATCTGGATCAGATCGGATCATTTTTGTAGCCAAAAGCAAGAAATCAATTTGCAGTGGCCACGCAGCGCCCGACGTCACGCTCAGACTGATTTTCTGTCTCTCTCGCACGCACTCTTTGTCGTGTGGTTCAATATTAGCGGCGTCTGCCGCAGGAGAGCCATACTGACTTAGTATCGGGTATAACTGTAGAGTTGCGGTGTACGCAGCAACTCACAACGTTCCCCCTCGTTATATATAGAGATTACAGTGGCATCAAGAATGGTTAACAAATAGAAACCAACCAGGGTTTCCGTTGTACAAGGACGTGAATTCAACGTGTATTATATTCACCTTGTAAAATATCAGGTATGACAGATTATTCGCATATAAAATGTAAGCAAGCTAGGTCTGGGTCTGGAATTCCCATTTCCAGTAATGGTAAAAGCCTCTCTGTCCCCACAAGCGGCTGCTTTGTGCCCCCAAAGAGTATCCACTCCCCAAGGTCATCTCACCAATTGTTGAGATAATAAATGGTCAGCGATGACGAGAAGGACAATCCTTTACTCTTTGGGAATTCCTGAGGACTGCGAAAGCTTTTCTCTGATATGCGAGAGTTCAGAAGAGTTGGCACTTAGGGAGCGACTAAGACTTAGGCAACTTACAGTTACAGTTGCGAGCGAGAACGAAAGAGTAAGAGCTGCTCGGAAGGTTATATTTCGCTTACGTTAAAAGCTGCCAAAAAGGCTCTCAAGTGCGGCCGAATATATACGACTATGTCCTGGAACCGGTTCGCAGCTCATGGACAGAGTTCAAGGCCGGGAACGCACCCAGAAATGATTTACTGAATGTAAGGGAAAAATGATACTCACAGTATGTGTCCGTTGTCAAGCGATCGATGGTGTCCTGCTTCAATTTCGAGTTTTTCTTGCCCATCTTACAGTTCCCTCCAGCTGGTTATCTTCTCTTGGCCTGCTGCCCTCTGGGTACGCTCCTAAGTCAGCCTTGGTGTCAGGCTCGCGGTGGCAGTGGTAGCGTTGGCAGGTGATTGGAAACACGTGTCTTATCCTGATTTGGCCTCAGCTCGATCTGCAAATACAAGTGGCACCAGATTAAATATCTCCATCATTCCCATCATCGCTATCGTCAGTAGCCCAAACGAGGCACTGCTGTACATTTTCAAGGCAAGACGTCATTTATCATGCTGCAGCTACACAGCCACACAGAGACTGTGTGCTGCACCAGCAGCATCACCACTTGCCACGGTCATAGTTACCCTCGCCCTGTGGTCCTCAAGCCTCCTACCCATCATAAATAGCCAAAGGTACTTTGATATTTAAGCACGTCGACGCGTCCACTTGTCGTCCACATGCCTTCGCGACGGCGGGTTTTGTATGGACCTTTCCATAGTTGCACAACCATCCATGCAGCCACCCGTGCAACCACCCATCCCACATCACCGAAATCAAGGCAAAAAAGAACTACAACGACAACAAAATAGCACTAGCAGCCCAGGTACTAGGCACAATGGACTAAAGAATCATACAGAGCTGCCATCCTGAGCGGAGGGAGTCTATCCATCAACTCCACCACATCTCAGATCGGGTGGGAAGAAGCGAGTCATGAAGAATCCTTGAAAGTATTTGGCATTCGTCTTGAGCGGGGACTTCGTATTTTTCTACCTTTTGTGGTGGCTCGACGACAGAGCGGACGACAATGGCAGCGATGCTCTCTAGAATGTCCCTCTATATACATGCGTAACTAAAATTTTAATAATTTCTCAGGCAATTTTTTTTCTTTTTTACTTCCCGTCTCCAGCACCTGCTTCCGTGAAGGAGGAGAAGAAAACTTTTTTAATTCCTTGTTGCCACCTGACAAGCAAATTGCGTGAGACTTTAATTGACTTTGGATTGCCGATGAAGGGTGAGACAGAGATTCACATAACGAAGGCCTACAGCTACTTCTCTCAATTCCCCCACGTGGGTGGCAGCAATCATAATTTATTGCCACATAAAAGGTCCCAGCCATAATTAGACCCCCAGACTTCGGTTTGCCGTTTTACGAATTGCGGACTAATTTGGTGGCCCTGTCTGAAGCAATGAAATGTCACAGAGACCGGAATATTGACGATATTCCCAGCTCTCAGTTTTAGTTCAACTATAGCTCCATCTTCGGTACACGTATGGACAGAAAACGATGACGACATAGACTTGACTATAAACAGAGGCAGGAATACGAAGCTGTCACGAAGCTGCAGTCTAGAAGATATGGCCTTTTTCTACGATTCTGCGTTTTTTGTTTTCTCGTATCTTTTTAACAGATTTTCACAGATTTTCGCCCTTTGTGGGGGCGGAAGGACGCGGGGCGATTGTTTGAAATACACTTGTAACAGTGACATATTACAGAAGTCTTAAAACAAAATGTCGTTGCTCTAGCTCTTATAGTCTTTGAGCACTAGGCGCTCATAGGGACGGACAAACGGACAGACATGGATCAATCGACTCGGCTATTGATGCTGATCAAGAATATATATACTTTATGGGGTCGAAAACGCTTCCTTCTGGACGTTACACACATTCATTTTCACCACAAATCTAATATACCCAAATACTCATTTCCTTTTCCATTTTCTATTTTCTATTCCAAAACAGGAAAAACCGTCAGAAGTGCTGGAAACTATAGAAAAATTGTTTTAGAAGATATGCCTATAAAAATATAAGGCTGTGGCACTAGCCCCTATTGCAAATTTGACTAATTAAGTGGAGCGAAAATTGCTTCCGCATCGCCAGAAAATAAATCTGGAATAAATTTGGTCGGCAGTTACTGAACGAAAGCCCTAGAATCAGCCCCGGACCGGACCGGACCGGACGAAGCAATCGCATCAAAAAAGCGAAAAAGTTGCTGGGAAGCATCATGCACACCGAGGAATGGAAGACGGGGATGGGCTTGGAGGATAGCAGGCCAGGTTGTCGGTGATGCAACTGCTAACTAGCAGGGTCCCCAGACTCACCATCGCCCTGACCTGTCCTGTCCATTCACCACGTCCACATTCTTGCCACATCCATGTCCCAGCATCCCTGCAGTTGTCGGAAGTTGTTTGTACTAACTGCTTAGGGTGTCTGTCTGTGTCCATTTCCGTGTCCAAGTCCATGTCCACGTCCATGTCCATGTCTGTATCTGTCAGGATCGGAAATTGAAAGAAAAGAAAATTGAGCATACTTTAAGGCGCCGCAGTCCTCAGTCTTGTTCTCAGTGTAAGTCATGGCTGGTATGGTATCGCTGCCCGGGGGCATTTTGCGATTTCCGATTCATATAGACATATTTCTAATAGTGAATTATATACTCTAGCCATCGGCGCTGACGTTGAAGTGAATAATTGCCAAACGACTAGTGAACAGGTATTGAAATACGTAAGACGTGTGGTGGGGCATTTAGTATATCAGTAGGGAGTGGGGGGTTATTCGGAAGGGTAGGCACCGACGAGTTCCAATGCTATTTTTGTTTGAAGAAGCAGGGGAAGCCAGAGAAACTTTGGAACTGAGAGCGGCTACAGAACTAAACTTAACGTTACTTTCGTAACACCCTCCCCTTTATCGAACTTTATCGTTTTAATTGCTTACTAAAAGAGAGAGCGAAAATTGGGCGAGATAAACTCGATCAAACTTGGCCTAAGTAAATTAATTAGTTAATAAATTGATTAGGCGGCCAGCCATAAAGGGCAACTTATATGAATATGAGAATGGGAGCTGACAAAAAAATAAAAAAAAGTTAGAAACACTGCAATTAGGCATATCCACAGAATAGGATACGAAATGACCGAACGAACAGCACGAACGTACAGCAAAGACCTTAACATCTGAGTAATTATTTCAAAACATAAAAAAAAATAAATAGTCTATGACCTCGTGAGAATTAGTATTTCAAGGAAGCCCCGCTATGGAGCTTGAGTAACGCTTAATTGTCTAAGTCCTGGACCATAGTAACGCGTCACAGCTAAAAACAACATTTTAAAGCGATAAAAAATGTACAAAACTTAATTACAATTTTCACCATGCGTTCTCATGCGGTGTTTTACCATGAGTTTTGTGTAACTGCTAATCGTTTAACAAGTACGAGTATAAATTTGTGACGAAAAAAAGTTTTTGAAAAGGGCTAAATCAGTCAGAACTCATTCCATCCAAAAGATTTATTGAACTTTCCAGATTATTCAAATCTTGCTCAAATTTTAGATTTTGGTCGCCTCACCAGAGTCTTTGGTGAAAAGTTTTCCACGACTTGGTTTGAAAGAGGGGGAATAAAGTAGAAACACTCAAAGAGTATTACGTCTAGAAGGAAGCGTTTCCGACCCCATACAGTATATATATTCTTGATCATCATCAATAGCCGAGTCAATTGAGCTACATATATCTATTTTTCCATCTGTCTGTCCGTCTCGATTAGCGCCTAAGTCTTAGAGACTTTTAAAACTAGAGCAACCAAATTTGATATTTCCCACCCGCTCCCACAAAGGACGAAAATCTTTGACAGCCAAAATTTTTAAGATCGAGAAAACTGAAAAAGCTGAATCAGAGCATATCTATCATATTGCTGAATCTGGCTTACATCGGATCATTATTTTAGCCAGAAAAAACAAATGAAATTGCGGTGACTACCCAACTCCCTTCCACGCACTTACTCATTGCCTCTCCCTCACACACTCTTCCTCGTGCAGCATGCGCTCTCTGGCGGAGGGGAGCGAGATAGCAACACTACAACTGCGGGGGTATCCCGCTCGTTTTTTTATTTTTATTATTTATGCTCGCCTATTGTGATTGAGTATGTGTGTGAGATTGAAATGTGATTGAATCAAAGTTTTGATTGCTACTCCTAGTCTCTAATAAGTAATTTACACTACGGTTGAGTATTAAGTTTTGATCAAAACTCACTTTTTTTACATAGGAAAATCTTTAGGGTCCAATGGTGGAAAAAAGTTGAGTTATGGTTGCCTTTCAGTTGCGTTTGTACGAATTTTCGAATACATATTTCAACCCTGGTCTGCCTATCTTGTGAATTATCACCACTACCAACAACAAAAAACAGCCATTATTGACAGTGAAAATTTTGCCATGATTAACCATGTATGTACATGTGGATCCCCAGTCACAGTGCACAAAATAGCGCCGAGTCAATGGTATCGTTGTGCTTCTGGAAAAGATTGCGTCGAGTGTTAAAAAAAGAAGAAACAAGGGGGGACCATTGTGACTTTAGAGGGCGCACACTGCTCGATGATAGTGTATGTGAGAGCGAGAGACACAGAGAATGGCTAAGCACGTGGAAGGCGTGGAAGATCTGATCTGATATGGTAGATATGGTCATTCTCTATAGTTCTACGTTTTTAGTTTTCTCGTATCTTTGAAATTGTGGATGCCACTGAATTTCATCCTTTGTGAGTGCGGAAGGGGGCGTAGCGAAAATTTGAAATACACTTTTTTGGTTGGTCTAGCTCTTATAGTCTCTGAGAACTAGGTGTCAAACAAGGCGGACGGACAGACAGCAATGGCTATATCGACTCGGCTATTGTAGTTGATCAATTTTGGAGTCGGAAACGCTTCCGTCTGGTCGTTACACGCATCCATTTTCCCCACAAATCGGATACACCCGTATACTCTTCAAGTACCATGTACAAGAACGGGCACTGATACAGCCAGATAAATGCCAGACGAATCAGCCGATTTTAACCGTCAAATGCTTTAGATGTTGATAAATAAAATATGATTATTTAAATAATTAAACTTGTTCTGAACTTTTTCTTTATACAGAACTGCAATTCATAAAATGTAGCCGATACAGCACTTACATTGGAATTAACCACCCAAAGTTCATGCAAAGGTTGCACAGGTCCTGTCCCTTTTGTGGTCTGCTTCACGCTTCCATTTGTCACCACAAAATGAGATGCATATTTCTTACAAGTGTCCAAACGCTACAAGTTTTTCGTCCATTTTAATCTCAATTTCCGTAATTTTGGTTGATTTATATAATTTTCCCCTTTTCTACTATCTTTGTCTCACTCCGACTAATACATATTTTGGGTAAGCTATGCAAATTAAAGAAACAAAAGCAAGTAGTGCTAGAAATTAGTACTCAAAGTTACCTTTTTATTGGTAGAGTGAAAGCAAAAGGAAAGGAAAATAACCGTAATAACGCACACGAGCACACACATGCCTAGAAAGAGTGAGAGGAGAAAATTCACACGTGAGCGAGATTTACATAACCTCTTTTATTTTGATTTAATTACTTTCATTCAATTTCGTAAGGCACGCGAACAGCAGAGCAGGCCAACTGCAACAAGGAAATAAAGAGCGAATAGGGTAACAAAATGTGCAGATGTGATGGAGGAGGGATTTGCCGAAGCAGCGGAGAAGCAGAGGAAGCAAAGTAGTAGCGTGAGTGGGAGAAAATGAATCTCTAACATCGACCGGCGCGTCAAAGCGTAAAAGCAAAAAAAAAGAAGCAGTTGGAATTAATTAATGCAGTGCATAATGGTCGTATGGCACTACACGTAACTACCTCTCTTATCTGAAAGACCGCGATAGCATGAGAGATGAGAGATATTTCCCAACACGCACAGCTTTGTCAACTTAAATCAAGGCCAAGTACAACAATCAATAATTTCTCCAGCGTGGAAACAAAAAGGGGGACTAGGATGAGGAATAATCAGGAAAAGCAGGAAAACAAGAATTAAGTCAAAAAATGAAAAATCTGTGGAAGGAAGAGAAAAGGAAGAGGAAGTTGGGCCCTCCAGAAAAATTCGGCTGGCCAAACAAATAAAAAACAAGCAGCCAAGAACAAAACGAGGGGGAACGTTGTGAGTTGCTGCGGACACCGCAACTCTACGGTTATACCCGATACTAAGTCAGTATGGCTCTCCTCCGGCAGACGCCGCTAATATTAAACGACACGACAAGGAGTGCGTGCGAGAGAGACAGAAAATCAGTCTGAGCGTGACGTCGGGTGCTGCGTAGCCAGTGCAAATTGATTTGTTCCTTTTGGCTATAAAAATGATCTGATCTGATCCAGATTCAGCAATCTGATATATATGATCATTATCTATGATTCTGCGTTTTTAGTTTTCTCGAATGTGCAATATTGTGGATGCAACAGATTTTCGTCCTTTGTGTGGGCGGAAGGGGGTGGGGCGAAATTTTGAGATACACGTTTTATAGTAAGATCTAACAGGAGTGCGGATACCAAATTTGGTTACTCTAGCCTTAATAGTCTCTGAGATTTTTGAATATCCCCAGATTTTCGCCCTTTGCGGAGGCGGAAGGGGGTGTGGCGAAATTTTGAAACAAACTCGTCTCGGTCCCATATATTAGGAGTGTGGATACCAAATTTGGTTGCTCTAGCTTTTGTAGTCTCTGAGATCTAGGCGCTAATGTTTTACTCTAAGCAAAGCCGCCTATGCTACGTGTGTGTTAGAGAGAGACAGAGCGAGAAAAAATGAAATTGTTTTCTTGATGCTGGCTATAATAATAATACGATCCAATTCAGATTCCGCAGTCTTAAAGATATGGTCATTCTTTACAATTCTACGTTTTTGGTTTTATCGTATCTTTAAAAATGTAGATGCCACAGATTTTCGTCCTTTGTGGGGGCGGAAGTTGGCGGGGCGAAGTTTTGAAATATTTTTGTAGCAGTGACATATCACAGAAGTCTGGATCTAAAGCATCGTTGCTCTAGATCTTATAGTCTTTGAGCACTAGGCGCTGAAGGGGACGGACAGACGGACGGACGGACAGACGGACAGACAGACATGGCTCAATCGACTCGGCTATTGATGCTGATCAAGAATATATATACTTTACTTTCCCACGGCAGACACTTCTCTCTTGCTCCCTCTCTTTCTCTCTGCCGCCAGGATGTAGAGAGAAAAGAGAGACAGAGGTACATATGTAGCAGCCAGTGTGGCATAGAAACAGCTATAGTATTTTTCATTAGCTGGAAAGAGAATATACGGAGTGCAGGAATATATTGTATCAGTACATACATAGATCATAAGATTAAATATACTTATATATGAATCTGTATATATTAAATCTTAGTACTGGTTCTTACAGTGCGACGGCTCAGGTACCGCGACTCCCCGACTTTTCGTTTCCTGTGGTTTGAACATATGCATACATTTTTCGTATACGTGTGTTCTTGTGTGTGTACGGAGCTCTCAGAAATCCATTTATGGGTTGCTTGGGCTGTCTTTTACGCAGCGTCCAACATCTAACCAACACACATTCATTCCCCGCTCCTTTTCTCTCCGGCCAAATTCCATTCAACATATATTGTTCAAACATGAACATATTATTGTACACGTTCACACATGTAACCAAAAAACCGATCTCTAAAGAAATCACATAAAGTAGACAAGCTCGGGTATAATGAGAGATCTGTAACCCATTGAAATATACGACAACAAAACACAGCTGGAGAAAAAACTTAACCAATGTAGTCATAACATAACACTAATGTAAGCATGCACTCAGATTGCCACCCGCAGTAAAAATGTATCCTTTTCGTGGGTCTAACGATAATAATCGCATATGACATTGTATCTCATGCTTCATTGTCAATCACATATAAGGCTCTGATTTTAATAATAAAAGTTAGTTTGAATTTACAACTCATCTCGCAAATACCTAGACTTTTCTTTTAAGGTCTTAACATATGTATACTTTGGGCAAATATGAAAGGAAGGATATCATGTTTATTTTTTGTGTCTTTGCACCTTTCCAACATTTTTCTTACGCCTCTTGGAGAATATTGGCTTGTGTGTGTGGCCTTATCAATAAAGGAGCCGATTTCCCGATTTTTTCGGCTTGCACTTTTTTTCTTAGCTCCAAAACAAAATACCATTAAAAAAACAACAGGACTATCTTACATTCCAGCTCAACCGCAATTGTTTGCTCCGTTGTTGCTTCCTTGTCAAATATGAATTTTCATTTAGGTTTTATACATTTTTTACAAAAAAAAAAATAAAAAATAAGTACTACAGTAAGCTGGTGAGAGCGTGTGGAAGGTGGCTCCAGCTTTGAGTGGGCGGAACCATTGACGAAACTCCGGACTCAAGGCTCGGTCTTTGGGCTCGGCTTCCTGTTCCGTTTAACGTTCCGTTCCGTACGTCACACGGTCTGAAAATAGACTGAATAGCTTCGGAGCGCAATCAACAGTATGTCGAATGTCCTTGTTGATACGACGCCGACGAGGACGAAGTTTAACCGAGAGACGAGAGCTGGGAGAGTCCTCAATTCGCAGTCATCGTTGCTCCTCTGAGCCGCCGCACGGCCGGGGAGCTTGTTCCTTTCTGCTGGAGCGAGCTTTCTGCAGAAGGCAATCATTATCGCAGCAGCCAGAAGGCGGAGTGAGGTTTTTTGGGAGGAATATACTCGTGCTTGTAGGACGGAAACAGCAACTAAACCAACACAGATATACATAGGTTAAGTAGTTTATATAAAAAAATATTCGTGGAATATTTTAGTGGTATAATGTTGCACAGTCCTTCCCCACATTTATGGCTCAGCCTCCAGTCCTCCGATCATCCTAGAAACCGTCAGAAGTGGGTGGAATGCCAGATGGTAGGTGGCTCCACAATGTCAATGCTATGAAATTGTTAATCGACCTAAGGGAACGTCGAACGTCCGCTAACGGGCTCCGAAATCGGATCTCTCAGTGGGATTGCCACTGACCGAGGCATCTGAGCGCTAACTAACCGGAAAAGTCTGGGAATTCATATGGTAGTATGCATTTAAATTTTCATTTTTTGAATCTGTGCAATGCAAATAAATAATATATGCTTCTCTTCTGCTGCGGTCCAGGCGAACGACCCGTGAAAATTCTCTGACACTTCTATTTTCTCCCCCCTCTGGAAAAGCCTTTAACCATTCTCTGCGGTCAGCACCAACTATTGGCAAAACCAGAGCCAACATCCGAGCCATAGCCATTGCCGAAGCCAGAGTGGGAGTCACAGGCAGAAGTGTGGCATGGTAGCATTTCAAAGCATTTAATTAAGGGACATTCTTTAACTCTAATCCAATTAACCCCCTCTTTTTCCTCTCTCCGGGTTTAATTTTTTAATTATGTAATGCAATTTATTTCCATTCCATTTTTATTTTTATTCATTTACGAGCACCTGTGTCGGGCACCCACTCTCCGAGAGGAGAACTGTTGGCCTGGACAACGTGTCGTATACGCATCAATATGTTGCTGCCAGCCGCCTAGCTCAGTGGGTGTGTGAGTGTTTGTATGTATGTATGTGTGCGAGCATGCTCGTGCATGCTCGTCCGTGCGTGAGCCTGACATGAAAAGGCAGCTGCCTAAAAATATCCAGTACAGAGTTATAAAATTACACGGCTCGGACTCGGAACGCAAGTAATTCGACATTACGAGCATTAGCTCCCACGCTAGACCCAGCCAACCAGCCCGCCATTCAGCCACTCTCTCCTTTTTTTCTCAAAATAGTTCTCTCTTCTCTGAGTTCGTTCGCTTTTTCACCACAAAGCTTTTGGCTGCGTCAGAAATGCTCTCTGCTACGGAGCTTTCGGGGGCTGTCACAGCTGCCAAGTTTTTGGCGCCGGCATCAAGAGGAGTCACAGAAAAACAGTCAAAAACACAAATTATATCAGATACATATGTCCATATATGTAGGTACTATAAGCAGATTTTATCATACCCAGTAATCAGACATCTCATTTGTCCATTATGTAGAACCTTTTTTTACTGCAGTCTCCGCAACGAGAGAAAAATTGCAAAGATATCGAAGGACATGGGTTATAACAGAACGGAAAATGGTAGTCAAGACATCGAATAAGTCGGCATAATATTACATGAGTCATAAATGAATAAATATAAAATATACATAAATTGAAAAATATAAATAAAATAGTTACTAACAAATGGATATATTTACTTAAATCATAGATCTCCTGATTTCCTTATTTGCAAAATATATATATACATATACATATATTTTTTGATTAACTTTCACTTTTTTAACGATGTCCCTGCATTCACGGATGCTTAAAGCAATTTCGCTGCTTCTTTAAACCGTTAAACGATGTTTCTAATCGTGAAGCGACTTCTACCCACCAACAACCAACGGTCAACTCAAGGGCAAATTTCTCAAAAAAAAGCGTCCAAATCGAGGAAATTAAAAGAACATAGCTTATAAGAAAATAAATCTGCCAACACTTTTTTACGACAAATTTTAAACCATTTTTTGTTTAAAAATGTTGAAAAAATAATGCAATGATGTCACGCTTATAAAAATTCGCCAATCTTATAGAAATTTTTTAATTTAGCGGATAAAATTATTTTTCTTTTGAAAATCGCGATTGAAAAGCTGTTAAAACAGCAGTAAACTGCAAATTTATTGCTGTGGCAAAACATAAGTACGGCACAGCATATACATATATGTACATATATATATGTACATATATACAATATGAACGCATGTTTGTACGAGTCGCAAGCTTTAAAATTGATGACATTACAGTGTTTTTTTAAGTTGCTCATCACAAAAGTCTACAAATTCCCTGTAAATCATCTATAAATTTACACCTTAATATATACATTTGTGTGTACATATATAAGGATTTTGGGGCTGTGTAACAGCCTCTGCAGAAATACAATATACAATTATGCTCCACGGGTAGCGGGTGTGGAAAACACAGCTAAATGGAAAATCTCATTTTATCTAATCGCATTGAATCAGTGTTGTTCACGCCCTCAGCCTGTAACCACCTGCGCAACCCGCTCAGGGTCCTTCGCCTCTGGCTTATCATCGCATCAACAAAAATATTTATTATTCGCTACGTGAGGAAGGCTATGGTAGAGGCTGGTAGAGAACCCTCCGGAGCACCCGACCCTTCCAGTTGGCTTTGCTCCGTATTCTTCTTCCATTTTCGGGGCGCTCTTCGGCTCCGAGTCCGGGTCTGCTTTCGCTTTGTTCACTCTGGGTCTGTAGAGCGCCATATCGTTTTACTGACTTAAAGCCATTGTTAGTTAGTGCACCGACCTTGTCTTAATTAGTCCGCACACTGCACATGACTGAGCCTCGTACTGGGAAAGGGATGAAGAGCAAAGTGGAGGTGGTTGAGGCGGAGTCCCCGGACTAGGCTTGGAGTCTGCCCTAAGCCGACAAAAATTTTGTGGTGAGTTTTGGGCGAGTGCCACCGACAGCCTGAGGAGGAATGCAACCCACCGCATTGTGGATGGAGTGCGGTGGGTTGCAGGCTAGTGACGGTGTGTTGCAGGTGGGTGCTTGGGACTCGTCACGTAAGCCAGCAAAAGCTGATAATAAGTTTTGCATTAGCGAGAGAAAGAGAGAGGCAAATCAAATTGTTGATTAGAGAATAGCCCACAGGGCAGGTTGTCAGGGCGAGAGGTAAAAGGTATGTAGGAGCGGGTTGAAGATTGAGTGGTAATGCAAGGAAGTTTTGTTAAATAACCTAATGAGCCAAGAAGCAGGAAGAGCCAGATGTTGACTGAAGATTACTCCACTATTCAGTGAAAGTTTCCGCAATGAAAATTCGCAGAGATGAAAAGATCTCAGCTTAATATTTGGAGAAAATGGTCAGTGGTCGGCAGAGCCGGTTGAATGTTGAAAAAGGAAGAAATGCATTGAATTTCCAATGAAATGTGTGCAGCAGTCTTATGCTTATCAACAAAAAATATAGAAAATGGCGCGATGAAAGAAAGAAAGACCATGAAACGTGTGTGTTATCTCTAACAGAGATAGAGACAGAGCAGGATAAAATTAAATGGATTTCTTGATTCTGGCTGTAATAATACGATCTGGTTCAGATTCTGCAATCTAGAAGACATAGCATAATTACTGAATTTTTTGTGTGTAAAAGAGACGAGCCCTCATAGGCCAAATATAAAAGACAGACAAAGGAAAAAAAGGAGATTTAGCAAAGAAATACGAAAAAAGGGAATGAAGTTCCACCATGTAGGCTTGATTGTTGAGGGGCCCAGTCACGATTATTATTGAGAAATGCTTCCGATATGAAAATTAATAGACAATTTCGAAAGTTGCAAAAACGGAACAAGCAAAAGGTGTCCCCAAGTGGGAGTGCTGGTGGATTTAGAGGGAAGTGTTGAAGTGTCCTGGGAACGGATGATTGACTGGGTCATCCTCTGCCACCCACCTACGGTCCAATCCCAATCCCATTTTGCAGCCATGGGGCTCCAGCTTCCAGACACTTCACCGAATGCCGGCGCCAGCATCTCAGACATAGACGAAGAAAAACACTGAAACTGAAACAGAGACACACTTTTGCCAACGCAGAAGGGGAATGAAAAGATATTGAGATAGAGAGAGCGACAGAGAGGGGGGAGATAGAAGTGAGAGCATAAAGCATCAAGTGCAAACTGAACCGAGTTCAGCGCCCACAGATTTATAGTTCATAGAGAGAGAGAGTAAAGTGTTCACCATGGCATATTCTTGATATTACCGGAGACGAAGAAAGAGCAGAGAAAATAGAAAGGGAGACAACTAGCGATAGATACTCAATAAACTATTCAAAAAATCAATTTATACTAAAAAAACGAGGGGGAACGTTGTGAGTTGCTGCGGACACCGCAACTCTACAGTTATACCCGATACTTAGGCAGTATGGCTCTCCTCCGGCAGACGTCGCTAATATTAAACGACACGACAAAGAGTGCGTGCGAGAGAGACAGAAAATCTGTCTGAGCGTGACGTCGGGCGCTGCGTAGCCACTGCAAATTGATTTGTTTCTTTTGGCTATAAAAATGATCTGATCTGATCCAGATTCAGCAATCTGATATATATGATCATTATCTATGATTCTGCGTTTTTAGTTTTCTCGTATCCTCAATATTGTGGATGCAACAGATTTTCGTCCTTTGTGGGGGCGGAAGGGGGTGGGGCGAAATTTTGAGATATACGTTTTATAGTGAGATCTAACAGGAGTGCGGATACCAAATGTGGTTACTCTAGCCTTAATAGTCTCTGAGATTTGTGAATATCCCCAGATTTTCATCCATTGCGGGGGCGGAAGGGGGTGTGGCGAAATTTTGAAACAAACTCGTCTCGGTCCGATATATTAGGAGTGTGGATACCAAATTTGGTTGCTCTAGCTTTTGTAGTCTCTGAGATCTAGGCGCTAATGTTTTACTCTAAGCAAAGCCGGCTATGCTACGTGTGTGTTAGAGAGAGACAGGGCGAGAAAAAATGAAATTGTTTTTTTGATGCTGGCTATAATAATAATACGATCCAATTCAGATTCTGCAGTCTAAAAGATATGGTCATTCTCTACGATTCTGCGTTTTAGGTTTTATCGTATCTTTAAAAAAGTGGATGCCACAGATGTTCGTCCTTTGTGGGGGCGGAAGTGGGCGGGGCGAAGTTTTGAAATATTTTTGTTGCAGTGACATATCACAGAAGTCTGGATCCAAAACATCGTTGCTCTAGGTCTTATAGTCTTTGAGCACTAGGCGCTAATAGGGACGGACAGACGGACGGACGGACAGACGGACAGACGGATAGACAGACATGGCTCAATCGACTCGGCTATTGATGCTGATCAAGAATATATATACTTTATGGGGTCGGAAACGATTCCTTCTGGACGTTACACACATCCACTTTTACCACAAATCTAATATACCCCAATACTCATTTTGAGTATCGGGTATAAAAAAATAACACAAAAAATTACTGCTGTAGGAGAAAAACACATTATAGAAGGACACCACACAAAAGAGATTGAAATATAAATGAATTATTATAGATCACTATAAAACGTATATCTCAAAATTTCGCCCCACCCCCTTCCGCCCCCACAAAGAACGAAAATCTGTTGCATCCACAATATTGAGGAACGAGAAAACTAAAAACGCAGAATCATAGATAATGATCATATATATCAGATTGCTGAGTCTGGATCAGATCAGATCATTTTTATAGCCAAAAGGAACAAATCAATTTGCAATGGCTACGCAGCGCCCGACGTCACGCTCAGACTGATTTTCTGTCTCTCTCGCACGCACTCCTTGTCGTGTCGTTTAATATTAGCGGCGTCTGCCGGAGGAGAGCCATACTGACTTAGTATCGGGTATAACTGTAGAGTTGCGGTGTCCGCAGCAACTCACAACGTTCCCCCTCGTTTGTAAATTATTTTCCAGCTGTAATAATATATGATTGTTTAGTTGGTAGATATAAACAGATATATTTTTGAAGTAAATCTTAAACTACAGGTCACTTACTCAAAAGGTGACCTCAGTGATTCTCAGCGAGAATTTTCATACATTATCAGTGCTCTACGAATAATATGCATAATAAATGGAATAGCACGACATCCAATAAAACGCTTTGGTCACCTGTCAACTATTACACAAGTTTGGCTACCCATACGTACGTATGCCTTTGTGCTTCTACGGTCGATGCCATTGTCACTAAGACCATTGACATGGTCTTGGTCTCGGCCTGGGTTTTAGTCTTGGTCTCCGTCATATTGTGTTTGGGAAATCGTCTGCGATACATAATATCTCTGTAGGCCATGATTGGAGTTTGGCCAGGGCAGGGGTCGGGACACATAAAAATGCTACCAATACCAATTTCTAACTCCCTGATCCCTACCCTCTATCCTACCACTCCACCACACCCTAACATTATTCCATTCCATATGTGGGTCTCGGGATAATGCGCGTTATCCTGATTGCCTGTCGCGATATTGGGCCATGGGCTAAGGGAAATGAACAGGCTGCAAACAAGCCACTTCAACTTAACGCCCCCTAAAGGTATCAAAGTTAAGAGGAGAAACGTGCAGAGTCGTTGGATTGTCCTCGTTGGATTTTTGACTGTTAACCAATCCATTTTGCATCTTTTCATCCAAAGCTTTTTACAAAAGAAGAGTACTCCCTGCTTCGGTGCTTTTGGAGAAGATTATTCCGTTGTCTGTTTAATTTTCTTTTTTATACCCGATACTCAAAATGAGTATTGGGGTATATTAGATTTGTGGTAAAAGTGGATGTGTGTAACGTCCAGAAGAAATCGTTTCCGACCCCATAAAGTATATATATTCTTGATCAGCATCAATAGCCGAGTCGATTGAGCCCTGTCTGTCTGTCCGTCTGTCCGTCCGTCCGTCCGTCCGTCCGTCCCCTTCAGCGCCTAGTGCTCAAAGACTATAAAAGCTAGAGCAACGATGTTTTGGATCCAGACTTCTGTGATATGTCACTGCTACAAAAATATTTCAAAACTTCGCCCCGCCCACTTCCGCCCCCACAAAGGACGAAAATCTGTGGCATCCACATTTTTAAAGATACGATAAAACCAAAAACGCAGAATCGTAGAGGATGACTATATGTTCTAGAGTGTAAAATCTCAACCAGATCGTATAATTATTATAGCCAGAATCAAGAAAACAATTTCATTCTTTCTCGCTCTGTCTCTCTCTAACAAACAGGTTTCACGGTCGGCTTTGCCAGTTGCAAAATATGAGTTCAAGGATCTCAGAACCTATAAGAGCCAGAGCAACCAAATTTGGTATCCACACTCCTGTGATATCGGACCTTGACCGTTTCGTGTCCAAATTTCGCCACACCCCCTTCCGCCCCCGCAAAGGACGAAAATCTGGGGCATCCACAAATCTCAGAGACTATTAGAGCTAGAGTAACCAAATTTGGTATCCGCACTTCTGTTAGATCTCACTATAAAACGTTTATCTCAGAATTTCGCCCCACCCTTTTCCGCCCCCACAAAAAACGAAAATCTGTTGCATCCACAATATTGCACATTCGAGAAAACCAAAAACGCAGAATCATAGATAATGACCATATCTATCAGATTGCTGAATCTGGATCAGATCAGATCATTATTATAGCCAAAAGGAACAAATCAATTTGCACTGGCTACGCAGCCCCCGACGTCACGCTCAGACTGATTTTCTGTCTCTCTCGCACGCACTCCTTGTCGTGTCGTTTAATATTAGCGGCGTCTGCCGGAGGAGAGCCATACTGACTTAGTATCGGGTATAACTGTAGAGTTGCGGTCTCCGCAGCAACTCACAACGTTCCCCCTCGTTTCTTGTCTTGCTTCTTGCTTGCTCTGAGCCTATCAAAATTTTGCTCGTTTTTTCTCCGGGCTCGAGCTCGGCTCCTTCTGTCTTCTGATTCCTTCTGCTTGCTAGCTTATTTCCTTTGTGATTTATGCCCATCATCATTTGCTAAAGGACACACAGGACCGTGACTGGGACCGGGTCGAAGATAAACGAAGCAGTCGCAACAGAATCTGATTGTTTTCCTCTTTTTCGCTGCGGCTAATTGGTTCCAAACACCCAACTATCAGATGATTATGGCCGAAAAGCTGAAGAATGGTTGAAACAGAAAAGGTGGTGATATTTGGGGGGCTGGAGCAACTAGCTAAACAACAATTTTAATTGCGACCAGGCAAAGTCATCGTATCATAGCGCTACGTCTGGTCTGGGGCCCGGGCCAAAAGGCAAATGAGCGAACGCTCCAAGTAATATGAACGAGGTCAATGATTGTTTACACTACCCTCGAATGCTGTTTACCATAAGCCAGGCCAGGACTTGGGTGATGAGGGCGAGCTGAAGGGTGCGGCGTATGAGGTTGGGACAATGGGTCGTTGATGGTACAGTGGCAAACAGCTACTAGACACCTAGAAGGGAGTTCCTCTCAACGAGCACTGAACGTGCTTGAGAACAGTGGATAGGCAGTAGTAGAATATCCTCTTCATATTTGACGATTGGCCAGTAAATTAGGATGCCTCTGCTTCTGGTATCATCCAGCTACCAGCTACATATACGGATGATTTTTCTTCGAAAACGTAGTCTACGTCGACACACTGTGCGGAGGGTCGCGCATGCCGCTTGCCCATTTTGCCTCTAGGCTCCATTGCGAGCGAGTGTGTGTCTGTGTACTTAGGCACACACCCTCACATACTAGGAGAGTGACAGAAAGAGTGAGGTAGTGAGACAGAGAGAGATGCATATATATGTCGGTGTTTTAACAAATTTTACTGTGCTTGCCTCATTTACGCGCCACGTCACGTGACCTGATTCCAATGCGAATGGAAATGGCAAGTAAAATGGAAATGAAAATGAAAGTGGAGAGTGAAAGAAGAATACGAAAAGGATGCGGAAAAAAGGGTGAACAGAGATCCAAAGCACTGATCAAAACACATCCAGTTTTTCTCCTTTCAAGAGTCTTACACGACACAAACATCAGAAACATGCTCATCGAATTATAAATACTCTCTCCAAAATTTAACGTCTCAATCACGCTCCGGGCTAGCCCATAATCGGAGGCCTCGGAGGAGATTGCAGGCCCAGCACGAAACCTGGCTAATACTGCTCTACAGCTAGAACTTCCAGAGGCAACTTCTATTCTATGTCGCGGTCACAGAGAGGAAGATGGAGCGAACAATGACGGAGACGGAGAAGGGGACTACGACGAGGAGGGAACCTATCCCTTGTTTGCTGGCGATCAGAGTTTCCGCGGCTGTCGCCTTTAGAGAACATTTTTATAGAACCAAAATTGCAAATAATAATAATTAAAACGAGGGGGAACGTTGTGAGTTGCTGCGTACACCGCAACTCTACAGTTATACCCGATACTAAGTCAGTATGGCTCTCCTGCGGCAGACGCCGCTAATATTGAACCACACGACAAAGAGTGCGTGCGAGAGAGACAGAAAATCAGTCTGAGCGTGACGTCGGGCGCTGCGTGGCCACTGCAAATTGATTTCTTGCTTTTGGCTACAAAAATGATCCGATCTGATCCAGATTCAACAATCTGATAGATATAGTCATTATCTATGATTCTGCGTTTTTGGTTTTCTCGAATGTGCAATATTGTGGATGCAACAGATTTTCGTCCTTTGTGGGGGCGGAAGGGGGTGGGGCGAAATTCTGAGATAAACGTTTTATAGTGGGATCTAACAGAAGTGCGGATACCAAATTTGGTTACTCTAGCTCTAATAGTCTCTGAGATTTGTGGATGCCCCAGATTTTCGTCCTTTGCGGGGGCGGAAGGGGGTGTGGCGAAATTTGGACACGAAACGGTCAAGGTCCGATATCACAGGAGTGTGGATACCAAATTTGGTTGCTCTGGCTCTTATAGGTTCTGAGATCCTTGAACTCATATTTTGCAATTGGCAAAGCCGACCCTGAAACTTGTGTGTTAGAGAGAGACAGAGCGAGAAAGAATGAAATTGTTTTCTTGATTCTGGCTATAATAATTATACGATCTGGTTGAGATTATACACTCTAGAACATATAGTCATCCTCTACGATTCTGCGTTGGTTTGGTTTGGTTTGGTTTTATCGTATCTTTAAAAATGTGGATGCCACAGATTTTCGTCCTTTGTAGGGGCGGAAGTGGGCGGGGCGAAGTTTTGAAATATTTTTGTAGCAGTGACATATCACAGAAGTCTGGATACAAAACATCGTTGCTCTAGCTCGTATAGTCTTTGAGCACTAGGCGCTGAAGGGGACGGACGGACGGACGGACGGACGGACGGACGGACGGACGGACGGACGGACGGACGGACGGACGGACGGACAGACGGACAGACAGACAGGGCTCAATCGACTCGGCTATTGATGCTGATCAAGAATATATATACTTTATGGGGTCGGAAACGATTCCTTCTGGACGTTACACACATCCACTTTTACCACAAATCTAATATACCCCAATACTCATTTTGAGTATCGGGTATAAAAACGGGGGGGAACGTTGTGAATCTATCATTAGAAGCGAACTTGTAAAAAATGTAAGTTTTGAAATACACTTGTAACAGTGGCATATTACAGAAGTCTGGATACAAAATTTCGTTGCTCTATCTTTTATAGTCTATGAGCACTAGGCGCTCATAGGGACGGGCAGACAGACATGGCTCAATCGACTCGGCTATTGATGCTGGTCAAGAATAGATATACTTTATGGGGTCGGAAACGCTTCCTTCTGGACGTTACACACATCCATTTTTACAACAAATCTAATATACCCAAAATTCTCATTTTGAGTATCGGGTATAAAATCCTTACGACGGAAATGTTCCAGAAGATGAATATTCACCTCGCGATAATTTGAGGAAAAGAGGTTTTCTGGTAATCATCGACAATCTTTACACTGAAATTCAATGCCGGGCGCAAGTTTATATGGAAATCCCGGAGAGATTCGCATTTCTAATTAACTTTTCTTTAGGCGGTGAAGACCTTCACAAAGCTAAATATATGTAGCTTAATTAGTTTTGTATTCTAGAGATTTGTATGACGTGTTCATTGAACTGGAAAATTTCAAAACCTACGTGAACTCTAGATACACCGATGTAGAAAAAAAGTCATAGACATATGTATAAGATTCTAGTGAAATAAATTGCACTTTGAATATGTTTAACTTTAATGAGAACAAATTGTTCTGCCGAACGATCGTTTTCGCAATTAAAACGAATAAAAGCTGCTGACGGAGCTACAATGCGCGACTAGACATGTTGGGTATTCTTTGGACTGAATCAGATAAACTATATAATATTAGTTTTGATGAAATAATAGACGCAAATTTAGAAAAGAACGTGTTTAAAACATAAACGAAAAAAGAAAACCAATGTTTTGTATTTCAATTGAAAAAGATGGGAAAGGGCGTGGAAAAATAGAGGGGCCCCGAAATTGACGATTGCCTAGGGCCCTGCTGAGGGTTCATCCGGCCCTGCGCCGGATCATGTTTCGCAGCGGCCCTCTGCTGCTGCTGCTGGAACTCTGGCCACTACAGATCAAGCGCTACTTTTGTTTCACAATTGTTAATCAAATTGGAGTCCACGTCCCCATTGAATCTGAAACCTTCCAAACTGCGGGGACGGACAGCTCCATAATTTTCATGGTTAAGGATAGAACGATAGAATGATAGGATGATGAGTGGATACACATACACATGCACATAAAAATGGGAATACACACCTGACGCGCCTTTGCCTGGTTTGGAGTTGCCGAAATCCAAATTGAAACAGAACTATACTCGTACTGAGCGGTTTCATGGAACTCATTCGCTTTAGGGAACAGTATGCAACTGATTAGCTGTAATAATAAACGATATTTGCATAAACGCACTCAATCGCAGAAAAAAAAAGATTCGACACAAGTACACAATGACCGCTTTTGTATCTGTGAGGTACTGGAGTTATTTAAAATGTGCACAAATATAAATTCAAAGGGTATTGGGGAACATAATGAAAGTTTAAAAGCCAAAATCGAATCGTGTTGTGTTGCGTTTAGTTGCGTTGCGTTTGGGGCAAGCTGAGGAGAACATGCAACTTGTGCGAAAGACAATCGAATGGCAGAGGCAACTGCCCCACCAGGAAGTGGCCTGGGCCTCGGCCGCTGCCAGTTGCCAGCAGCGCAGTCAGCGCAGACAGCTGGCAGCGGGCGATAATAAAAGAATCGAGCAATCGAAGAATTTAAGAACTAGAGAATTGAACAAGTAGCAAGGCAACAGATCGATACGATCCGATGCGACTATGAGATACCTGTTTCGTTTATACAAAAAAATACTGCTCGTCCTTGTCCATCTGGAACTTCACATGGTCAACATATCTTCCCTCTGCAATATACCCTGATACTCTCCCAGCCCCAGGTATCACAGGCAATTGTTGAGAAACTTAGGAATTTACTTAGCATTCTTGCAAGTGCCGTTGAATCTACCCCAATGGTCTTCGCTTGTAACTAATTATTGTCGGAGGGCCCACCGTAAACAGTAGACAATAGTCTTCTCTGTCCCATGCACCTCACACCGCACACCCACGGGGCTCCACTTGTTACGGGCTCTGCCTAAATATAGTAAATGATAAAAATTCAGGCAAGGCATACAGAGAAAAAAAAGAAAGAGCAGATAGCAAAGAAATAAACAATAAACAATAAATCGGCAACAACAACAGCAACAGATTCAGATACGGACAACAGGAAAATCAAACGAACCGTTTATTGGGGTATTAATATGTGCACATATGCGGATCAAACCAAGCCAAAAAGAACTCTGCACACACTACCCTCGGCACCTGCGAAGTGCAAGTAAAAGTCTGTGAAAATGGGAAATTTTGGAGAAAGTTAGATTTTTGTGTAACATTGTCTTTGAACACCTGTTGCAACTAAAAAATCTCAATATGTCCCCTTATGGAAATTTTTTTCGCTCTGCTTTGATAAATAGAAATGTTTCTTTAAGAGATATTGAAATATCAATCATTTCTTTCTAAAACAGGTCTCTACCAATCGATCAATCTAGTAGATTCCCTTCAAATACTTCAAATAATGATAATTTCCTGTCTCTCTCCACTCTCCACCCTGCGGATCCCAATTCGGATGAATTCAGCATACCAATTAAGTAGATCCCCACATCATTTCGTACGAGTAAGAGTATTTTCCATTTGAATTTGCCGTTCTTCAAAGTCGCTATCGAACGCGCAAAGAATAAATTCGTAATTGCGTACATAAGATAGGCATTTAATAGGTACACCATCTGTAGACTTAGAAGGGAAGAGTGGACTGGATATGGTAAGGGGAAATACCACGTCATTGGCGTCGACTGAGGCAGCAGCAGAGATATTAACGCTTTGTGGCGTACTCACGCGAGGCCAATGCCGAAAAGAATTGAGTTCGAATGCCGATGCGAATACGAATCGGGCCAAATATAATTACTGTTTATTTATTCTAGGTAAATCGGTTGCTGTATAAGGAGGGATGGGTGGATGAGTACGGTTTTCGGTGCGGGTGTTCTAATGTAAAAATATGAATTCAAAAATTTCTTGCTTTTGCGCATGCCGTATACCGTTCAGACGGTTTCACCATTTTTAAAAGATGTTGAAAATCCCAAAACTGGCTAGTTTGTTTGGACGCTGAGTGTAGAAGGTCATCAAGGCCATCAAGATCATCAAGGCTATGAGTCTTCTAGGGTACCAAAAGTTTCGATCTCAAAGTAAGCCTTCCGTTCTTGTTATTTTTGCTGTTGTTTGTCTGTCTTTCGGCTTTTATTTGGCCCAGCAGATATGCATATAGACTTACTCTCACAGATACAGCTGCATATACAGAATCAGATTCGGATTCGGAATCTATTTCGGTTTTTATCTGGCTGCCTTTCATTATAAATAGTTGTGTTGCCCAGATAAATATTCAGCGCTGCTTCTGCCTCTGGCTCTGGCATAGCCACTGCCTCTGCGGACTTTCCATTTGCTAGTATATCGAATGGATACCCTGGAACTACAATAGGATAGCAGTGCCCACGCCGAAACCGACTTATCACGTCCGATTCATGTACATTTTCCAGCCCTCGCAATTCGCACCAAAACCGCAAAAAATTAACCAAAAACTCGGCAACGTTAAAAATAAAATATGAAAACTATTAAAAGTCACAACACAGAGGGAGAATAAGCGACTAAGTATAGAAAAAAGCCCGAAAATAATTATAGTGGAATTTAAACACTTAATCAGCTGAAATGTATCAAAGGAAAAAGAAGGGCGTGAGAACCTGTCATGTCTGGAAAACCGAATTGAGTGAAAATTAACTTTTTCAATTGCGATTAGGTGAGATTAGCCACTGCAAACCTTCCCTCTGTACTGTCGATACTCATAATTATTTACAATTACGCCTGCAAACGAATAAAACGCATTCGGGTGGGCATGCATAATGTATAAGGTATAAGAAGTATGGTCAATGGTTTTGGTTCTTGATATGATGATATTTCATTTCTGCCAAAATGTCCACTATGTAAATATATATCTATGTATATCAGATCGGATTATTATTATAGCTAGGAGGAGCAAATAAATTTTTAGTTTCTATGCAAACCCCTTCACGCACTTACTCATTCTCTCTGTCTCACACACACTCTTCGTGAATTGAATGTAAAACGAATTAAGAAATAGTTGTTTTTTAGATAAGTAAAGTTTTTTAGATATTTCCTCATAATCAACATAATGATTATTTAAAAACATAAAAAATAGCACAAATAATTAAATGATCTGTTATAATAAAAAATGTGTACAATTTCATTGAATTTAAAATTAAATATAAAACCATTTCGTATAATTAAGTTAAGCATTGAACATTGTTTAAGCCTTTATCGATCTAAAAAAAAAATACAAATTGAGCACTTTACAAGCCGATTATGCACCGACAACAAAATGCAACTTTCACAACGTATTGAGAAGCTTCTAGCAATCGGACCATGCACACGCGCTGACTTAAACTTCGAAAAAATAAATAAATTATTTTAGAGGTTATTAATTATTCAAGCTGAAATGCCCCACATTGCGACGGGTCGTCTGATAATTTTTACAGAAAACTAAAACAGAGTTTTACGTACATATGTATAGTCGTTATCGGCACGCAATAAATGGGTATTTATTTGCATTCACAATGGCACACATGCACTAAATCACACACCGACACACGCGCAGACACATACAAATATAGTCCGATATAAATAAGTACATAAATGAAGTATTGAGTGGGACATGACACCAATATAGCAAGTTGAGCGAACTTGTTACATTCTGTTAGCATGTCAACATGTGACCATCTTGGCACTTAAAGAATGTTGCTCTGGCCACACATCGCTCAAACATCCTTGTCCCCCCTCCTCACAGCCCTAAAGCAGAAAGATTTGCTGTTGAAGCATTATACATTTATAAACGAAGCGTATACATTTCAACCAAATCAAATCCATGCTATATTCATGTACATGTCTCTGCTGAATGCAGATACTCCACGTGTGCCACCGTGACATTAAATGCCCATTCTATGAACTCATTTAAGGAGTTTCGACTCCTTCAGTCCAGTCGCTTCAGACCAGTTGCTTAGTTCCAAGGATGTCGCAGGGCATTGAAGAACTTACCTGGAGCGTACTCAAAAAACTCTTGGCCTTCTAACGAAAGCTAACACAGTTACGTATTGTCAAAAATATTTTATCTATTAAATATGTATATGTTGTCAAACCAAGGTCGAGCACATCGTCCGCTCAAAAAAAATTGAAAAAAACGCTCGTTGCATCGCTTTAAAATTTTTATTTGACGTAAGTAATATTTTCTGACAGTAACAAGATAAATTTTCCATTCCCCCCTTCTGCGATTATTTAAAAAAAGTTGTTTTCCTTGGTAAAAGAATTTGATTTTCACTTCATTTCTTGTTTTATAATTTTCTTTCTTATTATTTTTTTTTTCTAGTGTGCAAGCGTAGTAATCACCGGCGTTGCAGTAATCATAATATTAATCGGAATAATAGTCGCGGTGACAAATACAATGATGATTGATAACGGGTAAATATAGAGATAAAAAACTAACCGAAATCGATTAAAGAAAAATGGGACAACAAAATTGTTTTGTTTTTAAATTGTTTAATAGATTTCAAATATATTTTTTTTTAAATATACGAATTTTTCCTAAGCTTGTTTGTTTCTGCTGCAGTTATTTCCTTTCTGAATTATTCTCTTGACTTTTTACGTTTTATGTTGTTCTTAGAAAGGCAAAAAAGTTTCAAATTCTGCTAAATAATATCACTAAAAACGTTTTCCTACTTTTCCGTTAAGTTGTATTAATTTTTTTTCCTTTAGTTTTCTTTCCCGCGTACATATGTATGTATTTCCCATATCCACGTGGATAACACTATGCAACAGCCAATAAAACTCTGGCATCAAACCCACTTTTTTCTACTAAGCTTGGGGCTGCAAAAATGTATAATGAATTATGTTTTTTTTTTCGACTTTGCATTGGTAAGCTTCCCCGACGATAAGCTTAACATACAAAGTTTAAAAGGCCGAACGGTAGCTGCATAAAACTATGTGTAACATACTCAAATTATGTGAAAAAATCAAGTTTACCTTTAAAAAAAACATTTAAAAAAATACAATTTTTCCAACATTTTTCAATCTCTAAAAAAATCCATAAGTCATACTTTTTCTTAACCTCAAGATAAAAAATAGGTCGATTTTGTTGCATAGTGTATTTTGGGTATTATTAGTTTTTAGTTGCTGTTTGACTCGTTATTGCGGAGTGTGTATATAATGTATATAGTTATTATCGTATATTTACTCATATATATATATATATATATATATATATATATATAATGCATGTATATAAGTATGTAAAATATTGCTTGTGAAACGTTTAACTTGACATTCATGTGGTTTGTCAACGGCGGTGGAAAGTATCTCATCTGCATCTGGATGAGTATCTGTGGATCTGGATCTGTTGCTGAGGATCCACCTCCCTTTTCCACGCCTTTCCATTTGTAAATAATTATAAATATTCCCATAGCCGGTATTACAATTGACTTGATTCGTTCCAATCGCAAAAAAATACCTTACTCTTGCAGGTTTACTTTTTGTCAATTATCTTTTTCTTTTTTTGTTTCTTATATTTGTGTTCAAAAACTTATGCGGTATAATTCTTCTGGTATTGGTGTTTGACTATGCATCTATGGATGTACATATGTTTAATTTTTTGTCAGCGTCTGTGTGTGTGTTTTATTGGTGGTGCGCGTGATTCACTCAGTGGTATTTACAGATTTATTTTGCTTTTATTTTCTTTCGAGTTTCTTTACCTTACAAAAAAAAAAATACAACGTGAAAACTGCCTTTCCCAGTCATACTCATAGTATATTCCATTGTCATATCATAGTATTCGTTATTTTTTTGTATATTTTTTTGTGGTTTTTTTTGTCAATTTGGTTTTAACTACTAGACTACAGACATATTTGTTTTGTCAGCTATATCACTTTCGAATTATTTAATTATTGATTAGAGTTTTCGGATTTCCATTTTTTTGTCATTGTGTTTTAATATACTCGTGGTATACTCGTTCAAGTGTTTGTTTGGATAAGTGTATTTTTTCTTAGTATTTTTATCGAAGAATTTCAGTGAGGTTTATAGAAGCGTTTTGTATTGGCGTTTTTCTTTAGTTTTTGTTATACATAGGTATTTAGGTGCTTAATGTTTAGAGTATAATTAAGTTTTAGGCATAAATATATACACATACATGTCTGTATATGTGTGTGCGTGCATGCGTGGGTGGGTAGGTGTGTGTGTGTGCGTGTTTGTATGTGTGTGTGTGTTGGGTTGGGGGGGAGGATTTTTGGGTTAGTTGAATTTCTATTTATTTTTTTATTGAATTCCATTTTATCTCCGAATAAGTAGAGCTCGAAGATTAGTTGCAGAAAGATAAGCAAATTGTTGGGAAAAAAAATAGAATAAGTAAGGTTAAACATTTTATAGATTCAAGAAAGCAATGCAAAGCGGACAGAATTAAAGAATCGAAGCGAACTGAAAAGAATATAAGAGGAAAAAGGAAAGAGTCTTGCGTAGAGAGAGGAGTGTCTGGTAGCTAGAACTAATGTGTGAGTATTAAGAGTGGGATAATCCCACTCGAGTGCGTAAGTAAGCAGATGTGATCGGCAGGCCCCGTCTGTATAGATAGTTATCGGAATAGATAGAAGGGGTTAACTGGTTTATCAAAATCAATGCAATAATAAAGCTGAACCGCATATAGAATAGAAATTAAATCGTATGATGGATTTTTTTTTGTTGATTTCTTTCGCTATATTCTGCTCCCCACTCTTCTGTTCTTTGGTATTTTTCTGATGACTGCCGCTCGTTCTTGTAGAGTGTAGAGTATATGTATACATATACATACATATATACATATATAGATATGGTGGATACATATTTTATATCAAGCTTTTGTTGTTCCTAGCTGAGACTGTGCGTTGTTTGCTTTAATTATCATTTATTGATAGCCGCATTTCTCAGATGTTTTCATCGGCCGATGGCTCTATTGTCAATGTGGTTTTGTGTTTTTTTTGTAACTGTTGTGGCTGTGGTTGTTATTGTTGTTCACGGAAATCAAGGCAAAGCAGGTAATATAGAGAGTGACAGATAGAGAGAGATAGAGAAATAGAGAGAGTGAGCAAATAAAAGCAATTATTTTTCTGCGCCTTTGGGTATGCAACACTTCTTGCACTTCCCGAATCTCAAAATCGGGCGTGGAGTAACTAACACAGGCACGAAATTTACTTGCTTTAAGCATGAAAAGCATTGCATCTCTCTGAAGGAAGTCTTTGTCAAAGAGAGAGAGGAGTCGATAGGTTGAGAGTAAGAGGGAGTGAGGTTGTAGAGTAGCAGCTTGTCGTACTGTTCACCTATCTTTATCTGTATCTATTTTTTTCTGTATGTCCTTATTTAATACGCCTTTTAATGATTCGATTTGATTTGATTCTATTATGTTTTTTCCTCCCCCCATCTGTCTATCTGTCTCTGTTCAAACTGTCCTCTCATACATGTATATGTATTATTAGAGCGTATACAGTCGCTGCTGCTTAGGTGTAAGATACTTGACGGCTGTTCCACTTACTGTCTGCATTAGTTGAGTTAATTTAGTTTTAGTTAAGATAGCATCTTTTGTGTATTTATCTCGAAGGCTGCACTTGCTAAAATACTCGCAATTGATTCGTAGGCGTAGCTCGGATACAATTACAGATAGTATATTAATGCTGATTTATTCGTATTCGTAGTTTAATTACTCGTAATTGGTATGTATTCTTCGAAAAAAGATTTGCGCTTCTTCCGCATTCAAAGTTAAAAATATTTTATTTTTATTTTTTACTGTAGGCTATGAACTGCGCTTGGACTACGCCACGATTTCCTATAGTTTTGTATTCCGGTGTATATTTAAAAATGAAGTTTCATTATTTTTTTCACTTTTTTGCTTCTTGCTTCTGGTTTTTATGTTTTTCAGACATCCCTTTTTCGGTATGCATTTATACAAAAATTATTATCATCTTCAATGTCTCGATTGACGCGCGGTATCGAGAATCGGGAAACAGGAATCGGTAGTCGGTAATCGGGAATCGGGAATCGGCAATCGAGAAAAGCGTAGAGAAAACATTGTGGAGAAGCAATTTCAGATAAAGGAAGAGTCGAGTCTCCTCCGGCTATAGCTTTCTGGTTTTGGTCTTAACGTTGGTTGAATGCGCGTTTTTTGTTAGTTGTTTGGTTGAAATCGGTTGTTTTTGTGGGTCACGGTTATTGGCTTAGCCACCACCTAAACTTAACGCCTGAACTATACGTGGATCAGCTTTACTACCCTCACGAAATTCTTCTAATGTTAATTTTCCATCATGATTCTTATCCATCTGATCGAAGATCTTATCAACACGCTTCTGCGGAGTGTTCTCATCCTCCGACTGCGGCTGCTGGCCCTGTGAATAGATGGATATACATATGTACACATATAGATGGTGTGTCCCCTGACTTATTTTTCCAAGCCGTCTCCACTTACCACCATCTGGTAGATTGCATCCACAATGTTGTACATCTCTTCTCGCGTTATATACCCATCGTTGTCCACGTCGTAAAGACGGAAGGCCCCTATTTAAAAAGCAGAAGATGCACCAAAATATTTAGGCATTTATCGGAGGAAAGGCCGTTTTAGGGACCATACAGTGATTAAGTTGTCTTGATTCAACTTACACTGCAGTTTTTCGTCCAGATTTCCCTTCGATGTGACGGAAAGGGCGCGTATAAACTCCTCAAACTCAATGGAGCCATCCTGAAGGATATAGATTAACAAAAAAAAATTAAAATGTAATTTTAAGAAATGTATATATACAAATATTAAAATTAAAAAAAAGAAGTAGAGAATAGAGGGAGAGAGAGAGATTCGCACACACAAAACAGCGAAGCAAAGAAAAAAATCAGTGTGGCTGTCTCAGTTCTTTGGCCAAGTAAGCTAATAAAAAGAAACAAAAAAGTGGCTTGTTGGGTTTTTAGGGTTGCTTGAACTGGGCGTGGCCAGAGACGAAACGAGGGTCGAGAGACCCCTCTATATGGCATGACATACTTACATTGTTTTCATCGAAGACCCGAAAGACGAGCGAGGCAAATTTACTCGGATCGCCTTGTGGGAAAAACTGTTTGTAGATTTTTATAAAGCCCTGAAAATGGAAAAAGTGGGTGAAAGAGAGAAGAAGCCGGGAGAGAGAAATTTAAGCACATATGTAAATATTTACATAAATCAATTAGACGTGGCATTGGAACATGTGTGTTTGTTTTGGTTTTAATAATGCTAGCATTAATAAATTTCATTATCAAAAACAGTAAACGACGTCGCGACAAAAGCTCTTTTCGAAAACGCTTCGAATAGGCTTGAATGAATTGGCGGAGGTGACACTCCATTTCCAGTCCACCTGAGGGTGGAGCAGACACATGGCGGATATATGCAGATGATTTATAGAGTACGCCACATGACATTTTTTACGTATAATGGATAAGCCCCAGTCATCCTAAGTTACTTACCTGCTCCGTTAAAAGTCCATTGGGACAGTCTTTTAGAAATCCTTTGTGCCTGGGACCGTAAGAATGCCAAAAAATGGAAAATGGGATTTGGAATTTATCATAAATTGGCATATTCGAACTATATTTCCCCCCATGCAAATTTTCCGCACTCACCATTGACGTATTTCTTTTTCTGTGACTGCAAAAACAAAAAAACAATCAGAAACATCGAAATGAATTACAATTTCATAGAGCATTTGATATAATTGCAATATATGGATGAGGATGAAATTTCGGGTGGGGGCACGGAGGGCGCATAATTATGCAAAACGTAGTTGAATGGAAAATCAGTTGAATTTACAGCTACATACGATAGCTACATCAGGTTTTGATCACTGCGATACCTGGAAACAATTGATAACTAGGTCAGACGATAAGATTTCCTAGATAATCGTATTCTATTTTCAGTAGAAACCATCCTGCTGCCCAGTAATTTCCAATAATAACAATTCATTAACATCAGACGATTGCAACTGACCTAGCACACCCGAGACGCACTGTTTTCCCATTGCTGTCTATTTCATTTGCTCTCAATTCAAAAATCAATGAAATTATCGATAGTATATTGGCCATTCTTTATGGATTTTTTGTTCAATATGTCGAGCAAATGATACAAATGTTGATTTCATTTAGGTTGGAGTACTAGATTATCCTTCATTATCTTTTGGCCAAGCTCAATAACCTATATATCCCTCCAGATTCCTGTATCCTCACCATTTCCTTTACTTCTTCAGCTCCATTTATGCATACAAATTGTTTTGTTTTCTTGCTATTGGTATTATTCTTCTTCATTTTGTTTGGCCCCCGCCGACGGCCATTGCCATTGCCACCCATTGCTACTCTGGCCAGGCCAGGCCAGACCTAATGGCCGCTTACAAAACGCTTAAACGCTTCTCCCCCAGGATACCTCAATGGCTCTGGGAATGGCACACATGTTGTGGCCGGACACCAGAAGAAGGTGGGAATACCACTCCTACATACATCCTCAACATACAGAGAACAAAACAAAACAAAAACACAAAAACATAAATTCACTCAAAATTACACACATTGGAATTGCTTTTATGGAGAGGAGAGCATCCATATGAGGGCGCCACGAGCACTGGTCAATGGCCAGAACTCTCTGGTATGGTATTAAAGGATACCCCAAGGGATCTGGAGTTGTAGATGGATATTGCTCTGAAAAAGGAAATAGAGCATGAGATGAAACTGGTACTTGGCTATTAACTCAATACCTACAAATTATTTGCAACGGACTCTCGCATTATTATAAATATTATTCATATATCTTCTGAGCCCTCTATTCTCCTTTTTTATTTTTCTCTCTCTCTCATTCATTTTACCTTCTTACTGCTAGCTGTTTACCTATTATTTTTCATTTTGATGAGTCCCTGCCAAAACGCTTGAAGAAATCGCAGCGCTTTTGTATTTTAATAAGCTAGAGAACCACATTGCCCACTGTGTTCTATCCACATATTCCGCTCATACTACCCTATCGCTGCTCCATATTTCACTCTCGCCTTTCCCTTCCCTAAGGAACTGTCGATTCAATGAAGTCAACAATTGCCAAGGCCAAATTAACCAGAATTGATTGGTAATCGATAGCCTGTGTAGCAGACAAACAGATAGACTCTCCCTTTTCAAACGACTGATGTGTGGCATGTAAAAATATAAAGGCATATAACGGACCTACAACCCATTGTGTGAGCGTTCCTTACCATCTTTAGCATTGACTGTTAATAAAGCGCATTTTGCACATACGACTTGTTGCCATCACTGTCAGACAACACAATACGAAAGAGGAGCGCACCGGTTCATGGTTTCAGGCTGCCACTTTGTTGCACCCTACGCAAAAGAAGCCATCCCATACCCAGAGACATTCTGTCCCGTTCCACACGAGGCGGAAGCTGGCTTAAGAATTAATAAGTTCGACTGAAAGCTCTCTAAATCACGAAAATGAAATGGATAGCCTTGGAGTCGTGAAAAATACAGGGGATAGTCAGGTTGGCATAGCAGGTTTCGCCCCACTGCTGTGTAAGGGCCCACACGCAACCCACACCCCTCAAGCCTTGGCCATGTACATAAAACGTATTCATATTCATTCCGCGGTGCGCCTAACTATTCCTGGCCTGGTTCGGCTCCTGGGCTCCCTTGTATTCATAATTAATCTGGACAGGAACAGGGTCATGTGCATTTCATAGCTGCATTTCACATAATGCCATGTTTACAGCGCCCGTTTAAGTGCATTCTGTCTGGCCAATCTCAGCCGAATCGATGCAAATCGTAATCGGATTGAATGGATATAATTGACTTACACTGAAGACTGACCGATCCGATGCGCTTCTTTTGGGCAAACATTTCTTATAGAATATAATTCCTAATTCTGCTAGTCCCTGATTTCCTGATCACAGAGTTCATAGCAGTCATACAAAACCTCTGGTCAAACACCTGTTCAAAGTTGACTCGGGGACTTGCATTTGCTATTTGACCTGGTTTTATCTGTCATGTCACCCGAACTAATCAAATTTCTGGCTTATTTATTCCATTGGCAGTACAGAGAGAGGTTAGGTTAATGTCCAATTGATTGGCATGTCAATGGAAAGGACAAATATTGACCAAAGTTTGCAGCGAACGGAGAACATGGGGACAACGGACAAAAGTCTTCCTCCTTAAGCACGGTTATAAATTGAGTCCTTTGCTGATTCATTTGTTTTGTCTAGCCAAACAAAAGCTGGTCAACCGGCAGCTGTTGCTGCTATCAGCCAAGGCACTCACACGCAGCATTCAAAACATGTTGGAGCTCTATACTCGGTACTCTCATAGATCTCCCAGATAAGTCAACAGGGAATGAAACGGAGAGATGCCCTCTGAAAGAGAGGGTGTTTGTTGAATTTAATTTTTATCCAATCAAGGCGATGTTTAGCACATGGCTGGAGTATATGAAGGGGAATTTTCGAAGGGGAAACTTGTTTTCTCCAGCCTTTTCTCCACGATTACTGAGTACTGGGTACTGAAAATCCCAGCTTACGAGTCGAAACGGATAGGGTGGGAGAGATGAAGGAAAGTTAAGCTGCAGCGGATTACAGCATTTTGGATTTGTGGGAGCAAAGAGGATTACAATTATTGAGTTTTATATTTAAGCAGGAAGTACAATAAATTATATTCCAGCTTAGCCATTAGACCGTTCTTTATTTCTGCATCCCACATCCCAAAAGCCATTTAAAAATGGTGAAAACTTTGGCAGAAATCTGTCAACACTTTTCCACAGCACCAGAAAGTCTTCCCCGTTCTCTTTTTGGCCAGGTGCCAGCAAATGCCCAACGGTAATTATATATGTGACCCCCGCAGGTGGACCATACCAGAGAATACTTTGACAGAAGAATGGAAATGGGGAAAAACGAAAGCAATTAGTCACAAGCTTTCGGGCCTCGAAAAGTTTATGACTTGCATTTTTAAGGAGAAAAAAATGGTCAAAATAGAGCAGGGATCTCTAACCAAAAAGCGGAACTGTTAAAAAGTAACCGTACATTTTCTGCTTAGAAGTGGCAATACAAGTAGCAGTGAAAGAAGGTGGATTGTGGATCATGGATGTGGATGTGGATGCCACAGATTTTCGTCCTTTGTGGGAGCGGAAGGGGGTGGGGTGAAATTATGAGATATACGTTTTATAGTGAGATCTAACTGGAACTAATTTAGTTACTCTAGCGTTAATAGTCTCTGAGATTTTTGGATAACCCCAGATTTTCGTCCTTTGCGGGGGCGGAAGGGCGTGTGGTGAAATTTTGAAACAAACTCGTCAAGGTCCGATATCTCAGGAGTGTGGATACCAAATTTGGTTGCTCTAGCTTTTATAGTCTCTGAGATCTAGGCGCTAATGTTTTACGCTAAGCAAAGCCGGCTATGATACGCGTGTGTTAGAGAGAGACAGGGCGAGAAAAAATGAAATTGTTTTCTTGATTCTGGCTATAATAATGATACGATCCAATTCAGATTCTGCAGTCTAAAAGACTGGCGCTAATAGGGACGGACAGACGGACAGACGGACGGACGGACAGACGGATAGACGGACGGACGGACGGACGGTCAGACAGACAGGGCTCAATCGACTCGGCTATTGATGCTGATCAAGAATATATATACTTTGTGGGGTCAGAAACGATTCCTTCTGGACGTTACACACATCCCTTTTCACCACAAATCTAATATACCACCACTACTCATTTTGAGTATCGGGTATAATTACCCTAATATACATAGGTGTCAAGTTGTCAAGCCGACTCTTTCGGACGTAAATTTGACTTTTTGGATAAGGATAAGTATCTCATGAAGGAATTATTAATCATTTTGAATTTTTCTGTATTTCGCAAAACAAACAAAAATATCACCTACAAATATGTGTGCATGTATGTATGTATTCTTAAAAAAAAGTATATATACTAATATTTGAAAAATCAATATTAACTCAACATCCCTAGAAGACAGTACTTTTAAGATTCAAGAGTAACAAAACAACAAGCACCAAGGAACTCATCGTTTTAGTGGCTCAGTAAAACAAAGCTGATGACAATGGCTGATGAAACTACTGAAACCAGCGCGAACTGAAGAACTTACATATGTATGTACATGTATGTTTCTGCATTACGAATATATTCAACTCCTTTTCCTGCATATAGCACTTGTTGAAGTTGAACTCACGCAGTTAGAAGTACATAGTAACAAATGAGAGCAGAACCGAAGTGCATAGATGCACTATTCCATAGTTTCTCGATTGTGTGTCGCTCATTGCCGATTGCCGTTTCACTGTGACTGATGAGTGAGTTTAAGCAGGAAGGCAGAGGACCCTCTTTGATGAACTGCTTCTGGGAAAAAAACTTTTGAATTATGCCTGTATCTGGCGTACACAAAGATAATTTTCTGCACCTCTCGGTTGTTTGATTGATATCCAAACGCGGACCAGTGGACTCCATTTCCGGTAAACACGAAAACAATAACAAATCAAAATGAGGACAGCCAGTCGGGGAAATGCGAAAATGAGGAAATCGGAATAGGGACGGAGAATTTCTTAAAAATAAATAAGTATGAAATCGGAATTATTGCAAGACGAAACACAGCGCAGATGGGATGGACATGGGTGATTAAGCTAGCTCTGAGGTAGAAGTACAGTGCGTTTTAAAGCAAATCTAATCGAGATGGCAAAGCAAACTTTTTTTAAATATGACGCAAAAGCGAAGAGAGCTTGCAATTGAGGTATATAGATAAATATAATGGAAAAAGCGAGCACACATCTTTTCCGGATTAATTATCGGTAGATAGATAAACTAATACTGATATATATATATATGTATATATATTTGTATGTTAAGATATAACTGCATTCATTAAATCTATCTTATAGGTACAAAACACTCTGTATGAACTAATCAAATCGTGGGCTGATGATTTCCGCTTCAAGTACTTACAATATGTGTCCGTTGTTAAGCGATCGATGGTATCCTGTTTCAACTTGGAGCTCTTTTTTCCCATGTTGTATTTTTTTCAGCACTCTCTGCTTTTGTTGTTGCTGTTTCACTTGGCTGCTATTGCTTTTTATTGGAAAACTAAAAGTTTCTGTTATGCAAGCTTTTCTTACTTTCGTTGTATTTTTATTATTTTCTTTTTTTTAAATTCCAAAGTTTTTCATAAGTATTTTAATATTGAATTCTTCTATACAAAAAAAAATATACACAGGCATGAAAAAATTAGAGACTCAGAGAAAAGTTCATGGCACATTTGATGTTAATAAAACTATAGTGAAATGCAGGAGCATAATCTGTATCGATACAGTCTGTCAGAGATAGTTTTGAGATTCAAGAAAAGTTTCGCTTCGTTTTTCTAGCTCTAAAGTCCTGTGAAGAGGAACGTTATGAAGTGATTTTAAAGAAGTGTTCATTCCGATCCCAGGGACCAATTTTGAGGTTCGAGGGTCCTTTTCATGATTTTTTGTGTCCTCTCAATAGAATATTAAAAAAGTATTTGCTATTTTTCGCATCCCAGATTCTTTACCCGATGTGAAATTAGTGTGCAAGACCAGATACTCATTTTGTCAGATGGCTTGCTCCCATCTACATCTTCCCCCTATATCCGTCGACATCTATTTATCTCGAAAGAGAATAAAGTGCAAAGAGGCAGCTGAGTTGGTAAGACAGGAGGCAATGCATACAAATACACAGAGCGGCACTTTTCATGTAAACTCTTGACTCGAACTTTTCATGACAGTTACCAATAAAAATAATCCGATATTTTGTTATCACTGCTCGAAAAAAGGACAGATTAATTAGTTTCTAAATGTTGGGAGGGATCTCTCTCAACTTTGCGGAGAGACAGACATGGCAATATCGACTCGGCTATTGATGCTAATTAGGAATATATATATACTGTACGGAGTCACAAACTCTTGCTGGCTGTTAGACACATCTACACAAAATTAATATATATCCCTTTCTTTGACAGTACCGGATAAAAAAAGAAGGGCCAAAAAAGACGTACGGGGCAGAGCTTTGTGGTAGGGTTCAGAAGCGGAAAAAAAAACGCAACAAACTTAACCCATCTTGTTAGGAGAATGAGTCATAAAGAAGGGCACCCACGTGGACGTGCACTAGTGGGCAAAGGAGGCCACACTGCCTTCTGCGGCTGACGCGAATGGCATAAACATAAGCTGCCATTGTTTTTCTGCACTGGCATCCTGCCCCTCCAGGGGTACGGTGCGGAAATGCAGAAATGTGATGAGTTATAGAGGCCGAGGAGCATGAAACGAAATAATTTCTGTTAATTTCAGATGCAGACCCGCAGAGATGTCACATGCAAAATAACGTTTGTATCAAGTGTAGTAAGCGCAGATACAAAATCAGACAAAAAAAGAGGGGGAACGTTGTGAGTTGCTGCGCACACCGCAACTCTACATTTATACCCGATACTTAGTCAGAATGGCTCTCCTCCGGCAGACGCCGCTAACATTAAACGACACGACAAAGAGTGCGTGCGAGAGAGACAGAAAATCAGTCTGAGCGTGACGTCGGGCACTGCGTAGCCACTGCAAATTGATTTGTTGCTTTTGGCTATACAAATTATCCGATCTGATCCAGATTTTAATTTATACGTTTTATAGTGAGATCTCAAAGGAGTGTGGATGCCAAATTTGGTTACTCTAGTCTTAATAGTCTCTGAGATTTGTGGATGCCCCAGATTTCCGTCCTTTGCGGGGGCGGAAGGGGGTGTGTCGAAATTTTGACACAAAACGGTCAAGGTCCGATATCTCAGGAGTGTGGATACCAAGTTTGGTTGCTCTGGCTCTTATAGGTTCTGAGATCCTTGAACTCATATTTTGCAATTGGCAAAACCGACCATGAAACCTGTGTGTTAGAGAGAGACAGAGCGAGAAAAAATGAAATTGTTTTCTTGATTCTGGCTATAATAATTATACGATCTGGTTCAAATTTTACACTCTAGAACATATAGTTATCCTCTACGATTCTGCCTTTTTTGGTTTTCTCGTATCTTTGAATTTGTGGATGCCACAGATTTTCGCCTTTTGTGGGGGCGGAAGTGGGCGCGGCATAGTTTTGAAATATACTTGTAGCAGTGACATATCACAGAAGTCTGGATATAACACGTCGTTGCTCTAGCTCTTATAGTCTTTGAGCACTAGGCGCTGATAGGGATGGACAGACGGACAGACGGACAGACGGACAGACGGACAGACAGACAGGGCTCAATCGACTCGGCTATTGATGCTGATCAAGAATATATGCACTTTATGGGGTCGGAAACGCTTCCTTCTGGACGTTACACACATCCACTTTTACCACAAATCTAATATACCCCAATACTCATTTTGAGTATCGGGTATAAAAACGAGGGGGAACGTTGTGAGTGGCTGCTGCGACCGCACCTCTAGTCGATATGGTCATTCTCTATAATTGTGCGTTTTTATTAATTTGCTCGTATCTTCAAAATTTTGGATGCTACAGATTTCCGTTTTTTGTGGGGCGGAAGGGACTGTGGCGAAATATTGAAATAAACTTGTAACAGTGAGATCTAAGAAGATAGTGAATACCAAATTTTGTTGCTCTAGCTTTAATAGTCTCTGAGATCTGTGGATGCCACAGATTTTCGTCCTTTGCAGAGCAGAAGGAAGTGGGGCGAAGTTTTGGAACACACTTGTACGGGTTCGATATCACAGGAGTGTGGATACCAAATTTGGTTGTTCTAGCTTTTATAGTCTCTGAGATCTAGGCGGTAATTTTTAGCGATAGGCAAAACCGACCATGAAACTTGTGTGTTAAAGAGAGACAGAGCGAGTGAGAATGAAATTGTTCTCTTCATTCTGGCTATAATAATGATACGATCTGGTTCAGATTGTGGATGCCAAAAATTTTCGTCCTTTTTGGGGGCGGAAGGGGGCCGGCCGGAATTTTGAAATACACATCGAACAGTGACATATTACAGAAGTCTGGATACAAAATGTCGATGCTTTAGCTCTAATAGTCTCTGAGCAATACGTGCTCATAGGGACGAGCAAATGGACAGACAGACATGGCTCTATCAACTCGGCTATTGATGCTGATTAATAATATATATACTTTATGGGGTCGGAAACGCTTACTTCTGGACGTTACACACATCCATTTTGCGCTTAAATCTAATATACCCCTATACTCATGTTGTGCATCGGGTATAATAATACGTAACGTACGCTCCTAAGGGGAGTGTGAGATTGTTAAATCACATAGCTCTGAAAAGAGGGCCCCAAGGAACGAATCAGTCTTTTTATCAGTCCCAACTAATCTTTTAAGTTCTTTAATTTACTTGATATCGGTTGAGAATCCTGTCAGGAACTGAAAGTTTCGAAGAGATTTCTACAGAAATATTTTCACCTTAATGATTCCAAGAACTAAAGAAAACGTTAAATCCCTTATGAATGTATGTATGTACATATGTATGTATCCCTTTATAAAAGTACTAAAGGGGCCTAAGGAGCGACCTTCTCCGATTTTGTAAGGGTGAACATTTCTGATGGCTGTGGCATTGTTTGTTTACAAAAGTGTCAGAGACACACGTTAAACCTACATCCATTGCTCCTACCACCTCCACCACCCACTATTTTTCCTTGTGTCTCTCGCTCTCTCTGTTCCTCTGCCTGCGCTTCCCTTTTTTCAAAACATGAGCCATTGGCATTTACTAACTAAACACTGTTTGGCTTTGCGTGTATGTGTTTGTCTGTATCTATGTGTTTTTTTGTGTATTTTATCATGTCAGGTGCGCTCTTCTGTGTATGAGTATGTGTTTTTTCGTAGTCTGTTTCAGGTTCAGTTCTGCGTTTTCTTCTTGTTTCGCTTTTTACAACGAGCCACGAGCGGAAATTTGTTCACACTAAAAATATTTTTATGTTTATTTCGTTCATAGCTGGCTGCTAATGCAGTGCCAAAGAAAGGAAGGGACGATGTGGATATAGGGACGGCCCACTTCTTTCTTACCCACTTACCTTCTTAGAGCCCTCTCCCAGCCTCACTCTTGGCCCAGCTTTTCGCTATAACTCGACTCTTTTTATCTGTCTGAATGTTTCTTCCACCCTCTTTTCCTTCTCCTCTCGGCGTACCCCGCAGTGTGCTTTATTTTTATGCTGCAGTCTCTCTCTCCCTCATCTTCAAGTCCTTGCCGCGCTTAGCCCACGAGCATGCAACACTTGCCTCGAACACATGAAGACCCGCAAACAAATTTCTGAATTCCAACCGCAAGGTATACATATGTGCAGGCAGTTTCAGTTTAGGAGCCTGCCTTACCTTCTGTGTAATGACCGCTTTCCGCACAGAACGGATTTGGAGCAGGGCGCAGAATTTATTCGAATGAAATGGATTGTAAAAGATTCCTAGATTCCCAGAATGAGGGAGCGGGCTATAACGGAGCTGCGAGTGGGCCTGCGACTTATATTAGATGAGGATGGACGAGGATGAGGAAGATACCCATTGCATCTTAATAGCTCAAGAATCTTAGGTGGCATATTAATTATTCCCGATACTAAAAAAAATTATCGATAATATATTCGATTTCTGCACAAAATAGATGTGTGTAGCGCACAGAAGGAAGCCATAAAGTATATATATTCCTAATGAGCATCAATAGGCTAGTCGATAGAGCCATGTCTGTCTGTCCGTCCGATGAGCGCCTAGATCTCAGAGACTATAAGAGCTAGAGCAACGAAACTTTGTATCCAGACTCCTGTGATATCATATTGAATCAAGTTTGTTTCAAAATTTCGCCCCGCTCCCTCCCACCCCCGCAAAGGACGACAATCTGTCATCCACAATTTTGAAGATATGTTAAAAACAAAAACGCAGAGTCTTACAGAATGTTTATCAGGATTTTGCTCCAGCGGAAGAGAGCCATACTGTCTGAGTATCGGGTATAAATGTAGAGTCGCGGCCGTAGCAGCGACTCACAACGTTCCCCCTCGTTATTTCCACTGTCACGAGAATCGCAGCGGAAAAACTGAGAGCAGAGGGGAAACGGACGGAATGAAAAGAAAATCACCCAATGCGATAAATGGAAAATGGTTCGAATATGAAATGAAAGACTCGATGCAAAATATGCAAAAAAGCATGACGACTTCAAGAGTCTTTGAAAGCTAAGACTAAAGAGGAGGATAAGAATAGGCGGAGCGGGTGGGTACCGAGGAAAGCGGCGGGAGATTGCAATCAACTTCGCGAAGGATTGTCTGAATGTCAATCTCTACCGCGAGGCGATTTGATAAGGCCAGCATCAGAGCGGAAGAATGGGGAAAACCCTATCGAAAAAGACAATAAAACTTGTATTTTATCGTTGTGGGAATCAAATTTATCGTTGAAATGCTCCAACTATTTTTCATTTATATATTTTTAACTTTAATAAAATGGTTTTTTTTTTACTTTTCCATTCATTTCAACTCAAATTCGTAATTTCTCTTAAGTCGAAAGTCCCACTTTCTGCTCCATCAATGACAACCATTTTTTTGATGCAGGAGCTACCGATAATTGTTAGTCACTAGCCATCACAAATCGTTCAATTTGGTTGAAAATTAGAGATTCTATCTATAGATGGCCACTCGGCGGCAATTGATCTGTGTCCGTGGAACGTATCCGTGTTTTGGCGTCCGTATGTCTGTATTTCTGCGTCTATGTCTACGTTTGTGCTAATGATGGTATTTTTTGCTGTTGTTGGCTTGCCTTTTTGCCTGATGGCCAGTGCCAATTATCAAATAATTGATGTAAATTAAAATGCATTTTGTCGCCGTGTTTTGTTGTCACTCGAATAAGGGTAATGGAACATTTGCTTTGGAGGAAAGCCCGTTGAGTAAAATGGCGAAATAGCACACAAGGCTGTAGCCTGGCTTAGGGCTGATGGTATTTATATATACTAAAGACTTGAGAGTAGATGATTGCGACCATTGATGGCTCAAGAGGGTTATGACTAGGGGTAGGCATAGAGGAGAATCCTTGTCCAGCGAGGCTGAGACTCTGAGATACGACATATGAACATATATATGTACACTCAATACCACTTGGGGTGTTATGGTATTGACTAGATTTTTGTAAACATATAATACAATATAATATTCGCTTTGATATATCACTATACATATACAAAAATCATGTCTTTATTAGAAACCCTTTTCCCTGTTTAAAGATTCTCATGGCAAACGTTCGATGAGTATGCAAGGGCATGAAAATGTAGGGCCCCCGAATCTACCTTTTCCTTCTTGTTGTTTATATAATCCTCCTACGTTGTCTCGCTGTCTGTCTGGCTGTCCCGCCCACCCCCATCCATCCATCTCTAACGGTAGCTCTGTCCCTGTCGAGCTTCTTTTAGCGCCAGCTGCTGGACCGCAATACGTAAATTTGGGTCAAGTTTTTGCAAGCATTACGGAAACCAAACGCCAAACCATAACCCAAAACCCAGAAAACCCAAAAAACCCAGATAGAACCAGACCCAGAGACCAGAGCTATCCCATATGTATGCAACTTTATGGCTGTCTCTCAACGTTATTTGGTGTGGTTTTGTATTTCATTCTCTTATCTCCGTGTTTGTTTGCTTTCTCCTTTTTGTATAATTTAATCTTTTGACTGTCGCACAAAAGTATTCTACACAAATCTAAGAAAACACTTTATTTCTCTTTCTGTTTCTCTCTTCATTTTTTTTGGTGTGTATATTTTTATTATTAGTTTTTGTCTTTTTTTGTTTTTTATTAAAATTATTGGTTTGGGGATTTCTCACTTTTCCATACGTTTTTTGTTTTGTTTTTGTTTTGTAACCAAAAAAAATTCAAAAAATTACCAAAAAAAAAAATTGTTTTATATCATTGAAGTATTATTAATTTTGTTGCTTTTGGTTGATTATTGTTTTAGTTTTTTGTTTTTCTGTTCCTGCATGTGGACCGAACGCGTTTTTGGATTGAATTATTGGATTCACTGTCCGCTAATGTCCGTTCCACGTTCCGTATGTTTGGCGGTCAAATCAACGACTGAAAACGTTCTGCACGCTCCACGGTTGGAACTATACGGCGCACACGGACCACGGACAACGGACGGAGTCCCCCCGTGCCTTTGTGTGTGTTTGGGTCTCGGTCTCGTAGGCCATCAACAAATGGAGAACTTTTCTGCTGATATTCTCCTCAATGGGGGCCCCGAGGTGGGTTTCTTGGTCACTGTTGAAAGAGAGAGACAGAGTGGAAGAGTGAAAAAGTGGCGGAGGAGGGCAGCCTGGGAGTGAGACGAAACAGCGAGTCATAACCGACTTATGTAACGCACACAAATGCAGGCAGAGACCGTCCCAAAACGACAAAACCCAACACACACTAAGAGAGCTTTTCACCACACACAAATACGTTGGCGCTGGTATGGTGGTGTGCGTGTTAGAAGCGCACCGGTATGCGTGTTAAAAGCTGCAAGAACTTACAACGAAAATATCAGAGCACGTAAAGTCAAAAAACCGAAAAAAGAGAACACCAAGAAGCGAAAACAAAAAAGGGGGAGTAGGAAAACAAAGAAGATGAGGACAGGAGTAGGAGAACAGAAATACGTAAGTGTTCGAAGAGAAGGACGTTGTTGGAGCACAGAGAAATTTAAACTTAAAAAAAAAAGAATGGACAAAAGTTTAAGACGAGGAGGAAAGGGACACAATCCCTATGCAAACCCCCAACCTAACAACAATAACAACAAATTACCACAAAAACGTTAAAAACTACATAAGATAAGAGCTAACCGATGGAAACAAAAAAAAGGGCAATTGGCATGGCCAGCAGTTAGCGATAAATCCCCCGCATTACCCAAAACTTTATAGCCCGAAAAGGATACGACCGACGCGACGCACCTCGGACGGACTCCTCACGATTCCTCCCCCAATGTCTCCATTTCAATGATGCCTGCCTGCTTGCCATGACGTAGCTGGGAAATAATCCAGAAATCCTACAAAGAAAACAACAAAACAAATACATAGAGCATAACGCGATAATAATAAAAATACAAGCATTTGGTATTGCGTGTCCCTACCAATGACGTAACCCCCTGCAAGACATACACACACACATAAGGAGAGAGTGGGAGAGACAACTTTGGAACGGGGTGGCGGGTAAGAAAGAGGACTACAGAAGCAGGGGCTACTGAAACCACTTCGTACTGCGTAGACGTCAGCGCAAGCGGTTTCAGCTTCTGGCTGAAAATGTACATTTATTTATCGGGTACAGTGCAGTGCGTTCTATAAGGCCGTTGATGCCTAGAGCTATGGTCGATACTCATCGATCATTTCTCCATTCAATCGAATTTGCAATCACTGTTTGTACATATGTTCATATATTTATCCAACTCTAAAATCCTATTGCACAATATATGCACACCGTTAATACCTGAAACTAGGTGATTCCATGATACTCCATCATATTACAGTCTCTATTTTCCCCAATGAAACCAGTCGCCCACCTTTCACCAATCTTACACCGCCGTAACGCACTGTGAAATCTCTTAACACACACATAATATCGATGCCCTTGTAGGAGCCGGTGTGGTGCTATGCTCGTTAATTGCCTTCAGTGGCCGCATCGGCTTTTATGGCCCACCCCACCGGTGGGGTGTACAATCAGGTCAGGTCATTGTATCATACAATATATCTGATGATATAAGATCGATCGATTTGCAATGGTATAAACATTTTCGACCAATCATGGATCCCTCTTTGTTGCTTTTGCCGATACCCAAAAGTGTAGGGGTATATTCGATTTATGGGAAAAGTGGATGTTTTTAACGCTCAAATAGAAGCGTTTCCGACTCTATAAGATATGTATATATATTCATGATCGGCAGCAATAGCCGAGTCGATCTAACCATAGGTGTCTGTCCGTCTTGTGTGACGCCTGGCTCTCAGAGACTATAGGAGCTAAAGCATCGAAACTGTGATATCACAAGAATAAAGTTTGTTTCAACATTATGCCATGCCCCCTTCCGCCTCCACAAAGGACATAAATCTGTGGCACCCCCATTTTTCAAGATACGAGAAAACCAAAATGCGCAGAATCATAGAGAATCTAGTAGATTGCCGAATTTGGATCAGATCGGATTATTATAATAGCCAAAAGAAACAATTTAATTTGCAGTGGCTAGGCAACGCCGTCCGAGCGCATTTTTACTTTCTGTCTCTCTTTCACACACTCTATGTCGCGAATGTGTGCGCACTCTGGCCGATAGTAGCCATACTGACTGAATGTCGTGTATAAATGTAGAGTCGCGGCCTTGTTTTAAATTTAAAATGGAAATTGTACTCCCGACCGGTATATATGTCCAAAAACAGTGCAGTGCAGTGCTTTTGTGACACTAACAGCAATAGAAAGGAAAAGACTATTTCCCATCAATCAAATTTTTTTTTGAAACAATTTGCAGTTTTGCTAGATGGCGTCCCTCCAAGCTCCGATGTCAACAGAGTGAGTCAGACAAAGCCTTCAGGAAGTGGAAGTCTGTTTTAAAGTTTTTAGCTTCTTTTGACTTTTTTTGGACAGCCCAACCATCCGTCCGTTCTTTTCACCTATTCCCCTAACAGGCCTTGAAAATTTCCACAAAAATGAAAACACGGAAAAGCTGGAAAAACAGGACAAGCAGGAAAAGCAGCAAACGGAAAAGAAAACACACACATTGCTGTGCTGTCGTAAGCGCTGACTAATCAGCGTCATTATCAAACGAGGTGGAACGTTGTGAGTTGCTGCGGACACCGCAACTCTACAGTTATACCCGATACTAAGTCAGTATGGCTCTCCTGCGGCAGACGCCGCTAATATTGAACCACACGACAAAGAGTGCGTGCGAGAGAGACAGAAAATCAGTCTGAGCGTGACGTCGGGCGCTGCGTAGCCACTGAAAATTGATTTCTTGCTTTTGGCTACAAAAATGATACGATCTGATCCAGATTCAGCAATCTGATAGATATGGTAATTATCTATGATTCTGCGTTTTTGGTTTTCTCGAATGTGCAATATTGTGGATGCAACAGATTTTCGTCTTTTGTGGGGGCGGAAGGGGGTGGGGCGATATTCTGAGATATACGTTTTATAGTGAGATTTAACAGAAGTGCGGATATCAAATTTGGTTACTCTAGCTTTAATAGTCTCTGAGATTTGTGGATGCCCCAGATTTTCGTCCTTTGCGGGGGCGGAAGGGGGTGTGGCGAAATTTGGACACGAAACGGTCAAGGTCCGATATCACAGGAGTGTGGATACCAAATTTGGTTGCTCTGGCTCTTATAGGTTCTGAGATCCTTGAACTCATATTTTGCAATTGACAAAACCGACCATGAAACCTGTGTGTTAGAGAGAGACAGAGCGAGAACGAATGAAATTGTTTTCTTGCTTCTGGCTATAATCATTATACGATCTGGTTCAGATTTTGCACTGTAAAAGATATGGTCATCCTCACCGATTCTGCGTTTTTGGTTTTATCGTATCTTTAAAAATGTGGATGCCACAGATTTTCGTTCTTTGTGGGGGCGGAAGTGGGCGGGGCGAAGTTTTGAAATATTTTTGTAGCAGTGACATATCACAGAAGTCTGGATCCAAAACATCGTTGCTCTAGCTCTTATAGTCTTTGAGCACTAGGCGCTGAAGGGGACGGACGGACGGACAGACGGACAGACAGACATGGCTCAATCGACTCGGCTATTGATGCTGATCAAGAATATATATACTTTATGGGGTCGGAAACGATTCCTTCTGGACGTTACACACTTTTACCACAAATCTAATATACCCCAATACTCATTTTGAGTATCGGGTATAAAAAGCCACAGAAGCACCACAGAAAGGTACCATAAGAGTGACGGAGCGAGTTAGAGAGAGAGAGAGAGATAGAGGCAACATTTTTTGATTATCATTGGTGGCAAAAGTGCTTTTTAATGTCGGCGAGCATTTTAAATAATTAACTTATTCGGGGAGGGGCGAGGCGGTAATGTTGCCTGCCCGATGACTGTCCCTCTTCTATTCTATCCCTTCTCTAACATCTTTGCTCTTCCCTAGCTAAGCACCAACATACCTCTCTTCACGTTATTATCGGCTAAAAAGAGAGACATGTTCCTTGATTCTTCCTATCTTCTACAAAAAGATTTATCGATAAGCCTGCCTTGATAAAGAGTATAACCCGTGAGCTATTGCTTAAGGGCCACAGGCCATTGTTTTCTTTTATAGAGAGTGTAAGCCGTCTCTCAATAGGGAGGCTAAACGCTATCAACTCTGGTCCTCATGAACCTACAGAGAGGGTTAGCCCTGGATCTGCGGGATCCCTTCTTGGTAGAACGATAGGAGGTTCGGGGTCCCATAAGGTCTATGAACAATTTTTCGCCTAGTGTTTTACATTTACGAGGTATATTACTGTCGGGGAGAACAAGCTGGAAGATGGAGGAACTTAGCGGAACAGGGACAAAAAAACGAGGGGGAACGTTGTGAGCTGCTGCTGCGACCGCAACTTTATATTTATACCCGAAACATAATCATTATGGCTCTCTCACCAGACGGGGCTAATAATGAACGTAGCCACTACAAATTGATTTGTTCCTTTTGGTTATAATAATAATTCGATCTGATCCAGATTCGACAATCTGGTAGATATGATCATCCCCATGATTAAGCGTTTTTATACCCGATTCTCAAAAGGAGTATAGGGGTATATTAGATTTTTGGGGAAATAGGATTTGTGTAACGTCCAGAAGGAAGCGTTTCCGATCCCTCGTTGCTGTAGCGCCTATAGTCTACAAGCACTAGGCGCTCATAGGGGCGGACAGACGGACAGACAGACAAATCTCAATCGACTCGGCTGTTGATGCTGATCAAGAATATATATACTTTATAGGGTCGGAAACGGCCAAACGGTTTGGACGTTACACACATCCACTTTCACCACAAATCTAATATACCCCTATACTTATTTTGAGTATCGTGTATAAAAGTGAAATAATAATAAATAAATTCATTAACATAAAACACGATAAGCAAGACGAGCAGAGAGGGGTATTTGAGAGAGGAATATGCGTAAAGTGGGTGGGAGAATGGGGCTCCAAACAAGACGCGGTAGGCAGTGCGTGGCGACAGACAGGAAGCCAAAACCGGCATCGTTACCTGCGCCAGATTATTATCAACGGCTTGTTATTCTTTCGAGCATTTTTATTGTGTTTTTCCTCTTTTCTTCATTTACCGTGGATAGCATCGTTAGCAGTTCCGTTCATCCCCTCTGCTTCGATGGAGCCATTCATTTGCGTTATGTGAGAGGTGTGGGTGAGGTGGAGAAGTCTGCAGAGTGATGCTTCTCCTTACTACAGAGACGGTAGCCCATCGAGGGCGACAATGTTATCAAATATTTTTTGGACTTTTCATCCCCCGACTTTTGTGATATGGGGTCCGTGGATCAGTGGGGTCCGGGAAATGTGGGCGACTTTTATGCCTAATCAAAAACGCACCTTTACATGCGAAATGCGACCTTTACTTTTTTTACCCGATACTCTAAAGAGTACAGGGGTATATTAGATTTATAGGGAAAATGGATGTGTGTAACGCGCAGAAGAAAGCGTTTCCGACCCCATAAAGTATATCTATTCGTGATCAGCTCAATAGTCGATTCGATTGAGCCATGCCTGTCTGTCCGTCCCTATGAGCGCCTAGTGCTCAGAGACTATAAGAGCTAGAGCACCAACATTTTGTATCCATACTTCTTTGGTATGTTATGTCACTGCTACAAGTGTATTTCAAAACATCGCCACTCGCTCTGGCTCTCTCTTACACACACGTTTCCTAGTCGACTTTGCCTGTCGCTTAAAATAAGCGCCCGGATCTCAAAGACTATAAGAGCTGGAGTACCCAATTTTGGTATCTACACTCCTGTAATATCGTACCTGCACAAGTTTATTTCAAAATTTCGGCCCAAAAAAAACGAAAATCTGTGACATCCACGATTTTGAAAATACGAGAAAATTGAAAACGCACAATCACACTCGGATCATTATTATAACTAAAAGGAGCAAATTAATTTGCAGTGGCTACGCAGCCAAGCTATCTCTCTCGCAAATACTCTTTGAAGGACATGGTCCATTTCATCATACGATTAGAAAGGTATTCTGGGGGAATGGTTTCTGGCCATGATGAGAGAGCAGATAGGGCTAGAGGGATGTCGCTATAGATGCGAGTTGGCTTGGGATGGAGAGATAGACAGATAAAGACTGAGTATCGGGTATAAATGTAGAGTCGCGGCCGTATCAGCGACTCGCAACGTTCCCCCTCGTTATTTTTGTTCTCGTAGTTTTCTTTTCCAACCAACAGAAGCTCCACTGCCCCAACTTTTTTTCTATCTTTGATTAGAGAAAGATCTTAATACCGCGGGGCCTTAAGTCGTATGAGCAATCGCTGTATTTTCACCGATATCAAATCCCATTTTCTACCAAGCCGATAAGATCTCAGATGATTGGAAGAAAATTTTTTTTGGAGAAAATTCCCTAATGTCTTTGGAATTGTTATTCCTTTTGAGATGACACCATCTTTTACGAGGAATAAATAGGCAGTGGATTTTGGAAGAAGGTTCTTTTTCTTTAAAAAAGTCAGCAGACTTTGGGAAGGAATCTGTACAGCGAGTTTTCCTTTACACAGATCAATTCTCTCTTCTTCTGTATTTTAGTGAATTCCTGTTCTTGGCGCAAACTATAACTATGAGCAGGTTCAATATACACCTCCGTGCAGTCATCTCTTTAATGCCACACTTTATGTAGCAGCACTAATGGCTTTTTATTATTGGCAAGGTTACCCGGACCCGGTGCCCCAAAAAGTTTTGGTAGAAGAGAGTAGAGATAGGAAGGATCTAGAATCAAAGGAGAAAGAGGAGGAGCCCGCAAAGGAGCGAAAGCAAGCATTGGATGCTTCTGGTTGAGCGGCAGCCAATTTATATGGAAATAGATGCACGGCACATTTTCAATGCGGATTTTCCCAACCCTCCCCAAGCACGCCTCGCCTGCTTCTCATAGTAACAAGCGAAAATCGATGGCCCTGGAAATGGGGTATAAAAATGAGAATCTCAATCGGAGTCTTAGCCAGCGCTCAGACGAAAAAGAAGACAGAGACATAAGAATACTATTTTCGAAAGAAACACTCTTTTCTGTGCCCTGACCCTACCTCTTTTTTTTTTGTGACGGGGTCATATTTTAAACAAAATACGTAGCGAAAGGTCGCTGCCGCAGTGGCCCTGGGTCTGCGTCCGGGTCAAATGCTCTATCGGTGAAATGGTCATATGTTCATGACACCGAACCAATTCCATGGTCCCCTTCTTCTTAAATTAGAAATACAAAAATTTAGAAAATGAACCTTCAAGAAACAGCTCGGGCCTCCAAAACTCAAATGAAGAATCTGAGAAAATAGTATTTTTTCCATGTCGGAACGTTGTCAGTCGGTGCTACGGCCGCGACCCTAAATATATACCCGATACTCAGTCAGTTTGCCTCACCTCCGACAAAGGGCGCATATAAGGCACGAGAAAGAGTGTGAGATAGAGACAGAAAATGAGTGAGCGGCGTGGCCACGCTACGTAGACACAGAAATTTCATTTGTTCCGTCTGCCTACAATAATGATCCGATCATCTTAAAAAGAGTATAAGGGTTTATTAGATTTGTGGGGAAACTGGAAGCGTTTCCGACCCCATAAAGTACTTACATGTATATTAATCAGCATGAATAGCCGAGTCGATTGAGCCATGTCTATCTGTCTGTCTGTCATTTCGTCAGTCACTCCCCATGAGCGCCTAGTACTACTATAAGAGCTAGAGCAACGACACTTTGTATCCAGACTTCTGTGATATGTTACTGTTACAAGTGTATTTGTATTCGCCCCGCCTCCTTCCGTACCCACAAAAAGACGAAAATCTGTGGCATCTACAATTTTAAAGATATGAGAAAACCAAAAACGGCAAATCTGAACCAGATCGTATCATTATTATAGCCAGAATGAAGAGAACAATTTCATTCTCGCTCTGTCTCTCTTTAACACACAAGTTTCATGGTCGGCTTTGCCTATCGCTAAAAATTACCGCCTAGATCTCAGAGACTATAGCTAGAGCAAACAAATTTGGTAACCACACTCCTGTGATATCGAACCGGCACAAGTATATTCCACAACTTTCGCCCACCCCCTTTCGCCCCCGCAAAAGACGAAAATCTGTGGCATCCACAGATCTTAGAGACTATTAAAGTAGAGCAACAAAATTTGGGATTCACTTTCCTCTTAGATCTCACTGCTACAAATTTATTTAAAAATTTCGCAACAATCCCTTTCGCCCCACAAGAAACGAAAATCTGTGGCATCCACAATTTTAAAGATACGAGAAAATTTAAGACGCACAATTATAGAGAATGGCCATATCGACTAGATTGCCGAATCTGGATCAGATCGGATCATTATTATAAATGAAACGAGGGGGAACGTTGTGAGTTGCTGCGGACACCGCAACTCTACAGTTATACCCGATACTAAGTCAGTATGGCTCTCCTCCGGCAGACGCCGCTAATATTAAACGACACGACAAAGAGTGCGTGCGAGAGAGACAGAAAATCAGTCTGAGCGTGACGTCGGGCGCTGCGTAGCCACTGCAAATTGATTTTTATACCCGATACTCAAAATGAGTATTGGGGTATATTACCAGAAGTCTGGGTCCAAAACATCGTTGCTCTAGCTCTTATAGTCTTTGAGCACTAGGCGCTGAAGGGGACGGTCAGACGGACGGACGGACAGACGGACAGACAGACAGGGCTCAATCGACTCGGCTATTGATGCTGATCAAGAATATATATACTTTATGGGGTCGGAAACGGTTCCTTCTGGACGTTACACACATCCACTTTTACCACAAATCTAATATACCCCAATACTCATTTTGAGTATCGGGTATAAAAATCAATTTGCAGTGGCTATGCAGCGCCCGACGATACTTTCTGACTGATTTTCTCTCTCGCACGCATTCTTTGTCGTTCAATGCTAGTGCCGCCTGCCGGAGGAGAGCGATACTGAATAAGTATCGGGTATAAATGTAGAGGTCGCAGCAGCAACTCACAACGTTCGCCCTCGTTTTTTCTTCAAAGCTGTGGATGCCAGAGATCGCTTTTTGTGATATCACAGAAGAATGGTTTCAAAGTTTTATGTTCTTTGAGATATAGGCGCTCATCGGGACGGACCGGGTATTAAGACCTAACTCTACGTGCGTGGGTTCTCCCTCCCATTTCCGCTGTCGCCTCTATCTATTCCTTCCATGCCATAAAAACTAGGTTTTCTTCGCCCAGCAAATCGCTAGGGTAGCAAGTTTTCTCTTCCCAACCCCAACCTCATTGTCATTCCAATTCTTGTGCCCTGCCCTACGCTTTTTTATTGATCAAATCAATTACACAATCATATGTCAAGCTCAGCGGCCCGCCTTGTTTTCCTCCATGCTATAGACTCGGCCGCAGACCCCGACGTACTGCCTCCCCTATCCGAGTGCCGTACTTCCTTCCCTTCCATTCGACACTTGCCACACTTCTTTCAATCAAATCAACCGCGCCAAGAATTACCCACACACAAGACCCCAGCGACGCCCACACCTATCGCCCACATAAGTCCGTAATAGCGTCCCCAACGCGTTTAGCTAAAGCAACTGAAGGTTAAAACTGGCAGCCACGGCTGCAGGAGCCTCTGAGGAAAGAGCGGCTGATGTTCGCCTCGGAAATGAAATCGTATCTGTTCTGGGGATATCTTCCTGAAAGGGCAAAATCTATTAATTTGAAATCTCCTTCTGTTACTCTCATACAGGGAACATTCGACATTATTAACTTTGGTATGTTTACTATTTTTTTTGTAAAATGGTTCTCTAGTACAATCTTTACTTTGCAATCGAAATCGGATTTAATTCAATCAGAATTATCCAATCCAATGATATATAAACTTGCTACGAATTCCCTATGTTAATTGACTTCAGGCCTGTATCGAAGCACAAAATCATTGATGAACATCCTTTCATTTCAATTGTTTTTTGGACGGTGAGAGTAAGGTAGAGGTAGAGCGCAGTCATGGGTGCGAACATTTTAAATGAATTTTCCGCTTGATTTTAGTTTCAATTTTGAGTCCGAAAGCTGTCGACGCTCGATTCTGGTTCATTTTCATTTCGAGGACCAGCTGAATAGGAAAGAGAGATAGGGACAGAGAAAGAGAGAGAACATTTCAATGGGTTCCAACAAAAAGTTTCAGCAAATAAAACTTCCAAGTGTCTGCCAGGAAAGCAGTCCGAGCCCGCTCAACGCTCCAAGCAGTTTGGGGAGGGCATCCAGAAGTCAGGTGGCAGGTAGGCAAAGGCATTCTGAGACAAAGTCAGTTAGTCGCAAGTTTAAATTGAGTGACCTTTTGCCGCAATTGACTGTGCCGAAAGTTTTGCGGCTCAGTCAGGATTCCAGCAGCCATGCATCCTTCCCCATTGCTCAGGGGGTTCTGAGACTATCCATCAAAGATGCAATTTGTGAGGTGGATTGGACAGTGCAGATAAGGCCTGGACTGATGGTGGGAAAAAACGACAGAAAGTGACTGGTAAAACGAGCCCTGTTGCACATTAAAACTGAAACTTGTGATCCACTAGAGAATGTTGCACATGATGGCAAAGCATTCTGAGGATGAAAAAACAGCTGGCTGGATATCTATTAAACCAATCCCCTCCGTACAACTCTGCAAGTGTACATACATATGTATCTCCCCTTTGCCATACATCCTCGCCTTTTTATGGCCCATTGTCTAAGGTTTCATTTGTCCCCGAAAAAAACTGCATATTGATTCAAAAGTTTCCCAAGAACTGAGACTAGTCAGATGATGGAAAGTTAAGGGCAGACAAAAGAGATGCCGGACCGGACCCGAAATGAACGCGGAAAATAATTTTCCTAGACGGAATGTTATCTCTCAATTCTTTGTAGTCAGTTTCTATGTCTGAGTCTGTCCCGTTTCCGTTAATTTCCATGGTTATGTGCACTTTGGATTCCAATAAAGTGACAGCCTGTAATCAACAAAATATACTCACTAAATGAGCTATTTTTCAAGATAACTTTCTACCTAGTCGAAGTTCTGATAAGCTCTAGCTATCTGTTTAGTCTTTAGTTCAGTTTCGAATAAAAGTGATGAAATTGGAACATTTTGAGTAAATAAAGATTTCCTAACTTATGCACAACGATTTTGAGCAAAGAATTAAATTATCGTCTATCTTTGGTCTAAGCCTACTTCTACCTACCCATTGGTGAATTTTCAGGAATTTCGCTTGATTCGCCGCATTTGCAGGATTACGGAAAATGTCCAAGGTATTATCCAGCCTCAATGCTTGACGCTACCCGTAGGTCCGCGCACGTCCTTGTTAATAGCGAGGCATTCACTTTTGCTGCTCCATTTTCCCTGAAATATTTTCAGTCTTTCGGATTTATTGATTGGTTTTATTCTCGGCCATCTCACCATTTTTTCTTGGTTTCAGGTCGGCTGAGTTCAGTTGTATTTGTTTCAGTTGGTGGAGCTTGGATTCTTTTTGGGTGTCCTTGACTTTTGCCAGGCTCGCACTTTGTGAACACTTTTTGGCAGTCTCATCGCCATCGCTAAACCATAGCCGTCGACAGAGTGAACTCCCTTCCCCCTGTCTTAACCCTGTTATTATTGGCTGACCAAGTTGTGCAAGAGTTTTAAAATAGTTTTCATTCTTTTAGATGTTTTTTTACTGGGTACTTAAAGAGTATGGTGTATATTAGATTTGTAGCCGGAAGCGTTTCCGACCTCATAAAACCGCCCCAACAAAGGACGAAAATCTGGTAGCACTCACAATTTCGAAAATTTAAATTATTGACAGAATTATAGAGAAAGAACATATCTATCGGATTGACGAATCTGGATCAGATCGGATTATTAATACAACCAGAAGGAACAAATCAATCAAGGAACAGCAAATGGCTAGGCAACGCCGTCCACGCGCTTACTTATTTTCCGTCTCTCTCTCACACACTCTTCGTCGTGAATGTGTGCGCCCTCTGGCGGAGGGAAGGCATACTGACAGAGTATCGGTCATAAATGTACAGCCGCCACGGCTCGCGGTTTTTCCTCTCGTTTGTACTACGGTTTTTATCGAGCGTCTTTTCTTCGTGTGTCTGCCTCTGCAGTTACATGAGGTCTGGGAAATAAGTAAATTTTTCGGCTTTTTTTCCTATATTAGTGCCTTGGCAATGTTGCAGCAAACATTTCATGTTTTTGTTGATTGCTTGAAAGGCGAAGTTGGTTTTAAATAAGGAACGGGCAGAGCTCATAGCGCCAATGTATTCATGATAGGATGAAGGTCAGTGGGCGAGGGGAGCATATTTGTCTATTATGGAAAGTCTGGGGGCGAACTCTAAAAGAGCCAGAGCGAAAAATTGTTCCTTCTGGCTATAATAACGTTCTGATCTAAGCCGTAGGTTTCACCACAACTCTAATGTACCTCTATATACTCTTTTTGAGTATTGGGTACACAAAAAAACGCAAAAGGCAAACGGTGTAAAACTTAACGTGTTGGATGTCTTAACGTCTTTAATGTGTGCGCACGTCCTCCCCTCCACTGTTTGTTACATTCCATCCCATTCCAAACATAACAGCCCTAATGTTCCCTTATTATTATTTCATCATATACTTTCACATTCTGGGTGATTGTATACTCTTTATCTACCTCGCTCTCTGCCTAGCTATTGCCTTTTGCTAATTATTTAGCTCAATTCTCTGCCTTTCAAAATTCATTTTTATACCCGATACTCAAAATGAGTATTGGGGTATATAAGATTTGTGGTGAAAATGGATGTGTGTAACGTCCAGAAGGAATCGTTTCCGACCCCATAAAGTATATATATTTTTGATCAACATCAATAGCCGAGTCGATTGAGCCCTGTCTGTCTGTCCGTCTGTCCGTCCCTATTAGCGCCTATTGCTCAAAGACTATAAGAGCTAGAGCAACGAGATTTTATATCCGGACACACTCTTCTTGGATATGTCACTGTTACAAGTATATTTCAAAACTTTGCTTCGCCCATTTCCGCCCCCACAAAGGGCGAAAATAATTACACACACGTAGCATAACCGGATTTGCTTAGCGCAAAACATTAGCGCCTAGATCTTAGAGACTATAAAAGCTAGAGCAACCAAATTTTTCATCCACACTCCTGTGATATCAGACCTTGACGAGTTTGTTACAAAATTTGGCCACACCCCCTTCCGCCCCGCAAAGGACGAAAATCTGGGGCATCCAAAAATCTATTAGAAAAGACTATTAGAACTGACTGTAGAGCTCTCAGTGTTACAAAACTATTTATAATTTTTTCACTGCAGAACTCACTGTTACAAGTGTATTACTTTTTGCTCACTGTAGAGAGCTCACTGCTGCAAGTGTGTTTTAAAATTTCGCCCCACCCCCTTCCGCCACAATTAAAGACGAAAATCTGTGGCAACCACAAGGAGAAAATTAAAAACGCACAATCATAGAGAATGGCCATATCTACCAGATTGTCGAATCTTGCCGAATCCGAAGCAGATCGGATTATTATTATACCCAAAGTAAAAAATCAATTTGCAGTGGCTACGCAGCGCCTGTCTCTCTCGCACGCACTCTTTGTCGTTTAATGTAGCCATACTGACTATGTATCGGGTATAAATGTGGAGTTGCGGTCTCCGCAGCAACTCACAACGTTCCCCCTCGTTATATATGTATGTACATATGTGTGTGCGGCTCATGATTGAATCAGAGGGATTCAGCGCTAGCTGACGTTCAATAAATCTGCCTGACCGGTATTTCGAGGGGACCTACTTGTATTACATAAATGCTTATTTACATTTTGTACGGGAGGGACAGGTAGCAGAAGAGAGAGTGAATTTCCAGCACTTTCCCGTTGGTATTATCTTTCTTAGGGCAGGAGTGAAGTATTTGATACCCTTGCAGGCCAATGGTAGCATTTTAAAATAATCAGCTCATCTTGGCGAGTCCGACTCATTAACATATGTATGTACATATGTAGTGTCTAATAAAGTTAATATGAAAATTTTCCAGCCACATATGTAAATTAAAAACTGAGGCAGCAGTGTCCATATACATATGTATGTACTCGTAAACAGCCAGGTGGACATTTCTTTATCGAACTGTTCGCACATGCTGAGAGTTAATATCTATATGTACATATGTACATTTGTGCATCTGTGGTTCTTCCCCTTTTCAGTTAAAACAGTTAAATACAGCTGGTGAAACTTATTATACCCACTATTGTAATGGGGTAGAAAAACGGGATCCTGCCCGACGCAGACACGCGAAAACTTTTAGTTTTTGTGACAACATACATAGGTAGACGATGAGACTGTCTAGTCGCGGGCATTTTTAGTGGCCTATAGTTATACATATAATGGTTTAATAGTAGAGACGTCAATAAATCAAAAAAAAACGTGTAAGCATAAGGAAGAAGCATAAAGCGACGCCAAAAAGAGCAGACAAAGAATGGCCGTTCCCTGAAGAGAGTGAAAGCAATGAGGGGAAATTTGTCGTTTTAATGTTTCGTAAAGAGTACGAAGGAGGTGTTGTGGCTGACTGAATATGCAAACAGACTGATTAATGGGCGACGGGTGATTTATTTATATATATGCGAGAGCAGGCCATGGAGAAAAACAGAATGCAGTAAGTCGAGAGCGAAGAGCATCTAAGCAAATACACCGGAGGAAAACGACGATGATTGAGTTGGAGAAGACCAATTGAACGTTGATCAAATGTATCCCATTCGGCATTTTGTCTTGATACATATGAAGTAACAATTTCGTTGTGACTGGAGAACCAAACAGAGCACTAAAATCAATACGTGCGTAAAAACGTATTAAGATTCTCTCACTGCTACTGCTCTCCCTAGGATCCCATTAGTAGGTGCGTGCATTACCAAGAAAAATATTGTGCGTCAGTCGTCGACGTTTTTTGAGTTGCTTCTACGCAGCCCTATTCTTTCGGACTTGGCTAGGCGACAAAAACCCATCAACCCATGTGTTTGATACAAGGAAATGGCACACAATCTGTAAAAAATGTATATGTATACATATGTACCTACATGTATACATCTTCAGATATAGCGTTGCTTTGTGTGGGGTTGATTGGCCCAATTTTAAGGACATTATGCACCAGGAGCCGTCGCCCATCGCCGTTTCCCTTTTTCCGACTACCTCAGTCTGGGCCGCAATCGCTGCGCCTATTTCCTTTTTGGTGACCAGCTCGTCGAGATCCCTTATTTCTAGGCAGGTCTCCTCTGTCATGGATCTAAGTTCAATAAATATATGTAAGCATGTATTGGTTTTTTTATTTTTATAAATTTCTTTTTTTGGAGCCATATAAAAAACACGCATATACACGAAAGTCGAAATGTTATCGTGCTATAAACGCCATGAAAGCATTTCGGATTTGCGGGGAGCCCGAAAATATTCCATTGATGTCGACCGGAACAGATCAAACTGCAGCTGTAGTATTCCTTCTGCGCGCAAGACGCCCACCAAACCAAAAAAAAAACTAAACAACCTTCTGGAGATGAGAAGTACCAGAAAACAAATGCGAGAGATACTCCAGCAAATTCCGAGCAGCCACTGCCCAACCAAGTTCCAAACAGAGCTGCTGATATTTTTAAAGGATATATGTACATATCGTACATATGTACACTTATCGGAAATAGAGCATAATTTTCCGGCAACATTTTAAAATTGTGAAAATGTTGGTCATCTCAGGATCCAATGAATGCAGACGGACTAGTCCGTCGCTTTTTTAAAGCTAAGATCTAAGAAAAAGTCATTGTAGCGGAACAACTTAGTTTAACGATTGATAGTCAGGCCATATAAATGTAATGGCACGCGCGCGAAATCGATATTATTCCGTATTTTGGTATATTTCTAGGGGTCAAACCGTATATTTTATAAATAAATCCGCAGTTACACTGATGTTTTGCCACCATTTCTAGCTCACACACTTTGTATTTTCATATTTTTCATATTTTCTAGTATTTTCCAGTATTCTTTAGGACGCGTTATGGACTCACCCTCTCGTCGAATTCACCAATGTAGAAATCGTGTAGAATCGCCACTTCGAACTATGTCCCAGGCCACTTTGAATATTAATTCGTAATCGGCATAGAATTCCTGATCGTTTGCCATCAAAATCAAAATTTTTTAAACGCGCCTACTGCTTATCTACATATGTGTAGTGGCAAACATGGCTGTAAAGTGGCTGGGTAACACAAGTTACGGTATTGGCTTTTTGGTAATTTAACAATATTTTCTCGCGTTCTCGCGTCTAGCCTGGAGTACTGTCATCTGAATGACTGTCAGGCTTCTGTTGCTGCTTGGGTTGTGCTGCTCCATCATTGAGGCGTACCTTGGTCTGGGGATTTACGGATGTGTTGCGATTTCACAGGCAAGAAGATTTGAGTGCTGCATTAGTCGGGTGTAGTAATTACTGCAGTGTCCATTGTAGATTTCTTTGACAGTTGAAATTTGGAGATCCGCGTGCAGTGTGTTGTTACTCACGTACCAGGGTGCATTAGTGATTGTTTGAGGGCTTTGTTTTGTAATGTTTGCAGTTTTTCCATTTGCGTGCTAGATGTTAGGGGTCCCTAACCTTAACCAGTCAATCTTTTTTAGCCGGACCCTTGTTTTGGTGACTACAGCAGCTACATGTTTGTTAAAGTTGAGCTTCTCGTCCATCTGCACGCCAAGGTATGGTAGGACCGCTGTTTTGGGTGGATGTTGCCCAGCTAGCCTAGGTGCTGGAGTCTGTTGTTGCGCAGGTGAGAGTGAATGCAAGACATGTGCAGCTTTTTGTGAGACTAATGGTAATTCCCCATTTTTTTGACCAGGAGTGATTTGATTTTGCAGAGAAGACCCTGAAACCAGACTCTATCGAAAGCTTCCTGAATGTCCATGTAGACAGCACAGCAATGTCGCTGCTGTCCGTAAGACCTGAGGATAAATTGTGTGGCTCGGCCGACTTGCTTCTCTGCGGAGTGCTGACTTCTAAAGCCAAATTGATGATTTGGTATGGCCATGGCAAAATGTTCTTCAAAGAGACGTATTTTAATAAGGCGCTCGAATATTTTTGAGAATCCTGTTAGAAGACTGATAGGCCTGTATGATTGAAGTTTATCCGGCGGCTTTCCTGGCTTCTGTTTTATTGTAATTTTGGCACATTTCCAAGCTTTTGGGAAATACCCTATCTGCAGGGCAGAGTTGAATATTAGCATAAGGTAGGAAATGGCAGATAGCGGTTAGACTTTTATGACACTGCTATCAATATAATCAAACCCAGATGACTTTTTTGACTAAAGTTTTTTGATTTCAGATTTTAATTCGTTGATGGTAAAAGGTCTGACGGACGGGAGAGAGGCCGTCAAGAAGACAGAACCGTTTTATTTGCATTTATACTCTTAAATTAGCATATTAAACAAAATTTATTGGCGCCAACTGCTTATTTTACATTTTACATGTAGTTGCAATGTTTTTAGCTGAACATGTGTTGCCTTACAGACGATAGTTTTATCTTTAACATTTCTTACATTATACATTACATGGAAGTTAAGGTAACATTAATATACAAAAATACTGGACAAAAATATGTTGCTGAAGCTTTATTTACAAACAGGAATTGACTTCTTATTATGCTTTCATTTTTTTCCTTTTTTTGTATTTTCAGAGTGAGACTCCAAGTCGACGACGGCAGCCCAGGGTCCAGCCCGGCGATGTTGAGGGAAAAACGTGTGACAGCCGGCCACATCCAGAGGCCCGGCAGATGCATAAGGAACTCTAGCGCCACCGCTGCTATACGCCATCTACATACTTGTATATGTACTAAATTCAAATAATACATGTCATATTTTACATTTTACATGTAGTTGCAGTGTCTTTAGCTGAACAATAGGAAGGTAACACTAGTTGTAGGTATTCGGTATTTTTTCATGCAAGTATTTTGAGTAAAGAAATGTAAGGTAACACTAGACTTAACATTAACATATTTTTTGTAAGGGCTATTGTGTTGCCTTACAGACGATAGTTTCATCCTTAACAGTTTTTACATTATACATTTGGCGCCACATGCGGAACTCCAGCGCCACCACTCCAATACGCCATCTACTTATCTCTATATGTAATAAATTCAAATAATACATGCCATATTTTACATTTTACATGTAGTTGCAATGTTTTTAGCTTAGCGATTGGAAGGTAACACTAGTTGTAGGTATTCGGTATTTTTTCATGCAAGTATTTTGAGTAAAGAAAGTTAAGGTAACACTAGACTTAATATTAACATGTGTTCTCTTTTACAATGGATTGCGTTTTCTCAGTCCGTTCCTGTCCTCGGAGCGGGCTCCATATAAGTGGCGGCGCAAGGCTGATTGTCAGCATCACGTTGGCTGGGTGCGAACCGCCGCAACTTTAGCATTTAGCTGGGTGCGGACCGCCGCAATTTTCAAATTTAGCTGGGTGCGGTGGACGAAACCACCGCACTTTACACAGACGAAGCCGCGTTGACAGAAGTTGTTAAACAGCCGCAATTTTCGCATTTAGCTGGGAGTGGTGGACGAAACCACCGCACTTTACACAGACGAAGTAGCGTTTGTGTGTGTGTGTGTGTGTGGGATTATTTCTGGCTGTTGGTTGGCTTGTGTCAGCTTCCATGGCATGCCGCGCCTGGGCGTTGGCTTGATCGGTCTCCTCCGCCTTCTCCCTCACCCGTTTTGACGTGAGAGTGGCGTCGGTTCGACGTTCCCTTTTGGGTTTGGCGCCTTTTTGTGGGGATTTGCGGTGGTTTGTGTTGGTGTTTGTGTAGCTCGGCTGCAGCCGCCGTCGCTGTGGCGTCAGCGGTGCGCGCTGGCGTTTTCTTTTTGTCTTTCGTATGCAACGGCGGCAATACGTAATTAGCATAGCGCAACGTAACCCAGCTCGAGCCTTCGCCTGTTCCAGCAGGTTAGGGGAGCCAGAGTTACGTTACGCTATGGGGACTTTATTTATACCAATACTTAATATAGCATTTTAGGTACAATTTGTTGAGGCTGTTACTTAATATAAATGTATGTAAATAGCTGTCTACGGTTGCTAACAGCAGCCGTAGGCAGCAAATACGATGCTTTAAACAGCACGAAATCTCCATTGCCGGCAGTGTTGCCGGCGCAATCGTCCATATGGGGAAATCTCTCCACTTTGGCAACAGTCCGTTTGCCAGAGGGGGGAGAGGGAGTGGGTAGAGCTAAAGCATAATACTCTAGACTATAGATAGATTTAAATGTAGATTATAATTAAGGGGAACATTTTGGTTGCCTTCATTGGCAGAAAAGGGAGATTATATACATATATATGTTATCTATTCTATGTCTTGTCTTTTATTTGTTTTGTCTTGTTTTTGTTTCTCCTCTGCCCACTGGTCCGGGGCAGCCAGAGCTATTGCTTGTTTTGTTTCTGTCTTCATTTCTTCCTTCGTTACTGTTCCGCCCTCTGGTCCGGGGCAGCCAGCATTGAGTTGAGCGTTTGTGTGGATGTGCGTTTGTATGTGCGCTTGTATGTGCGCAACGGTCAGTTGTCTCATCAGTGGAAATGGCCGAAGTCCACCACCTTCCAGTTGTTGTTGGCTTCTCTCTTCCTCTCAGGGAGTTTACTGGCGGCAATTCGAGATCTATAGGAGAAGGAGGAGACAGAAATTGCGCAGCAGAAATGCTAACGCTCATAGTTTTGAACAGCAGCGCCTTGTTCGGACGCGTTTTTGGCAGTCGGTCGCATGAGTCTTCTACTCTTTTTAATAATTTGCAGTTGTCCATTCCTATGTCGTTAGTTGCTCGGTTTAGGAAGATATTAAGCAGAGTGATCATTCCGTAACGGCCATTTTGGTGTCTGCTTTGTCCGGGGCATTCGTCGCGCTCGCATATATTTGTGTTTTCTTTCGTGCGTTTGTGTGTTCTGTGTCCAAAAGGGGCAGCCATGGTTGTTGCCTTCTTAGGGGCTGAACGGGAATTTGTTGGCGGTAAGTATTCACTGCTGCTGAGCATTTTGGTTGTTGTTTTCAGTGCTTCTTGTTCCTGTTGCTGACGGTGGTTGACTTTCATGGGCATTTGTGCTGGTGTGTGTGTGTGCGCTTCCATTGCCTTGGCCGTTCTCGCTATGCCGCGAATGTGTGTCAGCCGTTAGATCAGTGGATATCTCGTTTAAAGCTGCTTCAATTGCCAGGCCCAATTGCTCTAATCGCTGTCTTCTGCTGCTGATCGTCAAGTCTATTGTGGCTATGGGAGCAGGCTCCAGTAACCTTCGTCTTGGGAGTATGACCTCTGTGTAGTAGTTATACTCTTGTGGTGGCGACACTGGGCGATCCATCCTGATCAGCATCCTCCGCATGTCATCAAGGTCCCGGTCGTGGCTGATTTGGTCTTCTTCGGTGAACGGGCGCTGGTTAGGGATCATCTCAATTCGGTTCCATTCGTGTTTCGCGAGTTCTTTGGGAAGGTGTTTGGCAAGATACTCGGAATACCGGGGTCTAGAGATTCGGTGCGGTACGTAGGGGTCATTGACCACTTTGGCTGCCTCAATGTTGTGGTGGGATCTCATTTGCCCCGTGTACCTCTTGCACGTCCTCTCGTAAACTGCCTCAACCGTGTCCACTTCCAGGTCCCTGTGGATGGTGTCATTCCTCACATACCATGGAGCGTTACATATCAGTCGAAGGGTCTTGTTCTGCTCAACCTGGATCCGTCCAAATTCTGCGCTGGTAGCTAATGGACCCCATACGGCCAATGTGTACTGCCAGATCGGTGCGATCATCTGCTTGTACAGCATTACCTTGGTTTTGAGGTTCAATTTGCTGCTTGTGTTCAGGAGCCAGCGCAGTTTTTGGACCCTTGCCCTGACCTTTGTGACGACGTTGCTGATGTGCAGGTGGAACTGTAGCTTGGCGTCCAGCTTGACCCCCAGATATGAGTGCACGGCGACGCTACTGATTCGCTGGTCGGCGATGTGCGGCTGCAAATCATCATCTGGCTGCTGGATCGTGCGCAACGTATGCACTATATGCACAGTTTTGGAGGCATTGATGGTGATGCCCCATTGCTTTGCCCAGTTGGAGATGCTGAGCAGGAAGCGGTTGAGCTTTTGGGTAGCCATGAGCTGATTCATGCCAGTCGCCAGGATTGCTGTGTCGTCAGCATAGGTAGCCAAGAGCATACCCCTGTCGCGAGGAAGCGGCATGTCGTATGTATACAGATTGTATAGAACTGGCCCAAGTACGCTGCCCTGAGGAACGCCTGCTGCAATCTTTTTGTACCCTGACTTGACTCCGCCTGTGCATTCCACATAGAAAGTTCGATCGTCCAAGTAGTGGGACAAGACTCTGTATATTGCTGCCGGCAACAGCTGCTTCATCTTGTACTTCAGGCCCGAATGCCAGACTCGGTCGAATGCCTCCTGTATGTCCATGTAGATGGCTGAGCAGTACAGGTTGTTCTCATATGTGGACAAAATGAACTTCGAGACTCTCCCCAATTGGTGTTCAGCCGCGTGCACCTGTCTGAAGCCGAACTGATGGTTTGGAATAGCCTCGACAAATCCATCAGCTTCCATCATCCTGGTCAGAATGAGACGCTCAAACAGTTTGGACAGACCCGAAAGCAGACTGATGGGGCGATAAGATGCCAACTTATCGGCGGGTTTTCCTGGCTTGGGGATCATACTAACTGCCGCGTGTTTCCACCTGTTAGGAAAGCAACCAATCCTAAGGGAGCTGTTGCATATGAGTGCAAAATACAGGAGAGCAGACTTGGGTAGAGCTTTTATCGTCCGATTGTCAATCCTGTCCATTCCAGGGGCCTTTTTTACCTTCAGTACCTTGACTTGTGCCTCAATCTCAGGAAGAGTGATCGCCCTGAATCTCAAATTGGGACCAGGGGATCCAAACTCTTCAAGAGACTCCTCGATTGCTCGTATGTCGGCTGCCGCGCTGGTCAGTACAGGCTTGAAACGCTGCTCCAGATGCCTCGCAAAGGACTCTGCCTTCTCCTCCGTGCTCTTACACCAGGGATCGTCTGAATTGTCATCTCCATCGGCGCAAAACTTTCGGACAGGCAAGTTGGCTGCTGGCTGCCGCTTCAATCCATTGGTCAATCTCCACAGCTTTGCCATGCTGTAGCGATCAGTGGGATCGATTGAACCAATGATTGCGTCCGCGCGTCTGGCTTTGTCCGCTTCCAGCTCCTTATGAATCCTGTTGGCTAGCATGTTGTACAGGTGCCGCACTGCCGGATCATGGTTCCGCTTCAGTAGATTCCTCAGGCGCCTCTTGGTGGCAATCATCAGCCGTATGCGATTGCTGACCTGGTACTCAGCTTGGACTCTAGGTCGGACGGGCCTCCTCAAACCGCTTGTGGCATGTTCAGCTGCCTCCAACACGTTCCTCTCCAGAATGCTAGCTGCGTCATCAACATCCTCTGCTGACCTGAGCTCGGTATTCAGATGGATGTGCGAGTCAAGCCAAGATTGGAACCTCGCAATGCTGGACCCTGGGGGCAAGAGGCGTCTCCTGTTCACCGCCTCCGCTGGAGACATGCTCAACTGAACCACCATTGGGAGATGATCAGATGAGAGGTCATTCAGATGGGAGATATGCAGCAACTCATCCCTCACGCCCTTGTAGACCGCGAAGTCGATTGCCGATGGTGTGTGCCGAGTGTTATATGGGTAGTGGGTTGGAGATCCAGTAGCCAGGATGTTGCAGCTACTTTCCTGAACGGCCCTGAGCAGCTTTCCGCCTCTTCTGCACGCCCTTGCGTTTCCCCACCACGAGTTCTTCGCGTTCCAATCGCCAGCAGCAACAAATCTCGGCCCCAACTGACCAAACAATGCCAAGAAGTCCTCCTCAGTCCATTCCTGCATTGGGGGCAGTAAATGGAAGAGACCACCAGTCGGCCACCATCAGGCAGGGTCAGGGTAGCGGATGCACACTGAATGTGGTCCGTTGTTATGTTTGGCAGGGCAATATGAAGGATTCCAGCTCTGATTAAGAGCAGGGATCCCCCACGACCAGTCCCAGATGGGTGATTGGCACCGTAAGTACAGTATCCATTGACGCTGAAGGTCTCTGAGTTTTTAAAATGAGACTCAGAGACCATCAGAACGTCAACTTCGTGTCTGCATGCAAATGCCGCAAGTTCAGCTGTCTTCCCTCGGAGTCCCGAGGCGTTCCAAAATACAATCTTTAGATTGCTGTGGTGGCGGGTAGAGTAGTTAGCATTAGGATTATACATTTCTGGCAAATGAATTCGCCTGAATGCTAGCGTATAAACAGTCTGTAAGCTTTGTCATTTGAGCAATTAACACATCCATTTTTCCTTCCAGCTTTTGAGTAGATTCAGCAGCGGCGGCCGCATGCTGGATCCGCTCCTGAGTCAGCAGGGTGATGAGATAGTCCAGTTTCTGGCTGAGCTCATCGCTAGGACGGACACTCTGACTGCTCGCCACGGGCTGGAATCCAGTTGTGGTCGCCGCTGGCGGCACCGAATGCCATACTTGCCTCCCAGGAAGAGGCTGGGAATGACTCGCTGGTTGCCGTGTGCGGAGTGCATCGGCATAACTGCTCATTTGAACTGGAGGAGCAGGAGCTCTTGCGCCAGAGCGCGCTCGCCGGCGGCTAGGTTGCTGCAGTGCTGGAAATCCCTGCTGGTTCATGACGGGTGGCTGGCGGGGACGCCGCAAACCCTGAGTGGCGGGTAAGGTAGGCATCGAAAGTTTATTTAGCATCTTGTTGGTCTGATCTAACCCATTTCTTCTTTTGTTGCAGTACTCCTTATACTTCACACAGCCACGGTAGCTGGCAACATGGGGACCATCACAATTTGCGCATTTCGGCACCTCCTCCCGCTTCTTGGGGCAGTCCTTAGGGTCGTGCTTATCGCCGCACTTCAAACAAATAACTGCACGGTTGCAGTAATTCTTCGAGTGCCCAAACATCTGACACTTATGGCACTGAGGAACACCTGGCGCACGTATGGGCTTCTCCACCTTGACCCGTTGGCTGCAGATTGCCGTTAGTTCATAGATGTTATTGTTAATATCCTGAGGCTCTAGCTCAACCTCGAATAGGTCCAGTGGCTCCTTTGTAAACCTTTTAAAGATATTGGCAATATGCCTCACTTTATATCCGAGTCTTCCGAGCTGTTCACGCACCCAATCTGTGGGTGTGGAGCGGTGCAGGTGGCGTATAACAATACGCATTCCCCTCTCGCTTTTCAGGCGAAACGTGTGGTGTTCGACACCTTGTCCCTCATTTAGGAGCCGGATCAGGGCCCTATGTCCATCTATGGTGTGGCACATTACCTTTAAAGACCTATTAGCAGCCGGCCTGGTATCATATGTACCAGCGCCAATGGCATTATCAAAGCACTGTAGTAGGGGAAAAATATCTGTGACATTAGGAATGTAAATGGGGGCTGGCCGCACAATTTTGGCGTCAGCAGTAGCAGCAGCATTGTTAGCGTGCGCAGTAGTAGGGGCAGGCGGGGGGTGGTATGAGAAGTAGAGGGCCTGTTTGTGGGAACAGGTTCCTCGGCTTCCGTCTCTCCCTCGCTGCAGTCAGCATCCACATCCATATCAGCATCAGAAAGAATATTGTAATAATTTGTTGTACTCATCTGGTTGGGGTCCCGCTTCTCCTTCGAGGATACTATCCGTTTGACCATCTTGGCCGACACCTTTGTAATCGGCGAGGCCAGGGTGGTCGTCCGCTTCTTATTACGGGCCTCCGACTCGGCCTTCAGCATGGCCATCACCTTCCTCTCCTTTGCGAGTTTTTCCCGCTGCTCCTTGAGAATCTCGTGCAGAGTCATCTGGCTCGGCACGGATGCTGCAAGGGCAGTAGGATTGGTAGCGTCAGCAGTGGCAGAACTGCCAGGGGCACAGGTAGCAGTAGAGGCAGCAGCAGCACGGGCAGCACCAGTAGAAACTGGCGTGCGTTGACCAGCACCTACACGAGCAGTACTAGGAACTGTAGATGTTGATGGGCGTTTAGCTGTGGCGGCAGCTACGCGAGTAGGGGCGGTGGCTTTAGCAGCAGCACCAGGAATGGCAGCACAGGCAGTAGCAGCAGAGGCAGTAGCAGCAGAGGCTCTGGTCAGCATGGCAGAGGGGGGGGCTAGCAATGGCTTCACAGTGATCGGGGCCTGCATCAACTTGGCTGCAGCGGCAGCTGAGGTTGATGGCATGTCGCTGGTCAAATCTGCCAATGAGCTCGAGCGACAGGAAAGGGGGCGTAGATCACTCTGCGATATACCCGACATTTTGTTCTTGTTCGTCTTGCGAACTAAATTGGTAGTCTCTCTTCATGTCGAACCAATTCCCATCGCCACCTGCATTAGCAGGGGGGAGGGAGGCTGACATGAAGAGAGAACCGTTTTATTTGATTATACTCTTTAGCATATTCTACAAATTGTTTCGCGCCGGCTGCTTATCTACATTACATGTAGTTGCAGACGTGGCTGTAAATTGGCAGGGTAACATTTGTTACGGTATTGGCTTATTTGGTATTTCTTAACAGCTATCGATAATTTGGCTAGATGCCAGGGTAACACTAATCTTATTGCTACTTTGTTTACATTGTTTTTAATTTTTTATAATTATTTCAGGTGGAGTATGCGGCCATGGAGAACATCATTACGCCTATTGGTCTCGTCGTCGGCTGCGAAGTGGAATCCTTGCGAGTGTCGGCGCTAAACTGGGACTGCAGGACAGCATCAACAGGGCTGAAGCTGGCCGAGGTCCAGTGCATCGACATTCTGGATGTGGATTACCAATTTCTGTGAAGGTGAAGTGGCTTCGTATCTGTGGAAGAATAGAAAGGTTTTTAGTTTCTTTTCAGCCGCCGCCATCATCTGGATTCTGGAGCTGCCGCCGTCCATCATCAGGTTCTCTGCTGGGGCCGTCATTTGCCTGCGTATCAGCTGCATTAGCGCTACTGCGGCTGATTTCCATATTGTGTGTTGCAAACGGATTTCGCAGCCAGTTCTCGCGTCTGACTTGGAGCAATATTGATTGGATGGCTGTCAGGCTTCTGTTGCTGTTTGGATTGTGCTCTTCTATCATTGCGGCATACCTTGGCCTGGCCAGCCTTCTTGGAATGTATGGGTGCGTTGCGATCTCACAGGCAAGTAAATTTGTGTGCTGCATTAACCGAGTGTAGTAGTTCCTGCAGAGTCTGTTATAAACTTCTTCCACAGTTGCTACTTGGAGATCCGCATGCAGTGCGTTGTTGCTCACATACCAGGGAGCATTTGTCATTGCTCTGAGAGCTTTGTTTTGGATCGTCTGGAGCTTTGCCATTTGCATGTTTGAAGTCAGTGGCCCCCAGACTGGCATGGCATACTGCCATATTGGGGCAATCAGCTGCTTATAGAGGAGGACCTTTGGAGGTAGTGGGAGTTTGCTGTTTCTGCCGATGATCCAGTCGAGCTTTTTGATCCGGGCCCTTGTTTTAGTGACAACAGCCGCTACGTGCTTATTGAAATTGAGCTTCGTATCCATCTGTATTCCTAGGTATGGCATGACGGGTTTTTTGGCCAGGAGTTGCCCGGCTAACCTTGGAGCTGGAGTGTGTAGCTGCACAGGTGAGAGAGTGTGTAGAACATGAGCAGTTTTTGCAAGACTGATGGTTATTCCCCATTTCTTAGCCCATGATAATGCATCAGCCAGGAGCCGCTCCACATTTTCGTTGGCTTGTTTTGGACTTGGGGCAGATACGAGGTATACTGCGTCATCAGCGTACGTTGCTAGCATTTGGGTTGAGTTTGCGTGTCTTGGTGGCTGCGGCATGTCGGCAGTGTAAAGGTTGTAGAGTACTGGGCCAAGTACGCTTCCTTGCGGCACTCCAGCGGTTATGTGCTTTAGGCTTGAGGTGATGTTGTTGCAGCAGACGACTTTGAAGCTTCTGTCTGAGAGATAGCTGGTGAGTAGAATGTTTAGATTGTCAGGTACTACCGTTTTAACTTTGCAGAGAAGACCCTGATGCCAGACTCTATCAAAGGCCTCCTGGATATCCATGTACACAGCACTGCAATGCCGCTGCGCTTCGTAGGATCTGAGGATGAATTGCGTGACTCGTCCGATTTGCTGTTCCGCTGAGTGCTGACTTCTGAAGCCAAATTGATGGTTTGGAATAGCCATGGCAAAGCTTTCTTCTTCAAAAAGTCGTTTGAGGATGAGGCGTTCAAGGATTTTGGAGAAGCCTGTAAGCAGGCTGATGGGTCTGTAGGACTCAAGCCTATCACTCGGCTTTCCTGGCTTCCTTAACATTGAGATTTTTGCGCATTTCCAGGACTTTGGGAAGTGGCCGAACTGCAGAGCCGAGTTGCATATCAACAGCAGATACTCGATGGCGGATGTTGGCAGAGATTTAATGACGCGATTGTCGATACTGTCGAAACCGGGTGCCTTTTTCGTCTTGAGCTTCTTAATTTCCGATTTGAGTTCCTGGATGGTCACAGGTCTGATTATTTGAGCAGCTTCATCTGGACCGTTATCTTGTAATACTGCGTTAATTTCTTCTCTGTCTTCTAGGTCTGCCGTGATCTTTGGCGTGAAACGTGCTTCCAGGTGCTGCGCAAAGGCCTCAGCTTTTTCCTCCGTAGTTTTGCACCAAGGATCAGCAGGAGCTTGCTGCCCTTCCGCAACGTGCCTTCTGACTGGCAGATTTGGGATGGGCTGTCTCTTGATTGTGTTGGTAAGCCGCCACAGTTTCTGCATGCTGTACCTATCAGTTGGGTCGATGTCGTGTATCAGTCTGTTCATTTGTTTGTCTTTTTGCAGCTTGATCCGTTTACGTATTCTGTTAGTCAGCTGATTGATAGTGCGTGCAATGAGGGGGTTGGAGCACCTATCTTTTTGGTTGATTTTGCAGAGAATTCTTTTGATCTTGATCGCTTTCAGCGTTTGCGAGTCAAGATGGAAGCTTTGCGGTCCGTACACTGTGTGCTGGTTACTTGAGGTTTGCGAAGCCAATTCAGCTGCAATGTAAATGTTCTTTTCAAGGATAGCCACTGCATCATCTATGTCGTCGCCGTTGTGAAGTTCAGTCTCCAGATGGATTCGCTGTTCTAGGTGAGCTTGAAATCTTCTCTAGTTGGTTTGTGTATAATTTTATGGTATTTGTTGGCAACACTCTCTAGTTGGTTTGTGTTTATATATGTAAATTAATGTTATTTGTTGGCGTTTAAATTAATGTTATTTATTGGGGAGCAGAAAGCTTGTCGGTAGTAGTAGTGGTGGTGGGGGGGGAAGGGACTTTTGTCATGTCAGGGGGCACGGCACGGCACGGCACACGACAGACACCACAAAAGAAAAACAGGGCACAACAGAAGAATCGTCGATGGCGACACGAAAAAATGACACGACACGGTTTTCAAACGTCCGACGATCGCGACCTCTCGAGCGGGTGGACGAGATGAGAGTGGCGGACGAGGTTCATGGTGGAACTCTCAAATGTCCACCAACTCCCATACTCTCCCCCTCAACTCGACTGGCCCGATCGCCGATCGTCATTTACCGGTGCTCTCACCCCCGGTTCCACTTTCACTCACCCCAATATTGAGTGAGATGAAAGTAGTCCGAGGGCAGCAGCACCGATAAGTAGGCAGTGGAATTTTAATGGCCGTTTGTTTAGTGGCTGTGTGTGTTGTCGTTGGGCAATGGCTAGTGTCCTATGTTTGTGCTGTTTGTATTGGCTGCTCTGTTATAAGGGGATGGGATGGGAAGGGGGGAAATATGCCTGCTCCCGTATAACCGCCCGGATACTTTAAACTTCCGGATCTTACGATCCGGGCGCGTGACGCTCCGAAGAGTCGACCGCATAGCATCTTGTGGGCGGTTGTAATGGCATTGTTGGGGCGTTTGGCAGAGTGGCGAAGGATGGCAGTGTGGATTTGAATCCTGCTCAACTGCTATGGGTTTGAAATGGGTGGGGGTGAAAAGGGGAATGGCTGGGCGTAATTGCCGAAGTTGGCGACCGATAACACACCGGCATTGATAAATGCATTTTGAATTGGCTTTTTTGGTGTGTTATCGGCGCGGTATTTTTCTAATTGGCGTGGTATTTTTGGGTCATTAATGGCGTTACCACTTGTCAGGTATTTGGGAATGGGTGATAGTTGGGAAAGAAGAAGAAGAGGGAAAGGTAAATATGCTAAAATAAATAACTAAAATTAATTAAATTACATTACAGCTAAGGACAAACTATCTACAATTACTACAAATAAGGACTACAAAACTACAGAGATATATACAGGTAAAACAAACAATAATTACAATACATTTACACAACAATAAACATACTTAAATATCGTCTATTTTTAACAGGAGGACAACTACAACGAAGCACCGGCCGGCATGGCAAACGCAATGCAGAACATTGCGCCGCATACCGGCCGGCTCTGTTGTCCCCCTGTGCAGGATTAGTGGCACCATCTGGGAACTTTAGTGGCGATGGCTGGATGTGGGTGTTGGCGTGCATCGTGGGCAATGATGGTGTTGTTGGCGAGCGGCTCTGGTCCGGCCGCCCACGTTGCATCTGTCGTTGGTTGGTGTTGGCTGCTGCACTCGAGTGGCACTGGTCCGGCCACCCAACTGCATTGTCATCGTGTTGGCATTGGCATCGGTCTGTGATGCCAACGAGTCGTGTTATTGGCCGCATCCAAGTGGCGAACTGGTCCGGCCACCAGGATGCGTTGTCGATTTTAATTGCTGGCCGCATCCGAGTGGCACTGGTCCGGCCACCCAGGATGCGCTGTCAGGTGGATTGGCCTGGCCTCCTCGGCCACGTTCGTCGTCGGATTGTTGGTGTAATTTTGAGTGGCTACTGGTCCGGCCACCCAGTTGAGGAGGTGTTTGTTTTGGCGTTTGATTTTTTAGTTTGTGTTTATTTGCAGGTACTTGTCGGCGTTTGGATGTTATTTGTGGCGACCCTTGTCTTCTTTTGCAGGATTTGCCGGCGTCCGGCGGCTCAACACCAGGCCATCCCGCCCTCACATAATTGGCATGAGAGACGGGCACGACCCAGTGGAGCGGCAACAGACGCCAGCATCTGCGTCGTCGTTGGAATGGCAGCTGTCTTTTTGGAGTGGCGTGACGTCATTGGGATGGTCGGTGGCAGCGTCATCAGAAGGGGCCTCCTTTTCCGCCCATTTGGCAGGAAATTGTTGATGTTGATGGCGAGGCAGCTTCTTCATGGTCAGCTCTGTCTGGTGATTGGCAGGTAAGTGTGGATTTTGTGTGTTTTGACTGTTTTTCGTTGTTGTCCGTATTGACGTCTTTTTTCCTTTGTTTTAGTGGCTGGCTTCACCCAGGCCATCCAGCGCCTCGAATGGATCGCGGTCGGTCCACTCGTCGTCATCTTCATCGTCAATTGCTTCGCAGTCCATATCGGATTCAGAGTCCGATATGGCTGCGGCGTCAAAGTGCGTATTTGCGGTTGGTCGTGGTGATGGCTGTGTGGATGCTGCTGCTGCTGTTGTTGTCCGAAGTGGCGGCACTCCTCCCGTGCTCTCGTCCCTTGCCTGCAGCAGGTTTGTCAGAGACGTTGAAATTGCTGCCAGCTTTTCTTCCAGCTCTCTAATTTTTTCCACATATCTTTTCAGATTATGGGCACAGCTTCCATCGCACTGGGCGCCTGGCTGCTGCTGCTGCTGCTGGTGTTGGCGTGGCGTCGGAGCATCATTCGCGATCGGCTGCATCGGCTGGACCCTCTGGTGTTGGCGCCCCCTGGTCGATGGCTGGGGATGTTGGTCGCCATACCGATGCTGTTGCCGATGCTGCCGATCCGGTTGGTGTTGGCGCTGCTGCTGCGGGTTATGGAGTGGCTGTGGATGTGGCTGCTGCAGGCGACGTTGAATTGGCTGCTGTCGCTGTTGGATTGGCTGTGGCTGCTGATTGCGACGCTCCTCCTCCCTGGCGACCCTGTGGGCCACGAGCCGCTGCCTGGCTGCCTTGTAGGATGGGCAGCCCTTGTAGGCACTGATGTGCTGGCCCTGGCAGTTGGCGCACTTGGGAGCGACGTTCCTCGGCTTGCTGCACTCCGTCGTCAGATGTCCACCCGCGCATTTCATGCAGACAGCAGCTCGTCTACAATATGCGCGGGTGTGGCCAAACACCTGACATCGATGGCACTGGGCGGGGTCACGGGAGACTCCAAGTCTCTCAACCATGACGGGCCTCCCACCCATGCGTCGCAGCTTTAAGACGTCGTATTGGCCACGGTCCGGTTTGGGGGCAATCTCAGCCTCGAAGAGGTTGTATTGGCGGCTGCGATCGAACCGATCGGTGATTGCCCTCACAAACCGAACCGCGAACCCCTCATTCAGCATGCTGCTGCGAATCCAATCCGGCGGCGTGGAGTGGGAGAGTCCTCGGATGAGGATCCTCAACCCACGTTCCTGGCTGGGCTGATGCCCGAATTCGCCGTGCCGGATGTCATCGTCGGTGGTAGTGGCAGGGGTGTTTGTGATGGTGATGGCGGTGGTGGTGTTGGTATTGGTATTGGCGATGGTGCTGGTGTGAGTGGCGGTGACGGTGTTGGTGTTTGTATTTGTGTTTTGTGTTTGCTGCCGCTGCTGGTGATGGCGGCCCCGTCGTCTGGCCTGCTTCCTCTCACCCTCACCCTCATCGTCACTCCCACTGACAATGAGGGCGCGGCGTCGTTTTGGTGTTGCTGTTGGTGGTATTGGTGCAGGCTGGGCTATGGCTTGGATCGACCCGCTGCTCGAACTCGAACCAAGTTCGACACGCAACGGGTTCGATCCGGTCGTGTGTGTGTGTGTGGCTGCCCGTTGGCCGCTTTGGCGCTCTGCTGCTGCGCGTCGGCTTGCCGGCTCTCCTCCGTCTTCTCCCTCTCCCGTTACTCTCGAACGGTTTTGTATGTCCGAGAGCGTGAGAGGCGGGAAAAGTGGCAGTGAGAGCGGCGTCCTATCGGCCCTTCCCTTTGTGGTTGGCGGGTTTTTTGGATTTGGCGGGGTTGCGGGATTTGTGGCTAGTATTGGCGCTACTGTTGTTGCTGATGTGATGGGGCTCGAGGGGGGAGTGGCTGTGGCCGTGGGTAAATCGGCCATGGCAATGGCTGGGTACTCACGAGATGGGTCGCTGTGGCGTCGGCGCTGTGCATTGGCTGGGGCGTTGGTGTTGGCGCCTGCGCCGAGGGCTCTGCTGCTGCTGCTGCTATTGGCGGTGTTGGTGTTTGTGTTGATGGCTGCTGCTGCTGCTGCTAGGGCGCCTCTGCGGGCCGCTCTGCCGCCGTCGCTGTGGCGTCTGTTCGACCCTCGTCTGGCCATTCCTCTCGTCATAGTTGTTGTTAGTTTGTGTATTGGCGATTTGCTGTCTGTTTGCTGCTTCCAATTAAAAAGTCTCTTGTGTGTGTTTGTTTGTGTTTAATGTATTTATTGGCACTTTTATTCACTATATTCTCGTCTATCACAGTTTTCTCTTTTTAGTTTGTGAAGTTTGAGATGTTTGTTAGTGGCACAGTAAGATGTGGACGGGAATAAAAGTTTGTCACAGATAGTAATGGGTGTGGTGAAGGAAGGGCGGCACAGCACGGCACGGCACACGACAGACACCACAAAAGAAAAACAGGGCACAACAGAAGAAACGGTAATAGCGACACGAAAAATTGACACGAAATGGTTCTGGCACGTCCGACGAACGCGACCTCTCGAGCGGGTGGACGAGATGAGAGTGGCGGACGAGGTTCATGGTGGAACTCTCACATGTCCGCCAACTCCCACACTCCCCACTCGAGAGTCCCGATCGCCGATCGTCATTTACCGGTGCTCTCACCCCCGGTTCCACTTTCACTCACCCCAATATTGAGTGAGATGAAAGTAGTCCGAGGGCAGCAGCACCGATAAGTAGGCAGTGGAAGGTTTGAATGGCCTTTTGTTATAGTGGCCGTGTGTGTTGTCTTTGGTTAATGTCTCGTGTTCCATGTATGTGCTGTTTGTGTTGGCTGCTCTGTTTCAAGGGGATGGGATGGGAAGGGGGGGGATAGATGCCTGCTCCCGTATAACCGCCCGGATACTGTAAACTTCCGGATCTTTCGATCCGGGCGCGTGACGCTCCGAAGAGTCGACCGCATAGCATCTTGTGGGCGGTTGTAATGGCTTGTTGGGGCTTTTGGCAGATTGGCGAAGGATGGCAGTGTAAATTTTGGTCCTGCTCAGCCTCATTTGGTCGTTGGTTGCTTTGAAGTGGGTGGGGGGTGGGTGGGTGAGGAAATGGCTGGGCGTAAATTGCCGAAGTTGGCGGCCGTTAACACACTGGCATTGAGAAATGCAATTTGAATTGGCTTTTTTTTGTGTGTTATCGGCGCGGTATTTTCCTAATTGGCGTGGTATTTTTGTTGGTCATTAATGGCGTTACCACTTGTCAGGTATTTGGGAATGGGAGATAGTTGGGAAAGAAGAGGAAGAATGAAAAGTAAATATGCTAAAATAAATAACTAAAATTAATTAAATTACATTACAGCTAAGGACAATCTATCTACAATTACTACAAATAAGGACTACAAAACTACAGAGATATATACAGGTAAAACAAACAATAATTACAATACATTTACACAACAATAAACATACTTAAATATCATTTATTTTCTAACAGGAGGACAACTACAACGAAGCACCGGCCGGCATGGCAAACGCAATGCAGAACATTGCGCCGCATACCGGCCGGCTCTGCCGTCCCCCTGTGCAGGATTATTGGCACCATCTGGGATCTTGGTGGCGATGGCTAGATGTGGGTGTTGGCGTGCATCGTGGGCAAAAGTTGGAGATGGCGAGTGGCTCTGGTCCGGCCGCCCACGTTGCATCTGTCTGTTGGTTAGTGTTGGCTGCTGCACTCGAGTGGCACTGGTCCGGCCACCCAACTGCATTGTCATCGTGTTGGCATTGGCATCGGTCTGTGATGCCAACAAATCGTAGTATTGGCCGCATCCAAGTGGCTGCTGGTCCGGCCACCAGGATGCGTTGTCGATTTTTGTTGTTGATTGGCCGCATCCAAGTGGCTCTGGTCCGGCCACCAGGATGCGTTGTCAGTTGTTTTTGGCCTGGCCTCCTCGGCCACGTTCGTCGTCGGTTTGTGATGGCGTGAAGGCGTTTGCAGGTGAGTGTTTTTGTGTTTATTGGCAGCCTCCTTCATGTTTCTCCTTCCTTTGCAGGATTTGCCGGCGTCCGGCGGCTCAACACCAGGCCATCCCGCCCTCACAGAATTGGCATGAGAGACGGGTGTGACCCAGTGGAGCGGCAACAGACGCCAGCATCTACGTCGTCGTTTGGAATGGCAGCTGTCTCTTTGGAGTGGCGTGACGTCATGATGGTGTGGTGGCAGCGTCATCAAAAGGGGCCTCCTTTTCCTTCCCTTTGGCAGGAAATTGTCATTGTTGGTGGCGAGGCAGCTTCTTGATTGTCAGCTCTGTCTGGTGATTGGCAGGTACGTGTGATTATTGTGTGTTTTGGCCGTTTTTCGTTGTTGTCCGTATTGACGTCTTTTTTCCTTGTTGCAGTGGCTGGCCTCTGGATCGACGATTGGGCACATCAATAGGCGCCGCCCGAGCGCATGCTTTCGCGTGCGCTGGCGATTTGGGCCCTCCACACTTGGCCCAGTCCATCGAATGGATCGTGGTCGGTCCATTCATCGTCGTCGCCATCGTCTTATTCAGACGCGTCGCAGTCAATGTCGGACTCTGAATCCGATATGGCTGCTGCTGTATTGGCAGCGACTGATGGTATTGGCAGAGGGGCAGGAACTGCTGCTGCTGTTGGTTGGAGTGGGGGCATGGCTGTTGTGCCCTTGCCATTTGCTGCAGCCAATTTGGTGAGTTGCTCTGCCATCTGGTAAATCTTCCTTTCCAACTCATTTATCTGCTCTACATATAATTGCAGATTTTGAGCGCAGCTGCCATCGCACTGAGCTGCTGGCCGCTGCTGCTGCTGGTGTTGGCGTGGCGTCGGGGCATCATTCGCGATCGGTTGCATCGGCTGGACCCTCCGGTGTTGGCGCCCCCTGGTCGATGGCTGGGGATGTTGGTCGCCATACCGATGCTGTTGCCGATGCTGCCGATCCGGTTGGTGTTGGCGTTGCTGCTGCGGCTGTGGGTGGAGTGGCTGTGTGGGTGGCTGCTGCTGCAACTGTCGCTGTAGTGGCTGCTGATGTCGTTGTGATGGCTGCTGGTGACGATGTGCTGGCTGTTGCTGCTGGAGTGGCTGCTGCATTGGCTGTGGCTGTTGCCGTAGTGGCTGAGGCTGCTGATTCCGACGCTCCTCCTCCCTGGCGACCCTGTGGGCCGCGAGCCTCTGCCTGGCTGCCTTGTAGGATGGGCAGCCCTTGTAGGCACTGATGTGCTGGCCCTGGCAGTTGGCGCACTTGGGAGCAGCGGCCCTCGGCTTGCTGCACTCCGTCGTCAGATGTCCACCCGCGCATTTCATGCAAACAGCAGCTCGTCTACAATATGCGCGGGTGTGGCCAAACACCTGACATCGATGGCACTGGGCGGGGTCACGGGAGACTCCAAGTCTCTCAACCGTGACGGGCCTCCCACCCAGGCGTCGCAGCTTCTTTTTTTTTTGTGTGTCGTATGCAGCGGTGGCGATACGTAACTAACATAACGTAACGTAACCCAGCTCGAGCCTTGGCCTGATCCAGCAGGTTAGGGGAGCCAGAGTTACGTTGCGCTATGGGGACTTTATTTATACCAATACTTAATCTAGCATTTTAGGTACAATATGTTGAGGCTGTATCTTATAAATATTTGTAAATAGCTGTCTACGAGCTGCTGTTAGCAGCCGTAGGCAGCAAATACGATGCTTTGAACAGCACGAAATCTCCTCTGCCGGCAGTGCTGCCGGCGCAATCATCATTGGGGGAAATCTCTCCACTTTGGCAACAGTCCGTTAGCCAGAGCGGGGAGAGGGAGTGGGCAGAGCCAAAGCATAAAATACTCTAGACTTTAAATTAAGTTTAAGTTTACATTATCGACTAAGGGGAAACATTTTGGCAGAAAAGGGAGATTATATATGTATGTTTTCTATTCTAATTCTTGTCTTCTTATTTGTTTTTGTCTTGTTTACGTTTCTCTTCTGCCCACTGGTCCGGGGCAGCCAGAGCTATTGCTTGTCAATTGGAGTAATTAGTACTAGTACTATACATTACTGGCATAAGAATTTGCCTGGATGCTAGCGTATAAGCAATCTGTCAGCTTAGTCATCTGTGCAATTAGTACATCTATCTTCCCTTCCAGTTTCTGGGTAGATTCAGCAGCGGCGGCCGCATGCTGGATCCGCTCCTGTGTCAGCAGTGTGATGAGGTAGTCCAGTTTCTGGCTGAGTTCATCGCTAGGACGGACACTCTGACTGCTCACAGTGGGCTGGAATCCGATTGTGGTCGCTGTGGGTGGCACCGACTGCCATACTTGCCTCCCTGGAAGAGGCTGGGAATGACTCGCTGGCTGCCTTGTGCGGAGTGCATCGGCATAGCTGCTCATCTGAGCTGGAGGAGCAGGAGCTCTTGCGCCTGAGCGCGCTCGCCGGCGGCTTGGCTGCTGCAGTGCTGGAAAGCCCTGCTGGTTCATGACGGGTGGCTGGCGGGGACGCCGCAAACCCTGAGCGGCGGGTAAGGTAGGCATTGAAAGTTTGCTCAACATCCTGTTGGTCTGTTCTAACCCATTTTTCCTTCTGTTGCAGTATTCTTTATATTTGATGCAACCACGGTAGCTGGCAACATGGGGACCATTACAGTTGGCGCATTTCGGCACATCCTCCCGCTTCTTGGGGCAGTCCTTGGGGTCATGCTTCTCCCCACACTTGAGACATACAACTGCACGGCTGCAGTAGTTCTTCGAGTGCCCAAACATCTGACACTTATGACACTGGGGAACGCCTGGCACGCGTATGGGCTTCTCGACCTTGATCCGCTGGCTGCAAATTGCCGTTAGCTCATAGATACCATTGTTGCTCTCCTGTGGCTCAAGCTCAACCTCGAATAGGTCCAATGGCTCCTTTGTAAATCTTTTATGTATATTGGCAATATGCCTCACCTTATATCCGAGTCTACCAAGCTGTTCACGCACCCAGTCTGTGGGTGTGGAACGGTGCAGGTGACGTATGACGATACGCATACCCCTCTCGCTTCGCAGTCGAAATGTATGGTAATCCACACCTTCCCCCTCAGATAAGAGCCGAATTAGGGCCCTATAGCCATCTATTGTATGGCACATGACTTTAAGAGATCCATTGTTGGCAGTCTTAGTGTCATATGTGCCTGCGCCAATGGCATTGTCAATGCATTGGAGCAGGGGAACGATTTCAGAGACGTTGGGAATGTATATAGGGGCTGGCCGCACAATTCTGGCGTCAGCAGTAGCAGCAGCATTGGGTGCGTGCGCAGTGGTAGGGGCAGGCGGGGGGGTGGTGTGAGGAGTAGAGGGCCTGTTTGTGGGAACAGGTTCCTCGGCTTCCGTCTCTCCCTCGCTGCAGTCAGTGTCAATATCCATGTCGTCATTGGCTACGTCGTCAGCATCCGAGAGTATTTCGAAGTAGTTCGTTATACTCCTCTGGCTAGAGTCAGGCTTCTCCTTGGTGATTGCTGTCCGCTTGATCTTCTTGGCCGACGCCTTTGTAATCGGCGAGCCCAAGGTGGTCGTTCGCTTCTTGTTCCGAGCCTCATACTCTGCCATCAGCTTAGCAGTTGCTTTCCTTTCCAATGCCAGTTTCTCCCGCTGCACCTTGAGGATCTCGCACAGAGTCGGCTGGCTCTGCACAGGTGCTGCAAGGGCACCAGTAGAAACTGGAGGACGTTGAGCGGCGTGGGCAGCTACACGAGCAGCACTAGCAGTAGTAGGAGCTGTTGCAGCTGGAGGGCGTTTAGCTGCGGCGGCAGCTACGCGAGTATGGGCGGTGGCTTTGGCAGCAGCAGGAATGGCAGCACAGGCAGCTGCAGCAGAGGCTCTGGGTAGCATGGCAGCGGGGGGGCTAGCAATGGCTTGATTGACAGTGCAGCGGACGGGGCCTGCATCGACTTGGCTGCAGCGGCAGCTGAAGTTGATGGCATGTCACTTGTCAGATCCGCCAATGAGGTCGAGCGATAGGAGAGGGGGCGCATGTCAGTCTGTGAGATTCCCGGCATTAGTTGCGGGGGGGAATGCAGATCATCTTCGCTGTCCGAAAAGGGAGCACGTGAGGCCACAGTGGGCTTCTTCTTTGACTTGGGACACGGTTTGCGTACCATTGTTTATTGTTTTTTGTGGCTTTATTAGCGCAATTTGACACAAGTGTGAGAATGGTGAAGGGGGGGGGGGGGGCAGCAGCGGCTGCAGCCTACCCCACGTTTTTTCACTTTCGGCACTTTGGTTATGTTGTAGGTCAGTGAAAAACTTATACACGGCACAACACTTCGCGTTGCCCGGAATGTATTTACAGAATATTGCACAATGTATATTAATACATGTGCAATATAATTTGCGAATTTTTGGCAATGTTTAATGCTTTAATTTTTTGATTTTTGCGGAACGTTTTTGTTTGTTTTTTTTTTTTTTTTTGTTTGTGTGTCGTATGCAGCGGTGGCGATACGTAACTAACATAACGTAACGTAACCCAGCTCGAGCCTTGGCCTGATCCAGCAGGTTAGGGGAGCCAGAGTTACGTTGCGCTATGGGGACTTTATTTATACCAATACTTAATCTAGCATTTTAGGTACAATATGTTGAGGCTGTATCTTATAAATATTTGTAAATAGCTGTCTACGAGCTGCTGTTAGCAGCCGTAGGCAGCAAATACGATGCTTTGAACAGCACGAAATCTCCTCTGCCGGCAGTGCTGCCGGCGCAATCATCATTGGGGGAAATCTCTCCACTTTGGCAACAGTCCGTTAGCCAGAGCGGGGAGAGGGAGTGGGCAGAGCCAAAGCATAAAATACTCTAGACTTTAAATTAAGTTTAAGTTTACATTATCGACTAAGGGGAAACATTTTGGCAGAAAAGGGAGATTATATATGTATGTTTTCTATTCTAATTCTTGTCTTCTTATTTGTTTTTGTCTTGTTTACGTTTCTCTTCTGCCCACTGGTCCGGGGCAGCCAGAGCTATTGCTTGTCAATTGGAGTAATTAGTACTAGTACTATACATTACTGGCATAAGAATTTGCCTGGATGCTAGCGTATAAGCAATCTGTCAGCTTAGTCATCTGTGCAATTAGTACATCTATCTTCCCTTCCAGTTTCTGGGTAGATTCAGCAGCGGCGGCCGCATGCTGGATCCGCTCCTGTGTCAGCAGTGTGATGAGGTAGTCCAGTTTCTGGCTGAGTTCATCGCTAGGACGGACACTCTGACTGCTCACAGTGGGCTGGAATCCGATTGTGGTCGCTGTGGGTGGCACCGACTGCCATACTTGCCTCCCTGGAAGAGGCTGGGAATGACTCGCTGGCTGCCTTGTGCGGAGTGCATCGGCATAGCTGCTCATCTGAGCTGGAGGAGCAGGAGCTCTTGCGCCTGAGCGCGCTCGCCGGCGGCTTGGCTGCTGCAGTGCTGGAAAGCCCTGCTGGTTCATGACGGGTGGCTGGCGGGGACGCCGCAAACCCTGAGCGGCGGGTAAGGTAGGCATTGAAAGTTTGCTCAACATCCTGTTGGTCTGTTCTAACCCATTTTTCCTTCTGTTGCAGTATTCTTTATATTTGATGCAACCACGGTAGCTGGCAACATGGGGACCATTACAGTTGGCGCATTTCGGCACATCCTCCCGCTTCTTGGGGCAGTCCTTGGGGTCATGCTTCTCCCCACACTTGAGACATACAACTGCACGGCTGCAGTAGTTCTTCGAGTGCCCAAACATCTGACACTTATGACACTGGGGAACGCCTGGCGCGCGTATGGGCTTCTCGACCTTGATCCGCTGGCTGCAAATTGCCGTTAGCTCATAGATACCATTGTTGCTCTCCTGTGGCTCAAGCTCAACCTCGAATAGGTCCAATGGCTCCTTTGTAAATCTTTTATGTATATTGGCAATATGCCTCACCTTATATCCGAGTCTACCAAGCTGTTCACGCACCCAGTCTGTGGGTGTGGAACGGTGCAGGTGACGTATGACGATACGCATACCCCTCTCGCTTCGCAGTCGAAATGTATGGTAATCCACACCTTCCCCCTCAGATAAGAGCCGAATTAGGGCCCTATAGCCATCTATTGTATGGCACATGACTTTAAGAGATCCATTGTTGGCAGTCTTAGTGTCATATGTGCCTGCGCCAATGGCATTGTCAATGCATTGGAGCAGGGGAACGATTTCAGAGACGTTGGGAATGTATATAGGGGCTGGCCGCACAATTCTGGCGTCAGCAGTAGCAGCAGCATTGGGTGCGTGCGCAGTGGTAGGGGCAGGCGGGGGGGTGGTGTGAGGAGTAGAGGGCCTGTTTGTGGGAACAGGTTCCTCGGCTTCCGTCTCTCCCTCGCTGCAGTCAGTGTCAATATCCATGTCGTCATTGGCTACGTCGTCAGCATCCGAGAGTATTTCGAAGTAGTTCGTTATACTCCTCTGGCTAGAGTCAGGCTTCTCCTTGGTGATTGCTGTCCGCTTGATCTTCTTGGCCGACGCCTTTGTAATCGGCGAGCCCAAGGTGGTCGTTCGCTTCTTGTTCCGAGCCTCATACTCTGCCATCAGCTTAGCAGTTGCTTTCCTTTCCAATGCCAGTTTCTCCCGCTGCACCTTGAGGATCTCGCACAGAGTCGGCTGGCTCTGCACAGGTGCTGCAAGGGCACCAGTAGAAACTGGAGGACGTTGAGCGGCGTGGGCAGCTACACGAGCAGCACTAGCAGTAGTAGGAGCTGTTGCAGCTGGAGGGCGTTTAGCTGCGGCGGCAGCTACGCGAGTATGGGCGGTGGCTTTGGCAGCAGCAGGAATGGCAGCACAGGCAGCTGCAGCAGAGGCTCTGGGTAGCATGGCAGCGGGGGGGGCTAGCAATGGCTTGGTTGACAGTGCAGCGGACGGGGCCTGCATCGACTTGGCTGCAGCGGCAGCTGAAGTTGATGGCATGTCACTTGTCAGATCCGCCAATGAGGTCGAGCGATAGGAGAGGGGGCGCATGTCAGTCTGTGAGATTCCCGGCATTAGTTGCGGGGGGAATGCAGATCATCTTCGCTGTCCGAAAAGGGAGCACGTGAGGCCACAGTGGGCTTCTTCTTTGACTTGGGACACGGTTTGCGTACCATTGTTTATTGTTTTTTGTGGCTTTATTAGCGCAATTTGACACAAGTGTGAGAATGGTGAAGGGGGGGGGGGGGGGGGGGGGGGGGGGGGGGGGGGGGGGGGGGGGGGGGGGGGGGGGGGGGGGGGGGGCAGCAGCGGCTGCAGCCTACCCCACGTTTTTTCACTTTCGGCACTTTGGTTATGTTGTAGGTCAGTGAAAAACTTATACACGGCACAACACTTCGCGTTGCCCGGAATGTATTTACAGAATATTGCACAATGTATATTAATACATGTGCAATATAATTTGCGAATTTTTGGCAATGTTTAATGCTTTAATTTTTTGATTTTTGCGGAACGTTTTTGTTTGTTTTTTTTTTTTTTTTTGTGTGTCTTTTTTGTGTGTCGTATGCAGCGGTGGCGATACGTAACTAACATAACGTAACGTAACCCAGCTCGAGCCTTGGCCTGATCCAGCAGGTTAGGGGAGCCAGAGTTACGTTGCGCTATGGGGACTTTATTTATACCAATACTTAATCTAGCATTTTAGGTACAATATGTTGAGGCTGTATCTTATAAATATTTGTAAATAGCTGTCTACGAGCTGCTGTTAGCAGCCGTAGGCAGCAAATACGATGCTTTGAACAGCACGATTTTTTTTTGTGTGTCGTATGCAGCGGTGGCGATACGTAACTAACATAACGTAACGTAACCCAGCTCGAGCCTTGGCCTGATCCAGCAGGTTAGGGGAGCCAGAGTTACGTTGCGCTATGGGGACTTTATTTATACCAATACTTAATCTAGCATTTTAGGTACAATATGTTGAGGCTGTATCTTATAAATATTTGTAAATAGCTGTCTACGAGCTGCTGTTAGCAGCCGTAGGCAGCAAATACGATGCTTTGAACAGCACGAAATCTCCTCTGCCGGCAGTGCTGCCGGCGCAATCATCATTGGGGGAAATCTCTCCACTTTGGCAACAGTCCGTTAGCCAGAGCGGGGAGAGGGAGTGGGCAGAGCCAAAGCATAAAATACTCTAGACTTTAAATTAAGTTTAAGTTTACATTATCGACTAAGGGGAAACATTTTGGCAGAAAAGGGAGATTATATATGTATGTTTTCTATTCTAATTCTTGTCTTCTTATTTGTTTTTGTCTTGTTTACGTTTCTCTTCTGCCCACTGGTCCGGGGCAGCCAGAGCTATTGCTTGTCAATTGGAGTAATTAGTACTAGTACTATACATTACTGGCATAAGAATTTGCCTGGATGCTAGCGTATAAGCAATCTGTCAGCTTAGTCATCTGTGCAATTAGTACATCTATCTTCCCTTCCAGTTTCTGGGTAGATTCAGCAGCGGCGGCCGCATGCTGGATCCGCTCCTGTGTCAGCAGTGTGATGAGGTAGTCCAGTTTCTGGCTGAGTTCATCGCTAGGACGGACACTCTGACTGCTCACAGTGGGCTGGAATCCGATTGTGGTCGCTGTGGGTGGCACCGACTGCCATACTTGCCTCCCTGGAAGAGGCTGGGAATGACTCGCTGGCTGCCTTGTGCGGAGTGCATCGGCATAGCTGCTCATCTGAGCTGGAGGAGCAGGAGCTCTTGCGCCTGAGCGCGCTCGCCGGCGGCTTGGCTGCTGCAGTGCTGGAAAGCCCTGCTGGTTCATGACGGGTGGCTGGCGGGGACGCCGCAAACCCTGAGCGGCGGGTAAGGTAGGCATTGAAAGTTTGCTCAACATCCTGTTGGTCTGTTCTAACCCATTTTTCCTTCTGTTGCAGTATTCTTTATATTTGATGCAACCACGGTAGCTGGCAACATGGGGACCATTACAGTTGGCGCATTTCGGCACATCCTCCCGCATCTTGGGGCAGTCCTTGGGGTCATGCTTCTCCCCACACTTGAGACATACAACTGCACGGCTGCAGTAGTTCTTCGAGTGCCCAAACATCTGACACTTATGACACTGGGGAACGCCTGGCGCGCGTATGGGCTTCTCGACCTTGATCCGCTGGCTGCAAATTGCCGTTAGCTCATAGATACCATTGTTGCTCTCCTGTGGCTCAAGCTCAACCTCGAATAGGTCCAATGGCTCCTTTGTAAATCTTTTATGTATATTGGCAATATGCCTCACCTTATATCCGAGTCTACCAAGCTGTTCACGCACCCAGTCTGTGGGTGTGGAACGGTGCAGGTGACGTATGACGATACGCATACCCCTCTCGCTTCGCAGTCGAAATGTATGGTAATCCACACCTTCCCCCTCAGATAAGAGCCGAATTAGGGCCCTATAGCCATCTATTGTATGGCACATGACTTTAAGAGATCCATTGTTGGCAGTCTTAGTGTCATATGTGCCTGCGCCAATGGCATTGTCAATGCATTGGAGCAGGGGAACGATTTCAGAGACGTTGGGAATGTATATAGGGGCTGGCCGCACAATTCTGGCGTCAGCAGTAGCAGCAGCATTGGGTGCGTGCGCAGTGGTAGGGGCAGGCGGGGGGGTGGTGTGAGGAGTAGAGGGCCTGTTTGTGGGAACAGGTTCCTCGGCTTCCGTCTCTCCCTCGCTGCAGTCAGTGTCAATATCCATGTCGTCATTGGCTACGTCGTCAGCATCCGAGAGTATTTCGAAGTAGTTCGTTATACTCCTCTGGCTAGAGTCAGGCTTCTCCTTGGTGATTGCTGTCCGCTTGATCTTCTTGGCCGACGCCTTTGTAATCGGCGAGCCCAAGGTGGTCGTTCGCTTCTTGTTCCGAGCCTCATACTCTGCCATCAGCTTAGCAGTTGCTTTCCTTTCCAATGCCAGTTTCTCCCGCTGCACCTTGAGGATCTCGCACAGAGTCGGCTGGCTCTGCACAGGTGCTGCAAGGGCACCAGTAGAAACTGGAGGACGTTGAGCGGCGTGGGCAGCTACACGAGCAGCACTAGCAGTAGTAGGAGCTGTTGCAGCTGGAGGGCGTTTAGCTGCGGCGGCAGCTACGCGAGTATGGGCGGTGGCTTTGGCAGCAGCAGGAATGGCAGCACAGGCAGCTGCAGCAGAGGCTCTGGGTAGCATGGCAGCGGGGGGGGCTAGCAATGGCTTGGTTGACAGTGCAGCGGACGGGGCCTGCATCGACTTGGCTGCAGCGGCAGCTGAAGTTGATGGCATGTCACTTGTCAGATCCGCCAATGAGGTCGAGCGATAGGAGAGGGGGCGCATGTCAGTCTGTGAGATTCCCGGCATTAGTTGCGGGGGGGAATGCAGATCATCTTCGCTGTCCGAAAAGGGAGCACGTGAGGCCACAGTGGGCTTCTTCTTTGACTTGGGACACGGTTTGCGTACCATTGTTTATTGTTTTTTGTGGCTTTATTAGCGCAATTTGACACAAGTGTGAGAATGGTGAAGGGGGGGGGGGGGGGGGGGGCAGCAGCGGCTGCAGCCTACCCCACGTTTTTTCACTTTCGGCACTTTGGTTATGTTGTAGGTCAGTGAAAAACTTATACACGGCACAACACTTCGCGTTGCCCGGAATGTATTTACAGAATATTGCACAATGTATATTAATACATGTGCAATATAATTTGCGAATTTTTGGCAATGTTTAATGCTTTAATTTTTTTATTTTTGCGTTTTTGTGTGTCGTATGCAGCGGTGGCGATACGTAACTAACATAACGTAACGTAACCCAGCTCGAGCCTTGGCCTGATCCAGCAGGTTAGGGGAGCCAGAGTTACGTTGCGCTATGGGGACTTTATTTATACCAATACTTAATCTAGCATTTTAGGTACAATATGTTGAGGCTGTATCTTATAAATATTTGTAAATAGCTGTCTACGAGCTGCTGTTAGCAGCCGTAGGCAGCAAATACGATGCTTTGAACAGCACGAAATCTCCTCTGCCGGCAGTGCTGCCGGCGCAATCATCATTGGGGGAAATCTCTCCACTTTGGCAACAGTCCGTTAGCCAGAGCGGGGAGAGGGAGTGGGCAGAGCCAAAGCATAAAATACTCTAGACTTTAAATTAAGTTTAAGTTTACATTATCGACTAAGGGGAAACATTTTGGCAGAAAAGGGAGATTATATATGTATGTTTTCTATTCTAATTCTTGTCTTCTTATTTGTTTTTGTCTTGTTTACGTTTCTCTTCTGCCCACTGGTCCGGGGCAGCCAGAGCTATTGCTTGTCAATTGGAGTAATTAGTACTAGTACTATACATTACTGGCATAAGAATTTGCCTGGATGCTAGCGTATAAGCAATCTGTCAGCTTAGTCATCTGTGCAATTAGTACATCTATCTTCCCTTCCAGTTTCTGGGTAGATTCAGCAGCGGCGGCCGCATGCTGGATCCGCTCCTGTGTCAGCAGTGTGATGAGGTAGTCCAGTTTCTGGCTGAGTTCATCGCTAGGACGGACACTCTGACTGCTCACAGTGGGCTGGAATCCGATTGTGGTCGCTGTGGGTGGCACCGACTGCCATACTTGCCTCCCTGGAAGAGGCTGGGAATGACTCGCTGGCTGCCTTGTGCGGAGTGCATCGGCATAGCTGCTCATCTGAGCTGGAGGAGCAGGAGCTCTTGCGCCTGAGCGCGCTCGCCGGCGGCTTGGCTGCTGCAGTGCTGGAAAGCCCTGCTGGTTCATGACGGGTGGCTGGCGGGGACGCCGCAAACCCTGAGCGGCGGGTAAGGTAGGCATTGAAAGTTTGCTCAACATCCTGTTGGTCTGTTCTAACCCATTTTTCCTTCTGTTGCAGTATTCTTTATATTTGATGCAACCACGGTAGCTGGCAACATGGGGACCATTACAGTTGGCGCATTTCGGCACATCCTCCCGCTTCTTGGGGCAGTCCTTGGGGTCATGCTTCTCCCCACACTTGAGACATACAACTGCACGGCTGCAGTAGTTCTTCGAGTGCCCAAACATCTGACACTTATGACACTGGGGAACGCCTGGCGCGCGTATGGGCTTCTCGACCTTGATCCGCTGGCTGCAAATTGCCGTTAGCTCATAGATACCATTGTTGCTCTCCTGTGGCTCAAGCTCAACCTCGAATAGGTCCAATGGCTCCTTTGTAAATCTTTTATGTATATTGGCAATATGCCTCACCTTATATCCGAGTCTACCAAGCTGTTCACGCACCCAGTCTGTGGGTGTGGAACGGTGCAGGTGACGTATGACGATACGCATACCCCTCTCGCTTCGCAGTCGAAATGTATGGTAATCCACACCTTCCCCCTCAGATAAGAGCCGAATTAGGGCCCTATAGCCATCTATTGTATGGCACATGACTTTAAGAGATCCATTGTTGGCAGTCTTAGTGTCATATGTGCCTGCGCCAATGGCATTGTCAATGCATTGGAGCAGGGGAACGATTTCAGAGACGTTGGGAATGTATATAGGGGCTGGCCGCACAATTCTGGCGTCAGCAGTAGCAGCAGCATTGGGTGCGTGCGCAGTGGTAGGGGCAGGCGGGGGGGTGGTGTGAGGAGTAGAGGGCCTGTTTGTGGGAACAGGTTCCTCGGCTTCCGTCTCTCCCTCGCTGCAGTCAGTGTCAATATCCATGTCGTCATTGGCTACGTCGTCAGCATCCGAGAGTATTTCGAAGTAGTTCGTTATACTCCTCTGGCTAGAGTCAGGCTTCTCCTTGGTGATTGCTGTCCGCTTGATCTTCTTGGCCGACGCCTTTGTAATCGGCGAGCCCAAGGTGGTCGTTCGCTTCTTGTTCCGAGCCTCATACTCTGCCATCAGCTTAGCAGTTGCTTTCCTTTCCAATGCCAGTTTCTCCCGCTGCACCTTGAGGATCTCGCACAGAGTCGGCTGGCTCTGCACAGGTGCTGCAAGGGCACCAGTAGAAACTGGAGGACGTTGAGCGGCGTGGGCAGCTACACGAGCAGCACTAGCAGTAGTAGGAGCTGTTGCAGCTGGAGGGCGTTTAGCTGCGGCGGCAGCTACGCGAGTATGGGCGGTGGCTTTGGCAGCAGCAGGAATGGCAGCACAGGCAGCTGCAGCAGAGGCTCTGGGTAGCATGGCAGCGGGGGGGGCTAGCAATGGCTTGGTTGACAGTGCAGCGGACGGGGCCTGCATCGACTTGGCTGCAGCGGCAGCTGAAGTTGATGGCATGTCACTTGTCAGATCCGCCAATGAGGTCGAGCGATAGGAGAGGGGGCGCATGTCATTTTTGTTCTTGTTCGTCTTGCGAACTAAATTGGTAGTCTCTCTTCATGTCGAACCAATTCCCATCGCCACCTGCATTAGCAGGGGGGAGGGAGGCCGACATGAAGAGAGAACCGTTTTATTTGATTATACTCTTTAGCATATTTTACAAATAGTTTCGCGCCGGCTGCTTATCTACATTACATGTAGTTGCAGACGTGGCTGTGAATTGACAGGGTAACATTTGTTACGGTATTGGCTTATTTGGTATTTTTTTTAACAGCTATCGATCATTTGGCTAGATGCTAGGGTAACACTAATCTTATTGCTACTTTGTTTACATTGTTTTTAATTTGTTTTAATTATTTCAGGTGGAGTATGCGGCCGTGGAGAACATCATTGCGCCTATTGGTCTCGTCGTCGGCTGCGAAGTGGAATCCTTGCGAGTGTCGGCGCTAAACTGGGACTGCAGGACAGCATCAACAGGGCTGAAGCTGGCCGAGGTCCAGTGCATCGACATTCTGGATGTGGATTACCAATTTCTGTGAAGGTGAAGTGGCTTCGTATCTGTTTTTTTTTTTTTTTTTTTTGACTGGCTCAGGGCACTTTAGAGTGACCTGAAGCTTTATTTATTAATGTTCTTATTACTATTGGCAACATATAACATTATTTATGGAAACATTTAACATTTTTTTAACATTTAGGTATTTTTTTTTACTTTACGGTAACATTGATAATAACAGACAGAAAAATACTAGACAGTTATCAATTTGCTCTTGTAAACAAAAGGTAAGTTAAGATCGGCTTGTGTTTTCTTTTTTCTGGCTTAGGCATACAAATTTTGTGACGCCGCTCCTGGACCCCTCATCCGGTGCGAAACGGAGGTATGGACGACAGGGAGACCTCCAAGCATCGGCAACGCAAGCGCGGCATCGCCTCGTCCCTCTTTTCCTGGCCGAATCCAACCGATGCAGCTCTAAGAAGAACGGCGGCGCATATGCTTCTTTCTGTGGATGATATGAAACTCCTGGCTGATTTTAATATTGTTTTATTTTCAGGTTTATGTTTTGTAGGTTTGGTGATCAAGTGTCAGGAATCCAGTTAGGTAATTTGTGTTGTTATATTTATTGGATTTTTTAACCTTTGTTTTGACTGATTTTAATTATTTTCTATTTACAGGTTCGATTGGTCCATTGGGAGGTTTGCGTTGAGTTTGGTAAGTAAGTCTATTTGTGCTTTTCCTTTGGTTAATTTTAGCTACATTTTATTTGCAGGCTAAATTAATTTATTTAGAGGTTTGCGTTGAATTTGGTAAGTCAGTTTATTTCTGTTTTGGCTGATTTTGATTGTATTTTATTTGCAGGTTTTGATTGGTTTGTTTGGAAGCTAGCGTGGTAAGTATTAATTTGTGTTTTGACTGATTTTAATTGTATTTTATTTGCAGGTTCAATTGGTTATATTTGGAGGTCTGCGTTGTATTTGGTAAGCGAGTCCATTTATGTTTTGGCTGATCTTGATTGTATTTTATTTGCAGGTTTTGATTGGTTTGTTTGGAAGCTAGCGTGGTAAGTAAATTAATTTGTGTTTTGACAGATTTTAATTGTATTTTATTTGCAGGTTCAATTGGTTTATTTGAAGGTGTGCGTTGAATTTGGTAAGCGAGTTTATTTCTGTTTTGGCTGATTTTGATTGTATTTTATTTGCAGGTTTTGATTGGTTTGTTTGGAAGCTAGCGTGGTAAGTAAATTAAATTGTGTTTTGACTGATTTTAATTGTATTTTATTTGCAGGTTCAATTGGTTTATTTGAAGGTGTGCGTTGAATTTGGTAAGCGAGTTTATTTCTGTTTTGGCTGATTTTGATTGTATTCCATTTGCAGGTTTTGATTGGTTTGTTTGGAAGCTAGCGTGGTAAGTAAATTAAATTGTGTTTTGACTGATTTTAATTGTATTTTATTTGCAGGTTCAATTGGTTTATTTGAAGGTGTGCGTTAATTTTGGTAAGCGAGTTTATTTCTGTTTTGGCTGATTTTGATTGTATTCCATTTGCAGGTTTTGATTGGTTTGTTTGGAAGCTAGCGTGGTAAGTAAATTAATTTGTGTTTTTACTGATTTTAATTGTATTTTATTTGCAGGTTCAATTGGTTATATTTGGAGGTTTGCGTTGTATTTGGTAAGCGAGTCCATTTATGTTTTGGCTGACCTTGATTGTATTTTATTTGCAGGTTTTGATTGGTTTGTTTGGAAGCTAGCGTGGTAAGTAAATTAATTTGTGTTTTGACAGATTTTAATTGTATTTTATTTGCAGGTTTTTTTTTTTTTTTTTTGACTGGCTCAGGGCACTTTAGAGTGACCTGAAGCTTTATTTATTAATGTTCTTATTACTATTGGCAACATATAACATTATTTATGGAAACATTTAACATTTTTTTAACATTTAGGTATTTTTTTTTACTTTACGGTAACATTGATAATAACAGACAGAAAAATACTAGACAGTTATCAATTTGCTCTTGTAAACAAAAGGTAAGTTAAGATCGGCTTGTGTTTTCTTTTTTCTGGCTTAGGCATACAAATTTTGTGACGCCGCTCCTGGACCCCTCATCCGGTGCGAAACGGAGGTATGGACGACAGGGAGACCTCCAAGCATCGGCAACGCAAGCGCGGCATCGCCTCGTCCCTCTTTTCCTGGCCGAATCCAACCGATGCAGCTCTAAGAAGAACGGCGGCGCATATGCTTCTTTCTGTGGATGATATGAAACTCCTGGCTGATTTTAATATTGTTTTATTTTCAGGTTTATGTTTTGTAGGTTTGGTGATCAAGTGTCAGGAATCCAGTTAGGTAATTTGTGTTGTTATATTTATTGGATTTTTTAACCTTTGTTTTGACTGATTTTAATTATTTTCTATTTACAGGTTCGATTGGTCCATTGGGAGGTTTGCGTTGAGTTTGGTAAGTAAGTCTATTTGTGCTTTTCCTTTGGTTAATTTTAGCTACATTTTATTTGCAGGCTAAATTAATTTATTTAGAGGTTTGCGTTGAATTTGGTAAGTCAGTTTATTTCTGTTTTGGCTGATTTTGATTGTATTTTATTTGCAGGTTTTGATTGGTTTGTTTGGAAGCTAGCGTGGTAAGTATTAATTTGTGTTTTGACTGATTTTAATTGTATTTTATTTGCAGGTTCAATTGGTTATATTTGGAGGTCTGCGTTGTATTTGGTAAGCGAGTCCATTTATGTTTTGGCTGATCTTGATTGTATTTTATTTGCAGGTTTTGATTGGTTTGTTTGGAAGCTAGCGTGGTAAGTAAATTAATTTGTGTTTTGACAGATTTTAATTGTATTTTATTTGCAGGTTCAATTGGTTTATTTGAAGGTGTGCGTTGAATTTGGTAAGCGAGTTTATTTCTGTTTTGGCTGATTTTGATTGTATTTTATTTGCAGGTTTTGATTGGTTTGTTTGGAAGCTAGCGTGGTAAGTAAATTAAATTGTGTTTTGACTGATTTTAATTGTATTTTATTTGCAGGTTCAATTGGTTTATTTGAAGGTGTGCGTTGAATTTGGTAAGCGAGTTTATTTCTGTTTTGGCTGATTTTGATTGTATTCCATTTGCAGGTTTTGATTGGTTTGTTTGGAAGCTAGCGTGGTAAGTAAATTAAATTGTGTTTTGACTGATTTTAATTGTATTTTATTTGCAGGTTCAATTGGTTTATTTGAAGGTGTGCGTTAATTTTGGTAAGCGAGTTTATTTCTGTTTTGGCTGATTTTGATTGTATTCCATTTGCAGGTTTTGATTGGTTTGTTTGGAAGCTAGCGTGGTAAGTAAATTAATTTGTGTTTTTACTGATTTTAATTGTATTTTATTTGCAGGTTCAATTGGTTATATTTGGAGGTTTGCGTTGTATTTGGTAAGCGAGTCCATTTATGTTTTGGCTGACCTTGATTGTATTTTATTTGCAGGTTTTGATTGGTTTGTTTGGAAGCTAGCGTGGTAAGTAAATTAATTTGTGTTTTGACAGATTTTAATTGTATTTTATTTGCAGGTTCAATTGGTTTATTTGGAGGTGTGCGTTGAATTTGGTGAGCGAGTTTATTTCTGTTTTGGCTGATTTTGATTGTATTCCACTTGCAGGCTTTGATTGGTTTGCTTGGAGGTGATTTGGTGAGCGGTTTAAGTTATGTTTTGGCTGCTTTTAATTAGTTTTAATTGTAGGTTTATACTTTCTGGATTTTTGCTCTACCATTGGATCAAGTCTTAACCATTCGGCTGGAGGACGCCTTCCTCTTCATCCCCTCTGTGGTCTGGCACTATAATTCTTTGTATACCCAATGGTTGGCCCCTGATTCTTTCAAGTATTGTTTCCCTAGTATATTTCCCTTGAGCATACATTTTTCTGTACACGTTTATTTGTAGTTCGCAGAATCTGTCCGGGTGTTTGTATGGTTTTTTCTTCCGTTCGGCCTCTCTATTGTCCATTTTAGCCTTTTCCAGTCTTTCCTGTTCTTCGTTTTCTAACCTCAGCAGAGTAGGAAGTCCTTTCCTCAGGATGGGTACATACTTCTCTACTATAACTTTGCGCTCAGCTTCGGAATAGTATCGGTTCGGATCCAGATCTGGATTTTGCTGTTCCTGACGTTGTCCATTACAACGCGGGAGGATAAACTTCCGGAGTTGATTGTCATATCTGTGGCGGCTAGATTTCAATCTATTAGGGACATGGGGGTTGGTCAGCAGTCTGGCCACTTCGGAGTTTGAGTGATCCACGAGTGAATTAGCGAGACGGCCGCTAGCCTTCTCGTAAACCTCCTCGACAGTTTTGATATTGTATACACTTCTGATATTGTCGTTTCTTGTATATCTTGTGGCCCTAACTGCCCTCCTCACTAGTTTGTTTTGGAGTGTTTGTATCTTTTTCACTAATGAGTCGGAAGCCAGAGCACCCCAGACTGGAAAAGCATAATACCAAATTGGCATGATTAATTGTTTTAGGATGGTCACTTTGCAGTCTTTGGCAAGCCGGCTTTTGCAGCCAATAATCCAATCAAGTTTTATTGACGCAGTTCTTGTCTTATTTATAATGGCTTTGACATGGTGGTTAAGGCTAAGTTTCCTATCGAGCGTAACCCCAAGATACATTTGTTTGAATTTGTTAGGAATTCTTTGTCCATTTAACTTAGGCGTACTTTCTTGCTGTGTTTTGCTAAGTTTGTTCAATGTGAAAAATACGTGGGCTGTTTTCTTTTCGTTAATGCCCATTTCCCATTTTTTAGCCCAAACACTGAACTTATTTAGGTATTGTTCGTTCATTTTTGCCGCAGTCAGGGGGAAGTCCGCTCTGCTCATAATAATTGTGTCATCTGCATACGTAGCTAACATCCTGTTTTTTTCCCTCAACACCGGTATCGAAGTGGGGTGATATCCATTCAAGCAGTTTGGTAGCGGAACGTCAGATGAGTAGATGCTGTATAGAAGAGGACCTAAATTGCTGCCCTGAGGAACACCGGCTTTTATTTTTCCATTTTTTGTGTGTCGTATGCAGCGGAGGCGATACGTAACTAACATAACGTAACGTAACCCAGCTCGAGCCTTGGCCTGATCCAGCAGGTTAGGGGAGCCAGAGTTACGTTACGCTATGGGGACTTTATTTATACCAATACTTAATATAGCATTTTAGGTACAATTTGTTGAGGCTGTTACTTAATATAAATGTATGTAAATAGCTGTCTACGGTTGCTAACAGCAGCCGTAGGCAGCAAATACGATGCTTTAAACAGCACGAAATCTCCATTGCCGGCAGTGTTGCCGGCGCAATCGTCCATATGGGGAAATCTCTCCACTTTGGCAACAGTCCGTTTGCCAGAGGGGGGAGAGGGAGTGGGTAGAGCTAAAGCATAATACTCTAGACTATAGATAGATTTAAATGTAGATTATAATTAAGGGGAACATTTTGGTTGCCTTCATTGGCAGAAAAGGGAGATTATATACATATATATGTTATCTATTCTATGTCTTGTCTTTTATTTGTTTTGTCTTGTTTTTGTTTCTCCTCTGCCCACTGGTCCGGGGCAGCCAGAGCTATTGCTTGTTTTGTTTCTGTCTTCATTTCTTCCTTCGTTACTGTTCCGCCCTCTGGTCCGGGGCAGCCAGCATTGAGTTGAGCGTTTGTGTGGATGAGTGTTTGTATGTGCGCTTGTATGTGCGCAACGGTCCGTTGTCTCATCAGTGGAAATGGCCGAAGTCCACCACCTTCCAGTTGTTGTTGGCTTCTCTCTTCCTCTCAGGGAGTTCACTGGCGGCAATTCGAGATCTATAGGAGAAGGAGGAGACAGAAATTGCGCAGCAGAAATGCTAACGCTCATAGCTTTGAACAGCAGCGCCTTGTTCGGACGCGTTTTTGGCAATCGTTCGCATGAGTCTTCTACTCTTTTTAATAATTTGCAGTTGTCCATTTCTATGTCGTTAGTTAATCGGTTTAGGAAGATATTAAGCAGAGTGATCATTCCGTAACGGCCAATTGTCGCGCTCGCATATGCCTCTGTGTTTTTTTTTCCGTGCGTGTGTGTTTTCTGTGTACGAATGTGGCAGCCATGGTTGTTGCATTCTTAGGGGCTGAACGGGACTTTGCTGGCGGTAAGTCTTCATTGCTGCTGTACATTTTGGCTGTTATTCTCTGTGTTTCTTGTACCCGTTGCTGGCGGTGGTTGATGTTCCTGGGCATTTGTGTTCGTGTGTGTGAGTGTGCTTCCATTGACCTGGCCGTTATCGCTGTGCCGCGAGTGTGTGTCAGCTATCTCGTTCATTGCTGCATTCAATGCCAGTCCCAATCGTTCTAGTCGCTGCCTTCTGCTGCTGACCGTCAGATCGATCGTGGCTATGGGGGCAGGCTCCAGTTGCCTCCGTCTTGGCAGTATGACCTCTGTGTAGTAGTTGAACTCTGTTGGCGGCGACACTGGGCGATCCATCCTGATCAGCATCCTCCGCATGTCATCAAGGTCCCGGTCGTGGCTGATTTGGTCTTCTTCGGTGAACGGGCGCTGGTTAGGGATCATCTCAATTCGGTTCCATTCGTGTTTCGCGAGTTCTTTGGGAAGGTGTTTGGCAAGATACTCGGAATACCGGGGTCTAGAGATTCGGTGCGGTACGTAGGGGTCATTGACCACTTTGGCTGCCTCAATGTTGTGGTGGGATCTCATTTGCCCCGTGTACCTCTTGCACGTCCTCTCGTAAACTGCCTCAACCGTGTCCACTTCCAGGTCCCTGTGGATGGTGTCATTCCTCACATACCATGGAGCGTTACATATCAGTCGAAGGGTCTTGTTCTGCTCAACCTGGATCCGTCCAAATTCTGCGCTGGTAGCTAATGGACCCCATACGGCCAATGTGTACTGCCAGATCGGTGCGATCATCTGCTTGTACAGCATTACCTTGGTTTTGAGGTTCAATTTGCTGCTTGTGTTCAGGAGCCAGCGCAGTTTTTGGACCCTTGCCCTGACCTTTGTGACGACGTTGCTGATGTGCAGGTGGAACTGTAGCTTGGCGTCCAGCTTGACCCCCAGATATGAGTGCACGGCGACGCTACTGATTCGCTGGTCGGCGATGTGCGGCTGCAAATCATCATCTGGCTGCTGGATCGTGCGCAACGTATGCACTATATGCACAGTTTTGGAGGCATTGATGGTGATGCCCCATTGCTTTGCCCAGTTGGAGATGCTGAGCAGGAAGCGGTTGAGCTTTTGGGTAGCCATGAGCTGATTCATGCCAGTCGCCAGGATTGCTGTGTCGTCAGCATAGGTAGCCAAGAGCATACCCCTGTCGCGAGGAAGCGGCATGTCGTATGTATACAGATTGTATAGAACTGGCCCAAGTACGCTGCCCTGAGGAACGCCTGCTGCAATCTTTTTGTACCCTGACTTGACTCCGCCTGTGCATTCCACATAGAAAGTTCGATCGTCCAAGTAGTGGGACAAGACTCTGTATATTGCTGCCGGCAACAGCTGCTTCATCTTGTACTTCAGGCCCGAATGCCAGACTCGGTCGAATGCCTCCTGTATGTCCATGTAGATGGCTGAGCAGTACAGGTTGTTCTCATATGTGGACAAAATGAACTTCGAGACTCTCCCCAATTGGTGTTCAGCCGCGTGCACCTGTCTGAAGCCGAACTGATGGTTTGGAATAGCCTCGACAAATCCATCAGCTTCCATCATCCTGGTCAGAATGAGACGCTCAAACAGTTTGGACAGACCCGAAAGCAGACTGATGGGGCGATAAGATGCCAACTTATCGGCGGGTTTTCCTGGCTTGGGGATCATACTAACTGCCGCGTGTTTCCACCTGTTAGGAAAGCAACCAATCCTAAGGGAGCTGTTGCATATGAGTGCAAAATACAGGAGAGCAGACTTGGGTAGAGCTTTTATCGTCCGATTGTCAATCCTGTCCATTCCAGGGGCCTTTTTTACCTTCAGTACCTTGACCTGTGCCTCAATCTCAGGAAGAGTGATCGCCCTGAATCTCAAATTGGGACCAGGGGATCCAAACTCTTCAAGAGACTCCTCGATTGCTCGTATGTCGGCTGCCGCGCTGGTCAGTACAGGCTTGAAACGCTGCTCCAGATGCCTCGCAAAGGACTCTGCCTTCTCCTCCGTGCTCTTACACCAGGGATCGTCTGAATTGTCATCTCCATCGGCGCAAAACTTTCGGACAGGCAAGTTGGCTGCTGGCTGCCGCTTCAATCCATTGGTCAATCTCCACAGCTTTGCCATGCTGTAGCGATCAGTGGGATCGATTGAACCAATGATTGCGTCCGCGCGTCTGGCTTTGTCCGCTTCCAGCTCCTTATGAATCCTGTTGGCTAGCATGTTGTACAGGTGCCGCACTGCCGGATCATGGTTCCGCTTCAGTAGATTCCTCAGGCGCCTCTTGGTGGCAATCATCAGCCGTATGCGATTGCTGACCTGGTACTCAGCTTGGACTCTAGGTCGGACGGGCCTCCTCAAACCGCTTGTGGCATGTTCAGCTGCCTCCAACACGTTCCTCTCCAGAATGCTAGCTGCGTCATCAACATCCTCTGCTGACCTGAGCTCGGTATTCAGATGGATGTGCGAGTCAAGCCAAGATTGGAACCTCGCAATGCTGGACCCTGGGGGCAAGAGGCGTCTCCTGTTCACCGCCTCCGCTGGAGACATGCTCAACTGAACCACCATTGGGAGATGATCAGATGAGAGGTCATTCAGATGGGAGATATGCAGCAACTCATCCCTCACGCCCTTGTAGACCGCGAAGTCGATTGCCGATGGTGTGTGCCGAGTGTTATATGGGTAGTGGGTTGGAGATCCAGTAGCCAGGATGTTGCAGCTACTTTCCTGAACGGCCCTGAGCAGCTTTCCGCCTCTTCTGCACGCCCTTGCGTTTCCCCACCACGAGTTCTTCGCGTTCCAATCGCCAGCAGCAACAAATCTCGGCCCCAACTGACCAAACAATGCCAAGAAGTCCTCCTCAGTCCATTCCTGCATTGGGGGGCAGTAAATGGAAGAGACCACCAGTCGGCCACCATCAGGCAGGGTCAGGGTAGCGGATGCACACTGAATGTGGTCCGTTGTTATGTTTGGCAGGGCAATATGAAGGATTCCAGCTCTGATTAAGAGCAGGGATCCCCCACGACCAGTCCCAGATGGGTGATTGGCACCGTAAGTACAGTATCCATTGACGCTGAAGGTCTCTGAGTTTTTAAAATGAGACTCAGAGACCATCAGAACGTCAACTTCGTGTCTGCATGCAAATGCCGCAAGTTCAGCTGTCTTCCCTCGGAGTCCCGAGGCGTTCCAAAATACAATCTTTAGATTGCTGCGTTGGCGGGTAGAGTAAATAGCATTAGTATTAAACATTTCTGGCAAAGGAATTCGCCTGAATGCTAGCATATAAACAATCCGTTAACTTCGTCATTTGTGCAATTAATATATCCATTTTCCCTTCCAGTTTCTGAGTAGATTCAGCAGCGGCGGCCGCATGCTGGATCCGCTCCTGAGTCAGCAGGGTGATGAGATAGTCCAGTTTCTGGCTGAGCTCATCGCTAGGACGGACACTCTGACTGCTCGCCACGGGCTGGAATCCAGTTGTGGTCGCTGCTGGCGGCACCGAATGCCATACTTGCCTCCCAGGAAGAGGCTGGGAATGACTCGCTGGTTGCCGTGTGCGGAGTGCATCGGCATAACTGCTCATTTGAACTGGAGGAGCAGGAGCTCTTGCGCCAGAGCGCGCTCGCCGGCGGCTAGGTTGCTGCAGTGCTGGAAATCCCTGCTGGTTCATGACGGGTGGCTGGCGGGGACGCCGCAAACCCTGAGTGGCGGGTAAGGTAGGCATCGAAAGTTTACTTAGCATCTTGTTGGTCTGATCTAACCCATTTCTCCTTTTATTGCAGTACTCCTTATACTTCACACAGCCACGGTAGCTGGCAACATGGGGACCATCACAATTTGCGCATTTCGGCACCTCCTCCCGCTTCTTGGGGCAGTCCTTAGGGTCGTGCTTATCGCCGCACTTCAAACAAATAACTGCACGGTTGCAGTAATTCTTCGAGTGCCCAAACATCTGACACTTATGGCACTGAGGAACACCTGGCGCACGTATGGGCTTCTCCACCTTGACCCGTTGGCTGCAGATTGCCGTTAGTTCATAGATGTTATTGTTAATATCCTGAGGCTCTAGCTCAACCTCGAATAGGTCCAGTGGCTCCTTTGTAAACCTTTTAAAGATATTGGCAATATGCCTCACTTTATATCCGAGTCTTCCGAGCTGTTCACGCACCCAATCTGTGGGTGTGGAGCGGTGCAGGTGGCGTATAACAATACGCATTCCCCTCTCGCTTTTCAGGCGAAACGTGTGGTGTTCGACACCTTGTCCCTCATTTAGGAGCCGGATCAGGGCCCTATGTCCATCTATGGTGTGGCACATTACCTTTAAAGACCTATTAGCAGCCGGCCTGGTATCATATGTACCAGCGCCAATGGCATTATCAAAGCACTGTAGTAGGGGAAAAATATCTGTGACATTAGGAATGTAAATGGGGGCTGGCCGCACAATTTTGGCGTCAGCAGTAGCAGCAGCATTGTTAGCGTGCGCAGTAGTAGGGGCAGGCGGGGGGGTGGTATGAGAAGTAGAGGGCCTGTTTGTGGGAACAGGTTCCTCGGCTTCCGTCTCTCCCTCGCTGCAGTCAGCATCCACATCCATATCAGCATCAGAAAGAATATTGTAATAATTTGTTGTACTCATCTGGTTGGGGTCCCGCTTCTCCTTCGAGGATACTATCCGTTTGACCATCTTGGCCGACACCTTTGTAATCGGCGAGGCCAGGGTGGTCGTCCGCTTCTTATTACGGGCCTCCGACTCGGCCTTCAGCATGGCCATCACCTTCCTCTCCTTTGCGAGTTTTTCCCGCTGCTCCTTGAGAATCTCGTGCAGAGTCATCTGGCTCGGCACGGATGCTGCAAGGGCAGTAGGATTGGTAGCGTCAGCAGTGGCAGAACTGCCAGGGGCACAGGTAGCAGTAGAGGCAGCAGCAGCACGGGCAGCACCAGTAGAAACTGGCGTGCGTTGAGCAGCACCTACACGAGCAGTACTAGGAACTGTAGATGTTGATGGGCGTTTAGCTGTGGCGGCAGCTACGCGAGTAGGGGCGGTGGCTTTAGCAGCAGCACCAGGAATGGCAGCACAGGCAGTAGCAGCAGAGGCAGTAGCAGCAGAGGCTCTGGTCAGCATGGCAGAGGGGGGGCTAGCAATGGCTTCACAGTGATCGGGGCCTGCATCAACTTGGCTGCAGCGGCAGCTGAGGTTGATGGCATGTCGCTGGTCAAATCTGCCAATGAGCTCGAGCGACAGGAAAGGGGGCGTAGATCACTCTGCGATATACCCGACATTGGTACCGAGGGGGAGAGAAGATCGATTTCGTTGTCCGAACACGGAGCACTCGAGGCCAAATTGGTCTTCTTTTTGGATTTGGGGCACGGTTTACGTACCATTGTTTGTTTTCCGTAGCTTTATTGGTGCAAAACAGACACAAGTGTTAATATAGCGGAGGGGGGGGTGGTCAGCAGCGGCTGAAGCCTACCCCACGTTTTTTCACTTTTGGCACTTTGGTTATGTAGTATTTGTATGTTGAAAACTTCTAAACGGCACAACACTTCGCGTTGCCCGGAATGTATTTACTGAATATTGCACAGTGTATAATTATACATGTGCAATATTGTTTCGGGGATTTTGTGGCGATTTTGGCTATTTAATAATTTGATTTTTTTTTTTTTTTTTTTTTTTTTTTTTTTTTTTTTTTTTTTTTTTTTTTTTTTGTGTGTCGTATGCAGCGGAGGCGATACGTAACTAACATAACGTAACGTAACCCAGCTCGAGCCTTGGCCTGATCCAGCAGGTTAGGGGAGCCAGAGTTACGTTACGCTATGGGGACTTTATTTATACCAATACTTAATATAGCATTTTAGGTACAATTTGTTGAGGCTGTTACTTAATATAAATGTATGTAAATAGCTGTCTACGGTTGCTAACAGCAGCCGTAGGCAGCAAATACGATGCTTTAAACAGCACGAAATCTCCATTGCCGGCAGTGTTGCCGGCGCAATCGTCCATATGGGGAAATCTCTCCACTTTGGCAACAGTCCGTTTGCCAGAGGGGGGAGAGGGAGTGGGTAGAGCTAAAGCATAATACTCTAGACTATAGATAGATTTAAATGTAGATTATAATTAAGGGGAACATTTTGGTTGCCTTCATTGGCAGAAAAGGGAGATTATATACATATATATGTTATCTATTCTATGTCTTGTCTTTTATTTGTTTTGTCTTGTTTTTGTTTCTCCTCTGCCCACTGGTCCGGGGCAGCCAGAGCTATTGCTTGTTTTGTTTCTGTCTTCATTTCTTCCTTCGTTACTGTTCCGCCCTCTGGTCCGGGGCAGCCAGCATTGAGTTGAGCGTTTGTGTGGATGAGTGTTTGTATGTGCGCTTGTATGTGCGCAACGGTCCGTTGTCTCATCAGTGGAAATGGCCGAAGTCCACCACCTTCCAGTTGTTGTTGGCTTCTCTCTTCCTCTCAGGGAGTTCACTGGCGGCAATTCGAGATCTATAGGAGAAGGAGGAGACAGAAATTGCGCAGCAGAAATGCTAACGCTCATAGCTTTGAACAGCAGCGCCTTGTTCGGACGCGTTTTTGGCAATCGTTCGCATGAGTCTTCTACTCTTTTTAATAATTTGCAGTTGTCCATTTCTATGTCGTTAGTTAATCGGTTTAGGAAGATATTAAGCAGAGTGATCATTCCGTAACGGCCAATTGTCGCGCTCGCATATGCCTCTGTGTTTTTTTTTCCGTGCGTGTGTGTTTTCTGTGTACGAATGTGGCAGCCATGGTTGTTGCATTCTTAGGGGCTGAACGGGACTTTGCTGGCGGTAAGTCTTCATTGCTGCTGTACATTTTGGCTGTTATTCTCTGTGTTTCTTGTACCCGTTGCTGGCGGTGGTTGATGTTCCTGGGCATTTGTGTTCGTGTGTGTGAGTGTGCTTCCATTGACCTGGCCGTTATCGCTGTGCCGCGAGTGTGTGTCAGCTATCTCGTTCATTGCTGCATTCAATGCCAGTCCCAATCGTTCTAGTCGCTGCCTTCTGCTGCTGACCGTCAGATCGATCGTGGCTATGGGGCAGGCTCCAGTTGCCTCCGTCTTGGCAGTATGACCTCTGTGTAGTAGTTGAACTCTGTTGGCGGCGACACTGGGCGATCCATCCTGATCAGCATCCTCCGCATGTCATCAAGGTCCCGGTCGTGGCTGATTTGGTCTTCTTCGGTGAACGGGCGCTGGTTAGGGATCATCTCAATTCGGTTCCATTCGTGTTTCGCGAGTTCTTTGGGAAGGTGTTTGGCAAGATACTCGGAATACCGGGGTCTAGAGATTCGGTGCGGTACGTAGGGGTCATTGACCACTTTGGCTGCCTCAATGTTGTGGTGGGATCTCATTTGCCCCGTGTACCTCTTGCACGTCCTCTCGTAAACTGCCTCAACCGTGTCCACTTCCAGGTCCCTGTGGATGGTGTCATTCCTCACATACCATGGAGCGTTACATATCAGTCGAAGGGTCTTGTTCTGCTCAACCTGGATCCGTCCAAATTCTGCGCTGGTAGCTAATGGACCCCATACGGCCAATGTGTACTGCCAGATCGGTGCGATCATCTGCTTGTACAGCATTACCTTGGTTTTGAGGTTCAATTTGCTGCTTGTGTTCAGGAGCCAGCGCAGTTTTTGGACCCTTGCCCTGACCTTTGTGACGACGTTGCTGATGTGCAGGTGGAACTGTAGCTTGGCGTCCAGCTTGACCCCCAGATATGAGTGCACGGCGACGCTACTGATTCGCTGGTCGGCGATGTGCGGCTGCAAATCATCATCTGGCTGCTGGATCGTGCGCAACGTATGCACTATATGCACAGTTTTGGAGGCATTGATGGTGATGCCCCATTGCTTTGCCCCCCTCTAGTTGGTTTGTGTAAAATTTAATGTTATTTGTTGGCAACACTCTCCAGTTGGTTTGTGTTTATATATGTAAATTAATGTTATTTGTTGGCGTTTACATTAATGTTATTTATTGGGGAGAAGAAAGCTTGTCGGTAGTAGTAGTGGTGGTGGGGGGGGAAGGGACTTTTGTCATGTCAGGGGGCACGGCACGGCACGGCACACGACAGACACCACAAAAGAAAAACAGGGCACAACAGAAGAATCGTCGATGGCGACACGAAAAAATGACACGAAACGGTTCTGGCACGTCCGACGAACGCGACCTCTCGAGCGGGTGGACGAGATGAGAGTGGCGGACGAGGTTCATGGTGGAACCCTCATATGTCCACCAACTCCCACACTCCCCACTCGAGAGACCCGATCGCCGATCGTCATTTACCGGTGCTCTCACCCCCGGTTCCACTTTCACTCACCCCAATATTGAGTGAGATGAAAGTAGTCCGTGGGCAGTAGCACCGATAAGTAGGCAATGGAAATTTAATGGCTTTCCTGATTTAGTGGCTGTGTGTGTTGTCTTTGGTAAATGGCTAGTGTTCTTGTGTGTTCCTTGTGCTGTTCGCATTGGCTGCTCTGTTTCAAGGGGATGGGATGGGAAGGGGGATAGATGCCTGCTCCCGTATAACCGCCCGGATACTGTAAACTTCCGGATCTTACGATCCGGGCGCGTGACGCTCCGAAGAGTCGACCGCATAGCATCTTGTGGGCGGTTGAAATGGCTTTGTTGGGGCATTTGGCTGAGTGGCGATGGTTGGCAGTGTGGATTTGAATCCTGCTCAACTGCTATGGGTTTGAAATGGGTGGGGGTGAAAAGGGGAATGGCTGGGCGTAATTGCCGAAGTTGGCGGCCGATAACACACTAGCATTGAGAAATGCAATTTGAATTGGCTTTTTTTGTGTGTTATCGGCGCGGTATTTTTCTAATTGGCGTGGTATTTTTGGGTCATTAATGGCGTTACCACTTGTCAGGTATTTGGGAATGGGAGATAGTTGGGAAAGAAGAAGAAGAGGGAAAGGTAATTACGCTAAAATAAATAACTAAAATTAATTAAATTACATTACAGCTAAGGACAATCTATCTACAATTACTACAAATAAGGACTACAAAACTACAGAGATATATACAAGGTTAAAACAAACAATAATTACAATACATTTACACAACAATAAACATACTTAAATATCATTTATTTTTAACAGGAGGACAACTACAACAAAGCACCGGCCGGCATGGCAAACGCAATGCAGAACATTGCGCCGCATACCGGCCGGCTCTGCTGTCCCCCTGTGCAGGATTAGTGGCACCATCTGGGATCTTGGTGGCGATGGCTGGATGTGGGTGTTGGCGTGCATCGTGGGCAATGATGGCGTTGTTGGCGAGCGGCTCTGGTCCGGCCGCCCACGTTGCATCTGTCGTTGGATGGTGTTGGCTGCTGCACTCGAGTGGCACTGGTCCGGCCACCCAACTGCATTGTCATTGTGTTGGCATTGGCGTCGTGTGATTGAGGCCAACGATTTGTGTTATTGGCCGCATCCAAGTGGCTGCTGGTCCGGCCACCAGGATGCGTTGTCGATTTAATTGTTGACCGCATCCGAGTGGCTGCTGGTCCGGCCACCCAGGATGCGCTGTCAGGTGGATTGTCCTGGCCTCCCCGGCCACGTTCGACGTCGGTTTTATTTGCGATTTTTAAGTGGCTGCTGGTCCGGCCACCCAGTTGAGGAGGTGTTTGTTTTTGGCGTTTGATTTTAATTTATATTTATTTGCAGGTACTGTCGGCGATTTGGATGTTGTTGCTGGCGACCCTTGTCTGGTTGGTGTTGGCGTAAAACAGCAGGTGAGTATTTCGTGTGTTTTGGCTGTCTGCTTCTCCCTCCTGTTTCACCTTCTTTTGCAGGATTTGCTGGCGTCCGGCGGCTCAACACCAGGCCATCCCGCCCTCACATAATTGGCATGAGAGACGGGCACGACCCAGTGGAGCGGCAACAGACGCCAGCATCTGCGTCGTCATTTGGAATGGCAGCTGTCTGTTCGGAGTGGCGTGACGTCATGATGGTGTGGTGGCAGCGTCATCAAAAGGGGCCTCCTTTTCCTTCCCTTTGGCAGGAATTGTCAGTGTTGATGGCGAGGCAGCTTCTTCATGGTCAGCTCTGTCTGGTGATTGGCAGGTACGTATGATTTTTGTGTGTTTTGGCCGTTTTTCTTTGTTGTCCGTATTGACGTCTTTTTCTTTGTTGCAGTGGCTGGCCTCTGGATCAACGATTGGGCGCATCAATAGGCGCCGCCCGAGCGCATGCTTTCGCGTGCGCTGGCGATTTGGGCCCTCCACACTTGGCCCAGTCCATCGAATGGATCGTGGTCGGTCCATTGGTCGTCGTCGCCATCGTCTAATTCAGACGCGTCGCAGTCAATGTCGGACTCTGAATCCGATATGGCTGCTGCTGTATTGGCGGCGAATGAAGGTATTGGCAGAGGGGCAGGAACTGCTGCTGCTTTTGGTTGGAGTGGGGGCATGGCTGTTGTGCCCTTGCCATTTGCTGCAGCCAATTTTGTGAGTTGCTCTGCCATCTGGTTAATCTTCCTTTCCAACTCATTTATTTGCTCTACATATAATTGCAGATTTTGGGCGCAGCTGCCATCACACTGGACGTCTGGCCGCTGCTGCTGCTGGTGTTGGCGTGGCGTCGGAGCATCATTCGCGATCGGCTGCATCGGCTGGACCCTCTGGTGTTGGCGCCCCCTGGTCGATGGCTGGGGATGTTGGTCGCCATACCGATGCTGTTGCCGATGCTGCCGATCCGGTTGGTGTTGGCGTTGCTGCTGCGGCTGTGGGTGGAGTGGCTGTGTGGGTGGCTGCTGCTGCAACTGTCGCTGTAGTGGCTGCTGATGTCGTTGTGATGGCTGCTGGTGACGATGTGCTGGCTGTTGCTGCTGAATTGGCTGCTGCATTGGCTGTGGCTGTTGCCGTAGTGGCTGAGGCTGCTGATTCCGACGCTCCTCCTCCCTGGCGACCCTGTGGGCCACGAGCCTCTGCCTGGCTGCCTTGTAGGATGGGCAGCCCTTGTAGGCACTGATGTGCTGGCCCTGGCAGTTGGCGCACTTGGGAGCAGCGGCCCTCGGCTTGCTGCACTCCGTCGTCAGATGTCCACCCGCGCATTTCATGCAGACAGCAGCGCGTCTACAATATGCGCGGGTGTGGCCAAACACCTGACATCGATGGCACTGGGCGGGGTCACGGGAGACTCCAAGTCTCTCAACCGTGACGGGCCTCCCACCCAGGCGTCGCAGCTTCAACACATCGAATTGACCACGGTCCGGTTTGGGGGCGATCTCAGCCTCGAAGAGGTTGTATTGGCGGCTGCGATCAAATCGATCAGTGATCGCCCTCACAAACCGAACCGTGAACCCCTCATACAGCATGCTGCTGCGAATCCAATCCGGCGGCGTGGAGTGGGAGAGTCCTCGGATGAGGATCCTCAACCCACGTTCCTGGCTGGGCTGATGCCCGAATTCGCCGTGCCGGATGTCATCGTCGGTGGTAGTGGCAGGGGTGTTTGTGATGGTGATGGCGGTGGTGGTGTTGGTGTTGGTAGTGGCGAGGGTGCTGGTGTGAGTGGCGGTGACGGTGTTGGTGTTTGAATTTGTGTTTTGTATGTGTTGTGTTTGCTGCCGCTGCTGGTGATGGCGGCCCCATCGTCTGGCCTGCTTCCTCTCACCCTCATCGTCACTCCCACTGTCGATGAGGGCGCGGCGTCGTTTTGGTGTTGCTGTTTTTGGTGGTATTTGTGCAGGCTGGGCTATGGCTTGGATCGACCCGCTGCTCGAACTCGAACCAAGTTCGACACGCAACGGGTTCGATCCGGTCGTGTGTGTGTGTGTGGCTGCCCGTTGGCCGCTTTGGCGCTCTGCTGCTGCGCGTCGGCTTGCCGGCTCTCCTCCGTCTTCTCCCTCTCCCGTTACTCTCGAACGGTTTTGTATGTCCGAGAGCGTGAGAGGCGGGAAAAGTGGCAGTGAGAGCGGCGTCCTATCGGCCCTTCCCTTTGTGTTTGGCGGGGTTTTTGTTAAGGGGCTCGAGGGGGGAGTGGCTGTGGCCGTGGGTAAATCGGCCATGGCAATGGCTGGGTACTCACGCGATGGGTCGCTGTGGCGTCGGCGCTGTGCATTGGCTGGGGCGTTGGTGTTGGCGCCTGCGCCGAGGGCTCTGCTGCTGCTTTTGTGGTTGTGTGTCGACGGCGCGAGCACAATGAGACTGATTGGCCACAGTGACCCTCAGCTAATTTTATTTGTTTTCGCAATTTACATTTGAACGCATTTACAAATATTTTTAACGGCTGTTATTTAACAGCTGAACCACTAATTACACATGGTTGGGGCATTTAACTTTACATTACAAGAAATCAAGACACTCTGGCAACAACGTGCATTTGTTTACATTTGGTAAGTATTAAAAATTATAAATTTAACAAATATAAGCTATATTAATTATAATTTCTTTGCCCATTTAATTACAGCGGACGTATATGTATATAGGTATGGACCTCTATCATCAGCTCACTGGATGGAATTGGGTCTGTACAAGTTGGCTTGAGCAGGTGTCAAAACAATGGACCCGGTGATTTCATCAGGCTGCTGCAACCTCAGGGGAAGTATAAAGCCGCACCGTAAGTGAGTAAGTATTTGATTTTTATAGATTGCTTCGCTTATATGCTTCCAGAGGGCGTGTCTTTCGGTGTGCGCCTTTCCACCATTGGCGCACTGGACGGCGGTGAAATTTCAGGTGACCTGGGAGCGGTCTGAGTAAATGCCACGTGACGTCATTGGACTGCTGCAACTGCCATGGATCGAGCATTAGGCCAATGAGAAGAAGATTCACCAGTGGCTGCTGTAACTGTCGGACAGGCCTTCGTTGGATGCTGGATATACTGCGGTGCGGATTTGGCGAGCCAGTCAAAAGGCGATTCCAGGGACGGAAATGTGCACCGGCAATGGACGAGGCCCGTGCAGAAGGGAGCATTGCAGCCGGCTCGCTGCGCCCAGCCAGAGGATTCGCAACAGGATAGCTGGCCACCGGATGGACTACTCGCCTCCGCTTTCGTCGTGGATTCACCAGGAGGCCGTCAGTATCTGTGCCGTTTGCCTGTAGATAGAAGTAAGCAGAGTTATTGCCATCCAGATTGGCATTGATGATTTGTCGTCTTCTTTCAGGTTTTGGAGTAGAGATAGGCTGCTGCAGGCTGCGAAGCGGATTCGGAGAAGTTGCCAGAGAGTCATTCCGGATACGCAGGTCAATCCCGGCAGTAGGTGAGGCCCTTATAGAAGATGGCGTGGGAGGCCGCTCGCTGCAGGCAGCCATAGGGATTACAGCAGGATGGCAGGCCAACGGATGGACTGCTGGGCGCCAGATTTGCCTTGGATGCACCAAGAGGCCGTCAGTAGCTGTGATATTTGCCTGTAAATAAAGGTAAGCAGAATTATTGCCATCCAGGTTGGCATTGATGATGTTTTGTCTTCTTTCAGGTTTTGGAGTGGCCATAGCTTTTGGTTGTGCAGCTTCTACACACACAGATGAGGCTTCCTGGTGCGGATTTGTGCGGGCTCGGCTTTCTTCGGCGGCAAATGCTGCGTCCATCTCGTCGTCGAGTTCCTTCTCAAGCTGCTGCTGCAGGGACTGCATCTGCTCTTCGAGAAGCTGCTCTGGAGTAGGCGGAGGGAGTTCGTGCGGTTCAAGCGGAGTCATTATGAGCCTTTGTATGTATTCAGGTTCAAAACGAATCTTCTGTGCCATTTCTAATCGATTCATTTCTCCTCTTCTGAGACATTGCGCCATACAATTAACCCAGATTATTGAGGGTCTCTCCTGCGGGATACCAAGGGCTATGCAACGCTCTTGTTCAAGGCGTTTCCGTTCGACAAGTGCTTCCTTGGCTTGGGACTCCCGGAGTTGGCGCTGTTGTTCAATTTCAAGCTGCTCGTGCCTGATTAAAGTTGGCAGCAGTAGTTGTTGTTGTGCTGCCTGCTGCAGGAGTTGTTGTTGGAGAGGCCGAAAGTGAGTTTCCAGCTGCTTTGTGTATCTTGGCCGGTCAAGCCTTTGAGGAATGAATGGCTGCATGATGAGTCTTTTTGCTTCCAGATTTGGATGGCGAAATAGTGAAGCTGCTAGTCTGCCGCTGGCTTTATCAAAGGTTTCTTCTGCAGAGTCAATGTTGTGTGCATCTCGGATAACTTGATTTCTTGTGTACCTGCTAGCCTTCACGATTTTCCGTAGGAGTTGGTTCTGTGCGCTTTCTACCCTGCAAAATTGTGATTCGCATACCAATGCTCCCCATACAGGTAAGGCATATTGCCATATTGGGGCGATTAATTGTTTATAAATAACCATTTTGCATCTTTTAGATAGCCGGCTCTGATGACCAATGATCCAGTTCAGTCTCATGGCTGCTGCTCTCACTCGAATTGCTAACTGGGTGGTATGGGCATGTAGCACAAGTTTCCTGTCCATTATCAAGCCTAGATAGCGATGCCTTGGCTTACTTTTGATTGCTTCGTTGTACATTTTTGGCGATAGCTCACCTATGCCATTTGCAATCGATCGCCTTGTGTAGAGGACATGGACCGTTTTGCTGGTATTAAGGCTGATGCACCATTTGGAAGCCCAGGCAGTGAAGTGTTCAAGATAGCGCTGATTTGTTCTAACCGCTGTACTGGCTTCTTTTTTAGCACATAGGATGATTGTGTCATCTGCGTAAGTAGAAAGCATCATGTTGTTGTATATATTCGACTCAATTCTTTCATTTTGTTCTGACAGGTGCGGTAGCGGCATATCCGACGTGAAGACTGTGTAGAGTACAGGGCCGAGGACGCTACCCTGGGGCACTCCTGCGCAGATCCTTCCAGGTCTCGAGCGTATTCCATTGTTTCCGTTTACAATAAATGTTCTATCTGCTAAGTAACTTTTTAAAACGTTGTAATATGTAAACGGGAGTAGCTTCGCTAGCTTAAGTAGTAGACCATTATGCCAAACTCGGTCAAAGGCTTCGCTCACGTCGATAAAAACAGCAGAACAAAATAACTGTTTCTCATATGCATCAAGAATATACTGTGTAACGCGTGCCAGTTGTTGCTCCGTGCTGTGCTCTCTCCTGAATCCAAACTGATGAGAGGGAATAGCCTTCTCAAAGTCTTCGCATTCAAACATCCTTTTCATGAGCAAGGTTTCAAAGATTTTAGAGAAGCCAGCCAAAAGGCTAATCGGTCGATAAGAGCCAACTTCATTTGCATTTTTGCTCGGTTTTTTAATCATTGTAATAGCAGCACATTTCCATTGTTTGGGGAAATGGCCATGTCTCAAGATGCAATTGTAAATATTTGTCAAATGAATAATTACCTTTTGAGGTAGCGCTTTAATGACTCTGTTGTTTATTTGGTCCATGCCAGGAGCCTTTTTGTTTTGCAGAGATTTGATTTCCATCATAACTTCATTGGGGGAAATAGGCCTGAACGGGAGTCTATTTACATCGTATTCCCGCCCAAATTGTTGCCTCTGAAGCCAGGCAGGTTTAGTTGTTAAGCGTTTGAGCTGCGCTATTTCATTATACTCCATAACTACGCTATTTCTAAATTCGTCAGAGTTTATTAGTTTTGGTGTGAATCTTTCTTCTAAATGTGAAACAAAAGCTTCAGCTTTCTCCTCGCTACTCTTTGTCCACCTATAGCCTTCTCTACTACCACTACTGCTGGGAATTTTCAATGGCCAGTTTGGTTCTGGCTGCCTCTTTAAAGTGTTTGTTAAGCGCCATAGTTTTTGCATTCTGTAACGATCTTGAGCGTCTACTTTTTTGAAAAGGTTATTGATCTGGTTATTTTTAGCCTTACGAAGGGCCTTTTTTAGCCGATGATTTGCTGCGTTGTATAACCTTCGCGTCTCCAAGGTGGGTCTGCGCATGTGCTCCCTTTTATGCTGCCATTTGAGCCTTAATAGTTTCTGTGTTTTCCTATCTAGTGGTAGTTGCCCTGTGCGTGGGTGAGAACGCGGATTTATTAGTGAAGTTGCAGCCGCCGCTGCATTGTAGATGTTTTGATTTAGAATGTCGATCGCATCCTCAATGTCTTCTCCTGAGTTTATTTCCATGTTGAGATTGATACGCTGCGATAGGAAATCTTGGAATTTTTTGACATTTGCTTTGCTTGGTAGAAGTCGGCGCTTTGTTACCGGGACTGTCGTTGAGCCATTGATGCCCAGGTCAATGAAGATAGGAAGATGGTCTGATTGCAGGTCAACTGCTGAATAGGTGTGAATTCTGTCATAGTTTATGCCAGCATATACTGCCAAATCGATAGCGGAGGGCCTTTTTCTTTGATCAAATGGGTAGTGTGTGGCTCCCCCAGTGGCCAACACATTTAAGCAGGTGTTTGCATGGATCGTGTTCATTAAAACTCTGCCTCTTTTACAGGATCGCACATTTCCCCACCATGGGTGCTTAGCGTTCCAGTCCCCGCAAACTATAAATTTGGAGCCATAACAGAGTTCGCTCATGTACTTGAATAACCTTTTGAAGTGCTGCTCCGTCCAGGTGATAGTTGGCGGGCAATATATTGGCGCTAGAGCAATGACCTCATTATTGTTAGTGGTTAATGCGATGGGAGCACACTGCAAGAAATTTTCTGTAATTGGTTCAAGTGCAATGTGCTTGAGACCAGTTTTGACATAAATGGCTACTCCACCTTTCCTTCTGGAGGAAGGGTGTGAGGCAGTATACAGTACGTAGTCTTTTATGGTTAGATTGTCTGTTATTGTGGTAGTAGGGTCATTTGTGGTTATGCGGGTTTCAATAACCATCATTATGTCCACGTTATTACGCTGCATAAATAGTTCTAACTCCAAAATTTTGTTTTTTAGACCACAGGCGTTCCAATAAACGATTTTGAGAGAGCTGTTGTACTGGGCGCCTGTAGTAGCAGTAGTGGTATGAGCTAAGTTATTTGTATTTACATTTATGGTGGTAGTAGCTAGAGGGTTGGCTGTATTGTTGGCCGAAATAGTGTTTGTAGTATACGGTATTTCGGCGTAATTATTCATTTACAATGTCATTAGCGGTGGAAATAGTTTGTCCTTTATTTGAGATAATAAAAGTATGCAATAGATCTATAAGGGCATCCATTTTTTTGCCCATTTCACTTACAAGGAGAAGATTTTGGTGCACTACCTGCATTAGCTGGTCATTCACATATGGGGCCCCAGGCTGCTGGTATAGCTGTGGTTGGGGGCGTGCTTCTGTGACTCTCGCTGCTGTTGTTGATGCCCACGAGAGGAGGAGTGTGGCCTGCTGATGCTGTTGCCCTGAAGGTCATCGGATGGTTGATTTTTGTTGCTAAAAGGCTGGAGGTTTGGCGTCTTATTAGTGTACCGGCTGATGGTGGGCTGTTGGGAGTTGTTATGTTGTTGCTGCAGGTTAGCCGGCGCAGGCTTTTGTGTCTTTCGCTGCTGCTGGTGATGCCCGCGAGGGGCCCTGCTGATGTTGCTTTCCTGCTGGCCAACGGACAGTTTATTGTTGTTGCTGAAAAGTTGACTAAAAAGCTGGCGTTTTGGGGCCTTGTTAATGTTCTGGCTGTTGGTCGGCTGGGAGCTGTTGTTGTTGTGCTGCTGCTGCGTGTTTTGGTGTGGTTTAGGTAGGTGGTGTTTTTGTTTTCGCTGCTGCCATCTCAAGCTTTTGTTTATTTCCCCGCTGTAAGCTGCATTCTGCCGAGTGGAGTTGATATTCTTCTGGTGCTGCCAGTTTGTCCGCTTTTGTTTTCCAATAGCAATGTGCGCCCGGTAGGATTTGAGTGTTGCCTGGGCTTGCTTAAACGCCTTGCAGCCCCTATAGCTGGCAACATGTCCTTCCCCACAATTGGCACATTTAGGATTTGGGATCTTAGCCTCGGCGCACGCTGTGGATGGGTGTGCCCCGGCACATTTTTGGCAAACAAAAGCTCGGCGACAGTAATTTTTACTGTGGCCAAAGCATTGGCAGCGGTGGCATTGAACAGGGTCAATGCGTCTCATTTGTCGTTCAACTGAAATTTCCTGGTTTCCCATAGTAGTCAGTGATAGGATTTTGTCATTACCATTGTCTAAGGTTGGTTCCAATTCAACTTCAAACATGTTTAACGGCTTGCGGCTGCGCCTATGTTTAATTACATTTACATAACGCACTGAAAGACCCATCTCGCCAATTAATTTGCGTATCCAATCGCAAGGAGTAGAGTGATGCAGATTTCTCAAGATGATACGGTAGCCACGTTCCTTGCGCAGCTGGTGTGTATGCATATTTATATTGTCTGCATCAAGTTTGGCCATGACTCTGTTGTAGGTTTCCATATCGCCGCAGTCCAGTTTAATTTTGTTACCCCTTACACTGGTAGTGGTAAATTTATTTTGTTCCCCTGGTGCGTTGTTAAGGGATTCTATTAAAGGCTGTATGTTAGAAACGTCATGCAGATAAATGGCTGGTATTTTAGTTTCTGTGATAGGCCGTTGAGGTTCCTTCTGGTCTGCTGCCTTGTATTGTTGCTGCTGATGCGGCAACTGACCCTGATCCTGCAGGTGGCTCTGCTGAGTTTGCTGCTGTTGCTGTTGTTGCTGCTGACCCAAGGCTGAGTCACCTGGTATCTCTGCAGCGTCATCTCGTGTGTATGGATCCATTTCCATAGCTTCGCTGGGATGTCTGCTTTCTCCTGCATCGGCTGTTGCTGCCGTCGCAGTTTTGGAAAGAGTTTTGGCCAGTTTGGCCGCAATAGTGGGCCCAATATTCATTTTAACCGCCTCCATCACTATAGCAGCAGTGGCAGATTGGGACGCTTGGGTCGGGACAGAGTCAAGGGCAATACTTTCCTTATTTTACTGCATAGGGGGCCTGGTTTTGTGGCCGGAGTTGTACTATGCCGGGCATCTCCTACTCGGTAGTTATTGCCTGCCTTTGATATAGGGTTCTTTGCAGTAGATTTGGGAGTTGAAGCCACACGCGGCCTGTGCGGTGGCGTGGTTGTCAAAGGATTTAGTCTGGTTTCTACTTTATTATTTTTGTCCATTGTACTCTGGCCAGGGGACTTGTTGTTGTTGTCGTTTATTTGGGTATGATTAGTGGTCCCGTCGCTGGGGGTTGATATACTGGATACCATTGGAGAGCAGTCCATAGTGGCGTTAGGCGAAGAAAATTCAGAGTTGCAGATGCTAATTGCATCTTTGTTGGTATTTAGATCAACTTTTTTCCCCTTAACCTCATATTGCACGCTTACCACCCGCGCATCAATTGCATTTGCATTTGAATTTCCTACCGCACTTGGCTCAGCAGCCGGTGTATGCGGGGGAGATGGCTGCGTTTGAGGGGGAAATAAATCATTTGAAATTGAGTGATTCTCTTTCTCACACATATCCCGGTTTGATGCCATGTTGATAGTATTTGTTTTAAGGCGGGGTTTCATTGGTATTGGTGTAAAATTACAGGGCGCGAGTAATCTTATGAGTATTAGAGCTATTCAGCGCACACGGATTTATATTAACGCGTATACGTTTACATAGACGATGTATTGGTGTGTAATTTGGCGCGAAAAGTCTTGTAAGTATTAAGCTATTCAGCGCATACAAATGTATGTTAATGCGTATACGTTTACATACACGGAACAAACACTCGCAATACTTATACATGCGCGTCGGGTTTTACATAAAAATTTTACCACGGTAAAATTAGTCAGAAAATAAAAACGCTCACGTACGAACAGCTTTGAAAAACGTTAACAAATTGTGTGGACAATTAGGGCGATTTAATTATAATTGATTTTATTAATTGTGTGTTTTTTTTTTTTTTTTTTGTGGTTGTGTGTCGACGGCGCTTTTTTTTTTTTTTTTTTTTTTTGTTTTTTGTGGTTGTGTGTCGACGGCGCGAGCACAATAAGACTGATTGGCCACAGTGACCCTCAGCTAATTTTATTTGTTTTCGCAATTTACATTTGAACGCATTTACAAATATTTTTAACGGCTGTTATTTAACAGCTGAACCACTAATTACACATGGTTGGGACATTTAACTTTACATTACAAGAAATCAAGACACTCTGGCAACAACGTGCATTTGTTTACATTTAGAAATTGCATTGTAAGTATTAAAAGTTATAAATTTAACAACTATAAGCTATATTAATTATAATTTCTTTGCCCATTTAATTACAGCGGACGTATATGTATATAGGTATGGACCTCTATCATCAGCTCACTGGATGGAATTGGGTCTGTACAAGTTGGCTTGAGCAGGTGTCAAAACAATGGACCCGGTGATTTCATCAGGCTGCTGCAATCTCAGGGGAAGTATAAAGCCGCACCGTAAGTGAGTAAGTATTTGATTTTTATAGATTGCTTCGCTTATATGCTTCCAGAGGCGTGTCTTTCGGTGTGCGCCTTTCCACCATTGGCGCACTGGACGGCGGTGAGATTTCAGGTGACCTGGGAGCGGTCTGAGTAAATGCCACGTGACGTCATTGGACTGCTGCAACTGCCATGGATCGAGCATTAGGCCAATGAGAAGAAGATTCACCAGTGGCTGCTGTAACTGTCGGACAGGCCTTCGTTGGATGCTGGATATACTGCGGGGCGGATTTGGCGAGCCAGTCAAAAGGCGATTCCAGGACGGAAATGTGCACCGGCAATGGACGAGGCCCGTGCAGAAGGGAGCATTGCAGCCGGCTCGCTGCGCCCAGCCAGAGGATTCGCAACAGGATAGCTGGCCACCGGATGGACTACTCGCCTCCGCTTTCGTCGTGGATTCACCAGGAGGCCGTCAGTAGCTGTGCCGTTTGCCTGTAGATAGAAGTAAGCAGAGTTATTGCCATCCAGATTGGCATTGATGATTTGTCGTCTTCTTTCAGGTTTTGGAGTAGAGATAGGCTGCTGCAGGCTGCGAAGCGGATTCGGAGAAGTTGCCAGAGAGTCATTCCGGATACGCAGGTCAATCCCGGCAGTAGGCGAGGCCCTTATAGAAGATGGCGTGGGAGGCCGCTCGCTGCAGGCAGCCATAGGAATTACAGCAGGACGGCAGGCCAACGGATGGACTGCTGGGCGCCAGATTTGCCTTGGATGCACCAAGAGGCCTTCAGTAGCTGTGATATTTGCCTGTAAATAAAGGTAAGCAGAATTATTGCCATCCAGGTTGGCATTGATGATGTTTTGTCTTCTTTCAGGTTTTGGAGCAGCCATAGCTTTTGGTTGTGCAGCTTCTACACACACAGATGAGGCTTCCTGGTGCGGATTTGTGCGGGCTCGGCTTTCTTCGGCGGCAAATGCTGCGTCCATCTCGTCGTCGAGTTCCTTCTCAAGCTGCTGCTGCAGGGACTTCATCTGCTCTTCGAGAAGCTGCTCTGGAGTAGGCGGAGGAGTTCGTGCGGTTCAAGCGGAGTCATTATGAGCCTTTGTATGTATTCAGGTTCAAAACGAATCTTCTGTGCCATTTCTAATCGATTCATTTCTCCTCTTCTGAGACATTGCGCCATACAATTAACCCAGATTATTGAGGGTCTTCTCTGCGGGATACCAAGGCTATGCAACGCTCTTGTTCAAGCGTTTCCGTTCGACAAGTGCTTCCTTGGCTTGGACTCCCGAGTTGGCGCTGTTGTTCATTTTCCAGCTGCTCGTGCCTGATTAAAGTTGGCAGCAGTAGTTGTTGTTGTGGCTGCCTGCTGCAGGAGTTGTTGTTGAGAGGCCGAAAGTGAGTTTCCAGCTGCTTGTGTATCTTGCCGGTCAAGCCTTTGAGGAATGAATGGCTGCATGATGAGTTCTTTTTGCTTCCAGATTTGGATGCGAAATAGTGAAGCTGCTAGTCTGCCGCTGGCTTTATCAAAGGTTTCTTCTGCAGAGTCAATGTTGTGTGCATCTCGGATAACTTGATTTCTTGTGTACCTGCTAGCCTTCACGATTTTCCGTAGAGTTGGTTCTGTGCGCTTTCTACCCTGCAAAATTGTGATTCGCATAC